>NW_022170510.1:8430877-8626880 GCF_008802855.1 Photinus pyralis
CGCTTCCAAATCATTAAATTTTTCCAAACAAGGCTCTATTTTAACTAAGCGTAATTTTAATTGAACCAATGTATTTTCATCATATCCTAAATCTTTAATTGATTCAATATAATTTTTAAAGCGAGTTAAATTCGCTTTAATCATTTTTTTATTATTTTTAAGGCCCACTGCATTAGGCATCTTTTAGAAATTGAAACCACACAAAATTCTATAAAATGGAAAAGGTAAAATTGCTTACGTGATAAGAAAGGATCGGTATGTGGACACTTGCAGACTATCAGATTGACGCTCTTTGGACACCTGGATTGCTTTCTGATATCTTCTTATCCGGCTCGAAGGACCAAAATGTTAGGTAAATGAATAAAACACTTATTAACCTAAGTCGGTATAATTATATGTGGACTGTAACAATATCAAAATAACAATGTTCAAATTCTCAATCACTATCAACTAAACACACTCACAACGAAAAGAGGGGATTTCAAGCGCCAAACAAAATAATTTAAAACATTCTTGCAAACAGTATATTAAGAGATAAGTGTATAATCAAGTCTTTAAAGCACTCGCAACGAGTTTAATGACACGATGCGTAGCGCAGTGCATCTAAACGTTGCAAGTGCTTTAAAGGTCAATTATACATGTGTTTCTTATGGTATTTTTATTATACCTGCAATATAACTTCAAAATCAGAGAAATAAAATCATATTCATACTCGAATACATCTACTTAAATGGACTGTTCATTCGTAATTCCATATGATTGCCATGCAAATGTCACTTGACGTTTGCTTATAAAAATCCGTCCATTCAATGGCTTGTTGCAAAAGCAGAAGAAAAGTTGGAAGGTGCAGTATCCAAATCCAGTAAAGCCTATTATAAAGAATAGGAAAAATTGTTTTCTTAAATGTATCAATAATGCTGTAGGAAAACGTCAAAAGTATTTAAATCTTCAGAAAGCGACGTAAGAAGATTTTTATTTCAGCCCCAAATGACAGTTTCATAAGTCATATTTGGAGTAACATTTCTTAGCAACCTTTAAAGCACTTGTGTTTTAAAGGCCCGATTTCGCACGCATTTGAATGTTCAAAACGGAGATTTTGATTCAGGTATAATAAAAAAAAGTGGGTAAAAAGTTTCAGTACCAAAGGACTATTGGATTAGGATTATTGTTGTGGAGATTATATTTTCAATATTAGGAAAGAAATACCGCCACATCCCTACTCCCTTAATAACGGTTGAGTAGTATTATTTCCGTCACTTCAGCTCCTAGCCTACAGATATTATGAATTTATAAATAATACAGCGCTGTGACAAACCATTAACATTAAAGGTAAAGGAAAATCAAATTACTATTTCGTTTATTGAAATGCTAATAAACGGTCTATTGACCACCCTAATACAACGTTTCAATTGAATGAACAGAAGTGTTGTACAGAAATTATTTTTGTGGGGTCGTGGTACAATAGCCAATAGGGGTGCGTTAGGCACATTTATTTGGTTATTTATGAGTGGCGGTGTAGATATAAATAGGGGATGTCTCGAAGAGAATTTGAGCAGGCATTAAAACTGTAAAACTAAAGTTTACAGCTATAAGAAATGGTCTTCAATCAGAATAAAATTAAGCGTTCGCGTTTTTTTCGTAAAGTTTCGTAATTGTGGCGTTCAGAACACAACTGCGAAATGTTCCACGCCTAAGGGATTGGATGTTAAGTGAATATTTTATATTATAAAGAATCGAATCACTTCAGGATTTATACACTGACGGTAGCTGCCTTATAAATTTAAATACAAAGAGATGTCAAAGTGATTTAGTACAACATTTCCGTCATAAATCGACAACTTTTTATAAGGGACTACAAATCTTTGACTGAAACGTACACTGGGAGGTGAATGTTTAAAATATATTGTTCTAAATTTTTCGATAATTTAATGGATTTCGTGAAAAGCGCAGAGACCGACACTGAAAGGAGGTATTATAGGAAATGGGATATCTCAATTAATGAAATCCCTTGACATAGACCGATAGCATGTCTCGCGTATAAGCCCTCTCTGTAGCGCGGAAAGTGCGGTCAATAGTCAATTAAAGGTTTGGAACATCTGCACTATTCATCATCGACGCAGTTTCAATTACAATTACTATATTTGGTTACCTCGTGGTAAACCATAGAAATAATTGATTTCTCAAATACAGTGTACAAATGCGGCTTTTATAATAAGATATAAAAATGTGTGATATTTTATCACCTCAAATTTGATAAAGGGCGCGTCTGCCACTGGCGCAGTATACGGGGAGAGTAAGAGGGGGTTCCAAATTCGAAACAACAAAATCACATTTTATATAGGAACCTCAAACACTCAATCCAACTGAACTTGCACTCTTCTGGTTTGAATTTTGTAGAAACGTTCCACAAATATAACATTTTGAGTAATTTTCAGAATTGTCTCCTCTGAGAGCCGACGCCAAAGTACGTGCATCGTTTTTAGCGCCCATAAGATAGTGTGGCGCTTTTAACAAATGTTTCATGGGCAGTTGCAAGTACTAAAAAAAATTTTTTTGAAGCATTTTAGCGTTTTAAAAAATACACAGGGAAATTTGGCTCACAGCCATAATGGGCCATTGGAAATTGAAATAAAGTAATTTCAAGATGGTGCCGCTTCCGTAAATACCGGAAGTTGGAGTCATCTTGGTTTTTTAAATGAAACATACCATTTTCTATTTTGTTTTAAATTTTAAATTTGACATGTCAATTTTTCTCTAAAAATTGGGAGATGCAAAGGTCCGTTCAAAAATTCATATTTCGTAAACTGTTCAAGATAAGTGGGTGGTCTTTTTTAGGAGGCAAATCCTTAAAATTTAAGAAATTTTTGAGTGAAAGTTTTGAAAAACTTTCCAGTGCTATTGCGATTTTTCAAAATTACTAGTCAAAAAATGTCAAAAAGTGTAGTTTTTCAAATTGCAACTACTGTTGATGCCAGAAGTGAATCTCTGTGGCCCTAAAATTCAAAGCAACATTCATTTCTGGCATCAAAAATAGTAGTTGCAATTTGAAAAACTAAAGTTTTATACGTTTTTGGATTGCTAACTTTGAACAATTGCAGCAACCCAGGAAAAACTCTCATTTCCAGCTGAACGGTTGAACCGATTGGAACCAAGTTTGGTACATATATTCTTAGACCTACAAGGGCAGAATCACACATGCGCGTGTGTGCGGGTGGTATCTGTGCTATTAGCCACAGCATTTTTTTGCATACCTATTCACGAGTGTGGCAGGACTCAAGGTCCCATAAAGGACGTAGCAGCATTTTCCATCCTTTAAAATATAATTAAATACGCAATCGTTGTTCCGCCGGCAGACCTGGAGGAGTCGAATATAGCTCTAGCACAAAATGTTGTTAGTGTGGGCAATAATGACTATCCATTCTGGAAGTACATACTTACCTATACCTAGTGTTGTTCATCTATAAATGTGGTAAATGCATCGAAATATAACAAGTTTGGCTAGTTAGTTTTAAAAGTAGCACCAATGGCAATAACCCTGTCCGCAGTAATTTAAATCTTACGCCTTGATATGATTAGTCTATGTAAACCACCCAAGCTTCCGGTCGCATTAAGTTTGTGACAGCCAATTAGTGTTTGTACAGGCTTTAATGATTTCCCAGAATTTAATTACATACAGTATTAATAAAGCACTAATCTTGATCTAACTAGTAAAAATAGAGATCCCTTGAAATGGTCAAGTACGTAACTAGAAGGAATCTTTTTAATGGGCATTTTAGGGTGTTCCAAAAGAATGGTTGAGGGACTAGAGCACTAGGTATTATTTCTACACAAACTTTAATAGGTTTATTTTTATGTACGAAACAGCACCTGTTAGAAGGAAAGATAATATAAATCTAATTATTGTAGTTTATTTAATGAGAGAGTTTAAGGTACGTTTACTTATAAAACACGAAACATTACGGATTTTTTCAAAAAACATTTTGTACTGAGCACACTGCAAGAGCCCCAATGCAAATGGCGTCGTTTGACGAGCAAGGTATGCCAAGAGTAAATAGATATTATTTATACATGGTGAGTTTTCCATTTCTAAGAATGGGAATTTCGAAACTTAAGGTGGTAAGAATGGAAATAACTGCTTTTTTTTAATGAACAGCTACTATACTCGTAAATATGGCTCCCTCGCCACAAACAATTATTTTAAATACTTCTTTCAATATCCTAAAGTCTTTAGTATCACTTCACAGAACTATTGAATACCTACATAAAATCTTAAATCAAATTTTCGTTAAAAGCGCCGCAAATTCTTAATCTATGGGCGATAAAAGGTTACAAGCGTATTTCTTTTTTGATAAGAACAAGAAAAGGTAAGATAACTATTCGAGTAATGTTTTTACTACTTGAATAGTCTGAAAACACAGATAAAATATTCATATGAGGTACTTAAATAAATAACATTATTATACGCTGAGTTGAGCATCCGGGATGGCACAAACATGCAGTCTAATTTAAAAAAATACCCGTGTTAACTATGGTAGCGATATTAACATACGACAAAAAAATTCCCACCTACCTTCATATGCACTTTCAGTTTTCCAACTTTGGTAGTTGTGTCTACTTCAAAAACAAAATATTGTATTAGCTGCAATCATATCAATCTCGATAATTTAGGCAATATGAAAGAAATAACAAAATTTAATAACAAAATATATTTACAATATACCGTGATGTAAAAATGGATAATAAAACAGTTTCGAACTTAAGCTACAACTATGATCTACACGAGTTGACTTCATTAAAAATGTTGTAACAATATTGTTCCATTACAAAATTTACAAATAACAAGCAATATCATGATTTCTTTTTGTTTAACATTGTTTAGAAAAATTCATTTCAATATTCATAAAATGTACAATACGGCATTCTTACAAATTTTATAGTAGGCAATGATTTATTTATTGAAAGCAGAAGGGACGCGCTCAATCTCCCCAGACGACAGCCCTCTTCGATCTATCCACGCTGATTAGGTATGTTCCAAACGGGTTCCACGACGTTGCCGTTACAGCTGACCTGGAGAACAGGCCAACACTTCTTCATTGAGCATGCAAAAAACAATTACAAGCATGCAGAGCACTACATTACTATACAGCATACAGAGAAATATGTGCAAAATGGAAAATTGCTTTCAACCCAAATTTATTGTGATTGAAGTTAGGTTTAGTAACAGGAATGAAAATTAATAAGTGATTAGGGCTTCATCTGGATGTACAGTTAAAGAACGTAACTAAAGCAGTAATGTTTCAGAAAACTGCTTATAGGTACGTAATAATTAAGGAGATCCCTTGTCCAAAAGATTCCAGTTGATGACTCTTGAAAACTATTAGTGTTTGTTGAAGTTCCTTTCTCTCTTTAAGACATTTAAGAGTCTCGAAGTTCTTAAGAATCTTTAAGAGCTTTTTAAAGCATTTTTAAGTGTCGAAAAAATACTAATATGTCATCGTTTGAGAGTTCTCCAAAGTTTACAAGAGGCATTTTTACTCATTAACAGCTTTTCTGGGTCTTTAAGAGTCTCTTAGAACATGTCTTTGAGTGTTCTAAAGAGTTCTCCTCCGAGCTTTAGAGCTTTTAAGAAGAGCTTCCAAGACTCTTTGATTGTCCCCAATAGCCCTTTAGATCATTCTAGGGCTCTTAAAAGTCTTAAAAGTCTTTAATTGCTCAACATTTAACAGCTTTTATGAAACCCTTTAACAATGTTCAACGATATTTCATAATTTTTATAGGCCAGTCACCGTAGACAGAAAAATCGGGTTAGGTCACAAAAAATTGACCGAAAAACCCTAAGAATATTTTTGACAAACACAATGTCAAAATTTCGTTGATAGTGGAACTAGTTAAGGTCTGAAACATGTCGTAACCATTTTAACTACATTATTTCATATTATACGCTTATGGGGAGATCCTGAAGTTGTTATTAATTACATTTACCGCATTTCGAGGTAGAACCCACAATCTTTAATTCTTGCAATTATTTAGATCGCATCCCCGACCGATTTGAATTGAGATCGTCAAATGAAAGTGAAAATGAAAGTAAGCAAGATATATGGACATGTACTAATGAAATACTGAAATAAGGAAACACGGGAAGTAAAGATGAGCAAAACCTAGTTCTCTGCTCTGTATGCAATCTAAGAAGCAGTATGTACATCAAGCAATAAAGATGTTGATACTTACCCGTGATCCTTTAAAACTGTCTCAACTTTAGCCGTAGCGACTCCCCATATAAATACACTACCATCTGCAGAGCCCACAGCCACGTACTGCCCGTCAGGACTAAACGTTGCACGTGACCAATCGCATCCAACTTTGAAGTCGTCGCAGCTGTAACAAATAAAAATAGTTTATGTCAATTGGATAAAAGATACATCCGTTCATTGCTGTAACGGAAAATTTATGCTGAGGAAAAAAGGAAGTTCCACAAACAGTGGTAAGACAAAAAGGACGAACTCTGCGTCGATTAGTAGATCTCACCGAAAAGTTTAGAAATATTCATCTTCTTCGCGCCTCGCTCGTGTAAATGTTGACTGTTGAAAGATTAACGACATAAGATAAAAACGATGACTACATAGTGATATCAGAGACGCGCCTGGAGCGTCGTACTATCAGCGTCGCTATCTCAGGACCTGTTGGCGTCTCCACTTAACCCACTTTCATAATGTTAAAGAAGTTAAGCATTTTACACGTTGTAGGAAATGCGAAATTGCCTCCAGACAAAATTTGATAGATAGCTGAAGCAAATTCCTGAGCGATAGCAAATAAATCGCGCACGCAAGCTTTGAATAGATAACATCCCGATAGATTACCGACACGCACTACGAAAATCACATAAATTTCTAGCTTTTCCCTTTTATTGCTTTTTGTTTTTCCATCCCTCTTCTTTGTGATTCCGCAGCATTTAGTTCAGCTTTAATTGTTTTTGACAATTTGAATAAAACTCGCTCAGCGTTCGTTAGTCATTACGTTTTTTTTTTTAATTTTAAAAGGCCTTTAGCATGGTACTCTCAACGCTTGAAAATATATGGCAATTTTTCAGCCGCTCTGGGCGATAACTGATTGACAGCATCGTGTCAGACGATCCAGACGCCACACACAGACACACCCCACAACCATTACATTATCTGACACGTCGCACGTGTAAACATAAATAATGTTAAGATACAATAAAGAGTAGTTTAAAAGTGGTTGATAAATAGAGGAGAAATAAGGGGACAAAAAGGGCGGTCACAGACCTTGCAACAATCAATACAATAATTTTACTGAACTGATAAATTTCATCCATCCAAAGATAAACAACGTACTGAAATCGGCATGATGTAATTATTTAATTAAAATTTCTTCGATCTAGTTCTGTACGTGTCCTCGTCTGATGATCGCAGTCACAGAAACGACTTTTCTGGCATTAAAATTATGTAAGCAACTTAAATTATACGCCATTTTATTTCTAAGCTTTCATCAATATTCATTCTGCATTCACTCGCTTCGTCATACCTTGGATTTTTTCCCGACCTAACCGTTTATTTTGTTTTATGATTTAAATGCAGGAGATCGCCGTGGCAGTGAATATCAGACAGTTTTCCAAATTTTATTTTCAACCATACGGTGGATCGCATTTCTACATGCAATTATTGTAGCCATTTTCGACGTTTGTTTAGGTCCCCTTGCATGCTAACTCAACGTAAAAATCGAATACTTTTGACGTTTGATTATAACGTAGCGAATATTCCAGAAATCCCGATCGACATCGAGGCGCAATGAAAGATTGGTCATCGGAGATAAATAACGAAGGCGAATATGACATCATCTTAATTGTACTCGTAAATAAATAAAACTACGTAATTAAATTTACGTTACAGTATATTGTACATTCAAATTTTTTCGTTATTAGTTTTTGATTAATTAATCCTAATTAGTATTGTCTGGCGCGATGAGGAATTGTCTTTTTAGAATATCCTATGTCTATGTCAAGGCCAAGAATCGAAATTTTTATATTTCTCAAAAACCACCAATCTTAGAATAATACGAAAAGTGAATATAAAAAAAAGAGTTATGCTACTCTGTTAATCTTTAATCTTTAAATGTTCTAGCTATCATAGTATATAAACTATATCAGTGTCGTCAACTTACTATAAACTAGTGCATCTACTAACAGAGCAATTTATACATATAAATAACATAAAAAAGGTCAAGTTAAAATACTGTAAAACACTTAAGTAAAATAGACAAAATATCACAGAATATTAGAACACCAATCAGTTAGTAGGAACTCATCAAAAGTGTAAAAAGCGTTATTCTTAAGGTAACTAATCACAGCATTTCTTAATTTACTCATAGGCAGTGTTTTTAAATCCGAGGGTACTTTGTTATAAAACTTTATGCAATAATAATTGTTACAATTTTTACTAGTAGTAAGGCGTATCCGTTTTAAAGCAATATTATCACACAGTCTGGTAGAGTATTGATGGATATCACGTCCTGTCTGGTAATTCAAATGAGTTTCTTTACAGTGAATTATACAATTTAATATGTATATACAAGGGAGAGTTAAAATACCATATTCGATCAATTTACCTTTACAGAAGCTTCTGTATCCCAAATTACTAATAATGCGCAATGCACGTCGTTGGATTGCAAAGACCCGTTTAATACCTGCCGAGTGACCCCATGCAATTACAGCGTAACTCATAACTGAATGGAAGCAACCATAGTACGCATTAATGACAATATGTCTAGAGGCAATCATTTTTAAACTTCTTAAAACAAAACATGCTTTTGACAGTTTCGATACAATTTTATTACAGTGATCATTCCAATTCAGTTTAGGGTCAATGTAAACACCCAGAAAGTTTATGTTTGCTGGGTTATGAAATCTGCTTAAAAGGGTAGTGTCATCTGCATACAGAATCATTTCTTTCCCATGACTAACATTTGTAATGTCATTAAAGTATATCAAAAAGAGCACAGGGCCAAGTACCGAACCTTGCGGCACTCCCGTATTAATTTCTTTAAAATTAGATTCGGAATCATTATAAACATATTGTGTGCGATTACTTAGGTACGACTCTAATAATGCAACTGATTTGTCCACAAAATTATATTTTGACAGCTTCTGCAACAAGCAAGAGTGAGTCACACAATCAAAAGCCTTTGTTAGGTCTAAAAAATTGGCAACACACAACTCACTATTTTCAAAACTATCCAAAATGTAATCCGTAAACCTCAATATTGCACTACTTGTCGATTGTTTGCAACGAAAACCGAATTGGTTATTAGCAAATAAGTTATTTGTTTCAAAGTAATCCATTATTTGTTTTTTTAATAATTTTTCAAAAATTTTTGAAAAAATGGGAGTAATTGACAAAGGTCGATAATTATTCAGCTCATCTCTATTTCCCTTCTTGTACAAAGGAATAACTTTTGATATCTTTAATGTGTCAGGGTAAATTGATTCCCGAATGCACGCATTTGTTACTTTAGTTAGTGGAATTAAAATTACATTAAGCACAGTTACTGTTACTGCTACTCTACAATGGTGACGAGGGAGACTTTATAATGTTTATTTTGAGGCAAATGGCAGCGCTATCCCGGTTCGAGCATAGATGTTTGTAAATGTATAGTGAGTTGAGTTGGTACAGCAGCCTTGGCTGATACTCCCCCCCCCCCCCAAAAAAAAAACTAAAAAAAAAAAAAAAAANAGAATTCAAGGGTCTAGTAGGAAGTATTATGAAGTTATTATGAAGAGAGGCGATTGCATCGGTCACCTGGGTCACAATGCCACAGCCAGAGGTTTTGCTAACACCTGCAAAATCTGCAACTGAATTGAGCATGTTGCATGAAAACGTAAACTTAAGAGCTACTTTGTTGTTGGTGTTATCGCATGATTTCTGTCTCTGGTACTTTGAATTCTATCCTGAATCATTTCTAGAAGCATTTCACATGTACGCTTTTGCAGACGAAACCGTGTAAAGAATTCCAAATCGGCATATTCTTCAAAGAAATTTGGCCTGTAAACCATCGAATAGGCATTCTAGTTATGTAAAGCAAAATAACGTCAGCTAACCGACGTCTAAACATTTTCGGATTATGTCCGTTCTCAAACTCATCCCAGTCATCTTCCTCAGAGTCGAAAATATGTATGTTCATTTTGATTTTGATAAAAAAATCACAAAAAACACGTGCTGTCAGCTTGACAAGTAAGTGACAAATGAGAACGACATACAAAGCCGCTACCAATAGAATGGGAGAATAACTTTAATGCCTGGTATATCCAAACAATTTCAAAGGGATAACTTATCCGCCATTTTATACCTGGAATAACGCTATTCTGGAAATGTAGAACCAAAATTTCGAATGTTACTCCAAGAATAGCTTATCCGTGGTATATACTAGCATTGTAGAACCGGCCCTTAATCGTGCAAGTTATCGTGCAAGTATATGTATCTAACATTTTTCTATTTTCCAGGAATTAATCCGATAGGTATGCTCGCAAGTTGTGCGCGGGTGCTGTCTTGTAGAGTTCAAAAAGTGGCAATGAGAAAAGTGTCTTTTGTCTTTCTCGTTGTATCTGTTCAAATAACACCAGCAAAAAATAAACATAAAATCGGCAAGTTTCGGTTTTTCTGTCATATCTTCGGAAGTAATCGGAATTTTTTTGTTTTCTCTAAAGCACGATAATAATGGTTTAATTGCGCATCTTTTCTCTAATTTGACCATCATCGTATCTTCTATGGTTTCGATCTCCATGATAGACATCCTTATCTTGGACACTCTTTCCAAGCGAGAGAAAGCCCGTACCAATGAGTACCTGGTCGTACCTACCGTAGTTTATAGTAAATCTTAAATTACTTCTTAAACCTTTGGTAAATTTAATCCCTTTATGGCTTAATTGCATGTTGGGTCGTCCTCAAAGGGACAGGTTGAAATGAATTGTGTAGTCACGGCAAACCTTGCCCTTTTTATAAATAGAATTTGCGGACATGTTTTTAAATCAGCTGCAGATGTAGGGTAGGTAGGTACGAATTTATATTTTATATCTTGACGATTATTTCCGTAAATTAATTAGGCTATTCTTTGGTTTCATTTTTAAGAAAAGAGTGTCCTATTTGCTTGCCTTAGCTTAGAGCGTCACATGTTTCGATAACGCAAGCACAACAAAAAAAGAACTATATAACCCCCAAAGTTTAGTCGCAATCGGATAAACGGTTTAGGCAGCTGGCAGTGGCATCATAAGAGACAGGACGAATACAATTTTATTTACTTACCTACATAAAAACCTTGAAATATGACCAATCATTACCCAAAGTTTCGTATCAATCGGATGAACGGTTTAGGCAAGCATAAGGGACATTCGTACGTACAGACAGACGGAATTTCTTTTATTATATAGAAACCTTCCCGGACATACCTCCAACTATTCCCCAAAGTTTCATCGCAATCGGATGAACGGTTTAGGCAGGCATAAGAGACATACAAACATACAAACATTCATTTTTATTTATATAGATTCTATTTATATCTGTAAAAATCGTTGGGGCTAAGAGTCAGTTGGTCCCCGGGACTTGAGTACAGGAGCCACCGAGTACCGTAAGACCATTTCCGAAAATTTGAAAGGCACAATCCCATATGCACCATTGTCATTATTGTTCATTCCGTATTCGTAAAAAAACGTGGGGACTAAGAGTCAAGTTGGCCCCCGAGATTTGAGTGCTGGAACTACCATGTATCAAAAGACTATTTTCGAATATTTCACCGGCATAATCTAATATGCATCAAGCACAACTCGTTGTAAAGTAGTAGTGGAATTTGTACCTTAAAAAATCGAGGGGCTGAAAGTCAAACTAGTCCCCGCGTTTTAATTCGAAAAAAACTGATTTTCCAGATCAACATAGAAACGTTTTCTTTTCTCTTTCTTCTAATTTGTTACACATCAGTTTTAAATTTTACTATTAAAAGGTTATCTATAAACGAAGATATTAAGCTATAACCCCAGATTCTCTGCTAATATTGCCACACAAAACGTAGGTACGAGTACGCGCATAAATCAGCACAAAGGAATATTCGGTTCTCGAATGTGATGAAAGTGCCTTCTGATACAAATACACTGTAAAAACCCTCAAAAACCATAAAAAATGTCTTGCACTTAATGTAATGAATGCATTTGTGTGTGAAATTCTGCAACTGTTTGGCAATAACAGTTTTTATATGGTACCTACGCTATACGATAAATAGGTTACTTGTTTAGTGTCTAGAAGCATCGCTTCCATTTATAATTGTAACTGCAAGTGACAAATTAATTCGCGCTTATAGAATAACGTACAAAATTGTCAGTCTTTATTTTAACAACGCGTGTACACCCTATTCAGTCGCGTTGCAACGCAAACAGTAAAGCAAACCCTGAATAACAATAAATTGAAACCTAAGGATACAAATTAATTAAGTAGGGGAGCACTAAAACTACATTACATCGAGACTTTATGTAGAAGATGAGTTCCTCATTGATCGTAGGTACAAGTTTAATGCTAGGAGAATGGGGTGACATAAAATTAAAGCAAAGAAGCAGACATTCCAAAGGGATATGAGGCTGCAGTTAAAGTTAGGTTAACTTTAGATCTTTACATGGTGACTGGTCATCAAAAGAGTAATAACACTAAAGCTTCCAAATGCATAGAGGGAAGATTTTGATTCAAAGTCGTAAATTACGGATTGCATTCACGGTTTTTGTTTACTATTTCGAAATTGCGCTGACTTGAGGAGTGAACATTTTTATCAAGAGATAGGTAGCCGGTCTAATGAATAGCCTGACGTTCAAAGAAAGGGACAATAAAGTAGTATATACACTTATTTTATTGCAAAACTTATTGCAGTATACGGCCAGTAATCGTTAAAGAACGGGTCGAAAACCCCTACGAAGTAGGTTACGTGATGCTATTAAACTTAGGTAATAAAACGCCTGTCTTTATGCAACTTTGGCTAAACCTGTGTGTATTGCGGGTTACCTAACTAATAATTACACTAAATTGGCAACTATTCTCAGTGCTGATATGATACGCAACCGCTACTGTGTTTGTCATGATTGTTACGTTTATTACTTTCCATAATATTACACACGTAGAAACATAAACGCGAGAATAAAATAAATCTCACCGCACGAAATGATTGACAAAGCCAATATCATAGAAAATGTTTTTCCAGCAAAAACACGTATTCCATTCTATTTAAATATATGCAGAGTGAAAAATGTATAATCGTGCAAAAACAGTCTAAGTCTATCATTTTTATTTAACTGAAAACAACAATTTATCTGTTGTAAGGTAAAGGGGTGTCCAATTTGTTATGCAGATGAATTCCTAAAATTCCTGTTCTTGTGATGTATTTACAAGACCCACCCTTATAATTGACATGAGGGGCCATTTTCAAAGAAAGAATGTTCCCAGTCTATGTAAATTTCGTCCCAGTCGCCTACTTTTCAAACGATGTTAGGTACAAAATGTATCAACAATCACTTCTATTTGAATAATTGAAAGTGTTTTAATTGAAAATTTTAGGAATATTAAAAATTGTTAGAAAGAAGGAAGTATTTGGGCCTTGTTAGGGGTGAAACTTAACAATATTAGAGCTTAAAACTTGTTTGACAGAGGACTGGTATGTCAAGTTTAGTGTAACTACCAATTATTTTCAGAAAATGCGTTTGAAAGGGAAATCCTTTTATATTGTGATCACGAACAGATTAGTCAACATAACTCCCACTAACTGAAATTAGAAGTATATTAGTGCTCGTCATTCCATTTGTGTTGATTACTAATGTCTGCCGACATGACAATTTATTGTAGCCTGTTGTACTCATTTAATAAATCTTCCCATTTCATGGCACAGACGGACAATTAAGTACTAAAACTAACAGAAGAACGAGTCAATTTAGTAAATCCGAACACATTCGTTTAGAAAGGTGTAACTTGAGTTGCATATATTCAAGGCACTTAGAACGCCATGGATTGCAACTATATACATCATAATCATAGCTTCATAGGTATAGGTACAGAGTTTATTTTGTTAATACATACTGAACTTCAAAAAAAAGGAAATACAAAAGTCTGAATGAATGTCACCACAATTATAACTCCTCCGACCCAAATTTCACTCTAAGGTCGTAAATTTAAGTACCACCACCTTTGTAAAAGATGAGATTGACTTTTTAAACCTTGGCCTTAAGCATAACCCCTCTTTAGTTAACAAAAAAAACATCCATTTTTTCAAAATAGAACTTGAATGTATTATCCAAAAAATTAGTAACGATACTCCTCAAGTTGACACTAACTCCATCAGAGCGAGTTGCCTTCACAAACTTCAAAAACTAAAACACCCTTCCGGTTCCGGCAATTTCAATAAATCAGTTATGAAAACCTTAAAATCTTTAAAATGTAAAGGCGAAGAAGATAAGCTTATCTTTACAAAGGCAGACAAAGGTAATGCCTTAGTCATCCTAGATAAGATCGATTATGTCACAAAAGTTGAGAACTTCCTAAGAAGCGATGATTTCTGTATTTTTAACATCAGTTTTCCAAATTTCAATATTAAATTCAGAAAATGTATCGTGCCACAAATAGTATATTAAGATACAAGTGTAAATCAAGTCTTTAAAGCACGCGCAACGAGTTTAAGGGCACGACGCAAAGCGGAGTGCCTTTAACGTTGCAAGTGCTTTAAAGACTAATTATACACGTGTATCTTATAGTATTTTTTATTATACCTGCAGTAGAATTTAAAAATTCAATGAAATCATATCGACGTTACACTCGAATACATGTCTAATTAAGTGGGCTGGGTGTTCGTAATTTCACGATTGCCATGGAAATGTCACTTGACGTTTGCTTATAAAAATTGTCGTCTTCGTGAATAAAACGATTTCCGTTGAAAAAGATAATACACCGTCCATTAAATCGCTTGTTGTAAAATCTAAACAAACGTTGGTAGGTGTAAAATCCCAATCCAGTAAAGCCTATTATCAAGCATATGAAAAGTTGTTTCCATGGATGAATAGGAAGTTACTTACGAATAAAGTCTTAAATGCATCGATAATGCTGGGATATATGAAGGAAATGTCAAAGGTATTTAAATCTTCTATATTTTGGTGCATTCATTCAAAACTTTAAAGCAATGCTGCGATTAAAAAGTGGAACAGATTTGGAAGCATACCCTAAATTCCGCGCGTTTGTGAAAGCTTCAACCAAAGGATAGGTACAAGCCAAAGAAATGTTCTGCATTTACAGAAAGCGACCTAAGAGGACTTTTTATTTCATCCAGATGACAGTTTCAAAAGTCATACTTGAAGTATCGTTACTTAGCAACTTTAAAGCACGTGTGTTTTAAAGGCCTTTTTTCGCACGCATTTGAGTGTTTAAAACGGAGATTGTGATTCAGGTATAATAAAAAAGAATTTATAAAATCAGAATTCAATTACATTACAACTCCCTTCCCATAAACCCTATGATCCCTCCTGTCCTGTACATAAACTTTCTACTCGGCTCAATACCACTTTGAATTCTACCTACTCCATATCAAAATCCATAGATTTTGCTCACGAATTATCCGCTATCGAAACCTCAGATTTTCAAAGTCTAATTTCCTGAGATCTAGTGAACCTTTTCCCAAGCGCCCTTACCCAGAATGTAGATCCATTGTTGAAGATTTATTATCCGACTCAAGTTCATCCGATACTTGTCAATTTTGAATAGATCGGTGTCGAAAACAAAATTTCTACTTTTTCAACAACATTCAATATCCTCAACACTCCGGTCTCCCCATGGACAATAACTTTTCCTCCCTTTTGGCCGAAATTTTCCTTTCTCATTAAGAAACCAAAACACTCCTCCCTAATCACACCATAGAACACTTCTGTAAACGCTACGTTGACGATATTTTTGTAATATTTGATGACCTTAATAACTGTTTAAATAGTCTAAATTCTCTACATAAAAACCTTCAGTTCAGTTTAGAAGTTGAATCTCATAATACTTTAAACTTTCTAGATTTAACGATTAAAAGTGTCAATAATAAGATAGAATTATAAGTTTACAGAAAACCCACCACCACTAACAATATTATCCACTTTTCCTCTTTCCACCCGTTGCAACACAAGCTTGCTTCTTTTAGATTCTTCTTCAATAGACTTTTTAATTTACCTTTGAATAAATTAAATTTCGATACAGAACTGAAAATAATCTACCAATTACCACTTCAAAACATATCCAAAAACTCCAATTTAGAATCCTAAATCATCAAAATTTGGAAAATTCCACTACTCTTTCCGTCACACTCAATACTCAAAAACCAAATTTGTTTCACTACCTTACAATGGCGAACTCTCCAATACTTTCCAAAATTATTTTCAAAAAACATAACGTTAACATCATTTTCAAATCTAATAACAATTTAAAATCAGTCCTATCTCACACTAAAGATATAATTCCTCTCGTTGATAAATCCGGTATCTATAAACTAATTTGCTGTATATCTGCTAACCACGAAACATAATTTCTTCGATTACCTATGTGTATTTTAAGGATTTTCTTTACCATTCGCATCCCTACAGCTAAAAAATACTAGCTTTCATAAAATGTAACTGGTAATTAGAGAGACACACCGAATTCTTTGTTACTTAAATGCTGCTGTCGAAAGCTTCCTGTATTTAAGTAAAATAGGTAATTAAGATTAGTAACGTTTACAACAAACAATTAGGGTTTAGGTAAACAATTAGAATTTGTGCTACTTGAATGGATTTTCATGATTAAAATTTAAAAAAAAAACAGTAGGTTCAAATAAATACAAAAAAACTTGGGGGTTAAAGAGAGTCTCGCCGAGACTAATGGTGAGACGGGACCAAACCTCGATCCGCGGCATCGCTATATTTTTTTATGGAAATGCCGTATTTAGAGCATTACTAAAAAAATATGGCACACAAAAATTATAGTACCGCATTATGAACTACATAGTCAAATACAACGGTTTACAGAGACTTTTTTTCAATATATATAACATACGGCCAGAAACACTCAGCCAAATGTTTCATCGTTTTAATATGTTTGTTATAAGTTAACCCACTTCAGAAATAAACATATAACACTTCATAATACAAAGTAGCCGATATATTTTTTATGCCATAATCTTTCTGTAATCGTTCAAAAACGAGAGTTTCCATAAAAAGAATGAATCCCGTGAATTCTGCAATAAATTCGATAAATCGATTTCGCTTTTAAAATTGTTGCAGTGATTCACTATTATTGCAGGTAGAATCTGACCTGGAGGTTATCTTTTGTAACGCTACAGTTCCAAATCATTCGTTTATCGGTCGCGAAAGTGTACGTGTCTAGTGCCTTTTCCGTTCCAATCAAAGAAAACTTTGCAAAAGGTATGTAAAATAAAGAAATTTAGATTTTCATTGCAAAGAAGATGAAGTTTCGGAAACGTTTTTGAATTTTCCACCGAGTCGTTTTGAATTCCATTAAATTTTGCACTGATTTTAATTGCAAATTGTAGCCTTTTTGGGGAATGGGAAATGAGCAAGTATTATACGCCCGTGCTGATTACTTGGGTCGTTTTCCGTGAGAATTTCTGATGAATCTCAATCTATTATGATGAAAGCTGCAATGACGAACTCTCAACAAATAAATCCTATCCAAAATGTTTCGTTTTCAGCATCCATCACTTTTCCACTTCACCCATCGTTTCTCTCCATGAAATCCTTTGCTTTCTCAGTTTCTTAGGATCTCGGCATAGGCTCCTTTGGTAGGTTTATCAAGTAATTCACTTTCATTAAATCATTCAGAAATAGCCAATAGAAACAAAGGTTTATTGTGCGTCGCTAACCAACGAAACCATACATTTCTTTCTGTTGGCCATTTCTAAATATAAAGAACGATCTAACGATAATAAATTAATGATAATGGTTGTATAAACCCACCATTACGGAGAATGTAAAATGTATTCTGGAAACACATGGAGCAGTGCAAAAAAATTCTAATTTTGCAAACGAGGAATTCGCATTGAAAGTTTTGTTAAAATACGTACACTATTCGAACCGAAAGTTTCTATGAATTCTATGAATAATTCTTCGGACATTTGGAGTGATTCCGAAAGGATTTGTAGTGGAAATACATCTTCATATATACTATTTAGAATGTCTATAGAAAGTCTCAGACTTGCTGTAACTTGAAATTGCTTCCACTTGTAAACTATTCATAAAAGATAGTAGCTACGGTTTTGTTGCATCAGATGGTTTCTTTGTGTCTTACAATTAATTCCTAATCATTTGTTTAAAATCTTGAAAATTTATATATTAATCTTTTGTTTGTTTTTAAAGGTACATCGGTTGTTATTTAATGATCTTCATGTAGTCGAAACACAATTGAATTGAAAATAGCGAGAGTTAATTATAAAGGGTTTGGCATTTACAATAATTAGCGTAACGATGGAAATTATTCTGCGGTCTTAATCTCCGAAAATTTGTAATTGTAAAGCAGAGTCTAGATCGTACGTTGGTAAAAAATGACGCAAGTATATTTTTTGTATCAAGCCGCAGAAGGCACTAAGCGTAAAATGAAAGAACCTCGTCCATTCCATTATTCAGTTATAACTAGGGATAAAATATTGGAAGCGCTTCATACCAAAACCCAACCTTCTTCGTTAATGAAACCCATTTTTAATACGCATCAATAAATTTCTAGACCCCTACCAAATTGTTTAATTGAATTACCTAAACGAATTAAAGAATGATTAAAAGTTCGGTGTTGAATACGTGCCATCTCGATTTAACTTCCACTTATGTAACAACTTTTATATCAGATATTCTCGTAAAATTGACCCTCGACTTGTTAGATTTATTTTTATATCCCCGATTGAATTTTATTGGGTTTTCAAATCTACAAGACGAGTATTGATCTGATCAGTAAACCACTTAGATCGTAACATATTATAATGGCTCGTAATATTCTTATTGGCGATATCGTAAACTCCTGCAGAAAACAGAAATATAAAAATAGAAATTCATATTCGTGGAAAACTAGCTGACTGGAGGTACTTTAGTATGTTCATAAAACCGTCTCTCTATCTAACGTTCCTTTGAATTTTCAAACCTTTTCACTTGATGGATATGCTGAAAGCGTTTCTTAATCCTATCAAAATAACATTACGTACAGCTTCAAATCTTTATTTGAACTGTGTCGCATGACGTTATCGAACCGGAACATTGCAGTTATGAAAATTTTCGATACACGCTTCAAGATTTATAACTTCGGAGGAAAACCACATTATTTTATACGCCTTTCGAAATAATTCAAAGACGATTTTTTTTATTTTCAAATCGAATCAGTGAATCAACATTTCGATTGCATCTTAATATTCCATATTTGATTTTTTTATTAGCGTTTGGAAGGTTTGCTCGATTTTCCCTTTCGTTCCTCCACTCTAGTTTTATGCATTGCCTCTCTTACGATTTTAAGCGTCAGCCTCACCCAGCGATCGACGCGACGTTTCGATAATTTCACCATCTCTAGATGCGCCACTCATTGCATTACTTTCAACGTATTCCCCCTGACGAATTTATTTCACGATGACAAACACTCGAGTTGTTTAAAATGAATTACGGCGGATTTTTAAATATCTAAAAATGGTACGTAATAGCAATTGGTGTTCTCTAGGGAGACTTTGAAATAAATTGGACAGTATACTACAATTTTTATTGCTTAGGATGTCGTTGTCATATAATGTGCAAAATTCGACGGTCACAAAGGTCCCAAATCTGTAATTCGGCCATATTAAAATTCAGCCATTTATTTTATCGTTTTTGTAATTTATTCAATTTAGATAAGGTGTTAGAAATAAGACACTTCTAGACGTTGCGATAACGGGTCTTATCAGCAAGTGTTTGGCGCATTCCGTGGTTATTTGAAAATTTTTTTATCCTGTTTTATTTTGTTATAGTGCGTCTCATCAGACCTATGGGTTACGAGCCGCTACTGGTCGAAAATCGTAGCTTCATAAAATTATCGCATTCATCCGCCCCCCCCCCCTTTTGCTCAAATATTCGAAAATTACCGACGAGGCCGCAAATTTGATTCGGTAAAACGCAGTAACCTCGTTTTTTAAAACGGAAACAAATGATCCTTTTTTATGGAATGAAACAGCCGGACTAAATATTGTCACGTTCATTTAATTACGTAATTTATTTGTGTACAATTAATTATTAAAGAATTCCGTCCTTCAATAGATTGATTATTATTTATCACTCACTTGTACCCAAATTTATAATATGTAGATGTTAACACGCGAATGTCACTATTATCACTTCGGGTTCGATTTTGGAACTTAAAATGAAACACGATTCAATTTGCATATACCGCACACAAAAACTTCGAAAACATTATCGGCTGTGACTAATCTTTCATCGCGCCGTGATCTCGCTCTAGAATATTCGCTACAATATATTAATAGATTTTTACGTTTTGTACAATTTTCTTCGCAGTGGAAAATTAAAAAATAAGCCTTCGCACTTTATCCGCCGACAGTAAATTTTCAGGTGCAATATCACCAATCTTTTGTTAATAATTACAATTCTTAGAGACAGCAATGTATTCCTTATTTTAAGATCGTGGGAAGATGCTGTTTATTTCAGCAAAATTAAACCTTCTTACTTGTACAGGACGCGTCCTGGTATACTCCTGGCTCATTTATTAACAAATGCGAGGCTTTAATTTTAATATACCTGGCGCATCTTTGATTACACGCACATTCTCCTAACAAACGTCACATCAAAGACGAAAGTCTTCGAAAGAGAATTAAAATTGTAGCCTCCGTCAAAGGATAAATTATAATAAGGTTGCCCAATTTAATCTCAGCATCAAATGAGCTACTGTTTTACTTTTTGTGATCGTGAGATGTGTCATTCAATCAGCGAATACCTACCTATTTTTTAAAAAGCAGCGAGTAGGGAACTAATTAATTACCCGTAAACACACATTTAGCTTACCTAAAGGATAAAATAATTTGGTTCATTCGAAGGTCTATTAACTTTAACGTGTCATCTCTAACGCAACTGATTAAGTAATTGGAATCTGAAACAAAACAAATCATTAAAATCTAATCGGAGTAAACGATTGTTGTATTGATTAAAGTCTCATTTGCACGGACTTGTACAGTTAGGGTTTCATTCCAGTTGATAATACAAGTACCTAATGGATGTTATAAGTAGGGGTGTGCAATTTTAAAACTGCAAGCAATGTTGCTTCACAGATTCATATTACATTGTACAACATCGGCACACTATTTTCTATAATTAGGTATATTCCGCACGAGTGCAAAGTTTGTCACGCGCACGTCCAAGCGGAAAGGCATTATAAGTACGTATATTAATATAATGTGTTTTCGATCAACCTCTACCATAAATGGAATTTAGGTACTCATTTGCGGGGACATAAAGATGTCACATTTGTTGAGAATACTATTTTTCGTCCACAATTTTTTTTCGGACGGACCCCATTCTAATAGTGATAAACTAGGCGGCGAGCAAACACCAGGCTATAAATGATTATTTCACTTGTGGAGAGGTTTATGGGGTAGGACTGATAAAAATCCCAACCAAATTTTACAAGCTTTTTCGAGTTTTTGAATCTTCTTAGAAATACTGGTTGAGTTTCAGAAATCCTAGAATTCTTTTCGATAACGTTTTAGGGGAAAGCTCCATAGTGAACTTCGCAATTTTAAAAATCTGGCTAGAGGCGCCCTTGAACGCTCTTAAAATTTTAAGGATTGTGTACGGCGTGAAGTTAGCCACAGCATCATCATCACAAGAAATGTGATCAAGTTCTGACTGTGAAATTGCTGCTAGATCAAAAAATTTTCGGATAAGAATTAATTGGTGTTTCGATAAATGTCACGTGCGAGATAAGCGATGCAGGTGTTCTAGAGATGTAGAGGAATGTTGAGCGTCGTCGGGAATAACGATGTTGATTTTATTAGAAGAGGTGGTTTTTGACTAAATGGAAAGAATGAAGAGTAAACGAGGCCGTTTCGAGTTATTTTGAAAGAGAGCGTATTTGTCTGTGAGATGCATTTTTGTATGCGGTTATGCAATTTTAAAAAGAAAACTGAATCGTCCTCATGTTAGTTAAATAATGCGGAAACACGTTTAATGTTGTGCAAGAAGTGTTTACACATAGAATTTTGAGTTTTAAAAGTTTCTGTTGCCAATAATGAAGAAACAATTGCTGTAATAAAAAAAGTGTTACCATCCGAGCAGCCACAAAGTTAAGTGTTATTGTCTTCGAGACAGTTGTGGTGTATTACAAGTGAATTTTTGTTTCTGAGGAGAATCTGTCAGATTCGTGTTAAAGTGTGTTTCGCCCAACATCGCATATTTCTTCTCCTGACAAGTTTATTGGATTATTACTAACAGAATTGTAATTTTTGAGATTTTTTTAATTGTTTTTAGATCGATCATTTGCAAACCGGGTGTGTTGTATTCAAAAGTCGCTTTTAGCCCAGCTTTTTACGCGACCTTCATCAAATATTTTCGGAATCTTTCCTGGGAAGTTGAATGCTAATTAAATCATAAATAGAGAGCAAGGAAAGCATTTCAATTATTGTTTCATGTACTACACCTCTACATGTGTTCATGGTTAATTCAGAATTTACAATGAAATACATCCCAAGTTTTAAATTTAAATTTAAGTTGCTTACATGCTAATTTATTTCTCTAAAAGGCATTATTATGCTGGTTACTCTGTAATTGGACGCAAGCCTGTTGAGGGCCCAGAACAAGAGAGGGAAAATAAATAAATAAATAAATTATAAGCGTATACATGCTATTTATATCACAGCGTTACTTCCTTAACGTAAGTTACGTTAGTATGCAGGAAATGCTGATGGTGGTGGCTTATGGTTGACCAAATCAAAGTTTCTACGTAGTCCGGTCGCCGGATTGCGAAAGGGTGTGCCATATTTACCTGTACTGGTCGGAGATTTCCCACTAATGGTTACACCGTGATTCTGCCTTCCGGGTTGACTAGATTTTGTGCTCGCAGTCGCCAGTATTTTCGTCGCACCAATGGGAATGTGAGTTGATTCCCGCCATGAAGGGATCTGGTATGGGTATCTTTTACGATTAATGTGACCGACTGTCTTTTTCCATCTCTTTTCCTCCTTTGTAAAGGTTTCCATCTTGTAGTGGTTGTAGTTTGTGGGGTTACTGTTAAAAGCCTGTCCGCCAATATTGATTCACAGAGCTCCAACCGCGGTAGGGGGTTTTATTCAACTTGATCGGAGCCACATTAGATTTTTCCGATAACCGTAAGGTTTTTATTTGGCCATTTCCACACAAATCTTCTTGTATTTTTGGGCCAGTCAGCATTATCTCGTTCTAGTTTTTTCCTGAACTGAAAGTAGCTGAGGCGTCAAACACGTTGTGGTGGAGGTTTCCTCTTTTAACACCGCATGGTAGGGAATGTAGTATTTTGCAAGTGCCTCCCCTGCATTTCAAGGTAGCACATGTCTTCATACTCTCGCAGAAAACCTTGTACCTGGCGAGCGGTTGCACTGTTCAATTCCACAGATTCTCTTTTCAGCGGCAGACTTACGGTGGGCGAAGTGTGGGCGCTTGTAAAACTCTTTGGCGTAGTAATCATGTCCTGGCTGTTGTTGAAGGCCCATGATGTGTGAGTTACATTGTCTGAATTGCGAGCTCGATCCGCCCCGTTGTCAGCGTTTCCATCGCCATATTTGCTATTTTGGGCACTCCAACTCAAAATGTAGCACTTCACTGGCACCGGAACTCTTATGATAACGCGGCAACAATTCGTTGAAAGGCTCGAAGGACCAAATATAGAATCCGGCTCGAATGACCAAATGTAGCGTTAGGGGATTATCTTATAACTCAAACCCGGTACGTTACCGACAGTTCGAAGTGGGTAACTATATATTTATATTTATTGTGAGCTAATTTGCATAATTATGCTATTTATATCACAAATATGACTAAGTCAATTTTCTTTTCCTACTGATCGTCATTTTATGAACAAACTTTACTTATGACACCTTCGTGTGAGAAGTTCCTATTATTTAAACAACGTTCAATAATATTATCGACCTAGTAAGTTTTAAAGTGTCTCATGGCCAAATTTGAAAATAAAAGCGAAGAACAAATACATTGTGTAAGACGCTACCAAAATGCGAATAAGAATAGAAGGCGCGAGGCCAATGAAATCATTATTCAATAGATGTATGGATTTGCCCTAACTTACTAAATTAGATTTATGTATAAAACAAGCAATAAACGAGCTTAAAGAAATGAGCGAAATTTGTACTAAATGTAGACAATACCTTTAGCAAACTTTTCGAAAATACGAAGTCGATTAGAACAATATGCAAATTTCTGCTTAAGCTCAAAGCTTCGAAGTTTATTTTTTTATTCGGTTCTGTTTTCCGGAGCGAATTGTCTTTATTGGAATGCATTCAGTTTGCAAACTGCTACTTCCAACTAATGTAAACTAATTATGTAAATTTCGGCACCTGATAAAATAAATCTGAGTTGTTCACAAGCGTCCGCGTCTCGAATTAAAATAAAACACTGCCGATAACGTTCCCGGTTTGCAACTTTGCTACATAAATCAGGATTCGGGGCCTCATTAATGCAAGTCCAATGCATTAAGGAAGAGGATTCTATTAAAATGCTATAATCTGAATATAGATTTTAAGTAACGTTACAGTAACTCCGCCGTCAAGTTCCGAAATATGGCCACAACTTCGCTTAAGGATAAGGGTCGTCCGTTTATTAACTGCAAGCTTTTAGACTAAACAAAGTTACTTAATCGATATTTGCATACGCAAACTTGATGTCAGTGGCTCGGTATGTACCAAAACAATTTGTTGTATGCATAGTTCACTATGCAAAAAGGCCAAATGAAACTATTCTGAAACTACTTCAAAGAAAAGGTTTCAAAATGCTCAAAGTGGACAAAGATTTCATTGACGTCTGCATATTCTCATGTGATTAAAGTACGCAGGGTGTCCATTTTTACACCTCATCATGGGCATTTCAATCTTTATAGATTAAACGGAACAAAAGACAACCCTTAAATTGAAAGGAAGAACTTTTGGGTTTTAGATTGGATAAAACCAAATTTCGAATTTTTTTAAATTTTAATATGACAAAGCAGTAAATAAAAACTTTGTTGAAATAATTTTTTAATGGGAATGTAAATATTGTTTGTGGTTTGCAATTTAACAACGGATGCGTATGCAACTTATTTTATTTATGGGCATGAAATTTAAGTTTGGGATTTTCACGGTAGAGTTCCTTCCTCATTGAAATATGCCACACAGTAGATTCACATACTTTTATTTTAAACCAGACTTTCACACCTCTACAACACGCCAAAATTGGAAACATCTCTTATTTCGAAAATTCTTTGTATTTTGTCAAAATAATGTATGCCGTTAATTTGCAAACTAAATTAAAAGCAATATATTCAAATTAAGAATCTAATACTGCCATAATCAATAAAGGTACCATTACACTTTGTAAAATGAAAAATGCCAAATTGAGTTATATTATATTCTTACGAAAATTGAAAGAGTTGGCTCAATAGTCTTTCCTTTTCAGATTCGGCTTCAATTTTTTATTTATACAGGGTGTCCATTATGTATGGAATATACTATACATGTCGGTAAATATCGAATGTATACAAAAATTGTCTATATGAAACTTGTTTAACAGTTTATTTCCCATAATAAGGCAGCATTTCAGAAAACAAATGAATAACGAAAAACAATTGAATTTTTTATTATGGGAAATAAAATGTTAACCAACTTTCATATAGAAAAATTAAAAACCTCCTGAACTTAAATAGAATTTCGATTTATGTTAGGAAGGAAACTTTTAGAGTTTACCTCGTACCCATTAACGACGTTTATTGATTGTGATGATGATGACTGATGAGCATACCACAAACATAACAACAAAAATTACCGAAATTCAAGAAAAGTTCTTACCTCGTGAAAGATCAAGCGATGTCACTTTGCCCTGCAAACACATGTCGTGGGTTGGGTAGTCCGACCTGATGTCCCAGAATCTGACAGTTTTATCGAAATGCCCACTAATGAATGTCGTACCGGCCCCATCTACCGTAACTAAATCGTTACAAGAGGAACCAGCAAATTTGGTGCCGATACCTGAAAAAGAAAATCACTTTTACAATGTATGTATATGACGAGATGTACATCTTGATTTTGACTTAAAAATTGCTACGGGGGTTTATATTAACTCTCTGCGATACTTTGTTAATTAACCATTTACTTTGTTTTGTTTAAAACATGAAAATTGCAATCAGGAAATTGTCACAAAAATGAAATAACTTGCTTCGGTAACTAGTTCAGTGGATTCGATTTTTTATTTTTTACGTGTCATGGGTTGGTTTGCTCCAGGGACCTCCCACAGCTGAAATAATAACTGAAAAATGGAATCCTGGTAATTTGTACTGTCCAATTCAATAAGAACGACAGAAATAGTTATTATATTATTGTATATTGAATGAAAAACAGATACGTTAACTAGTTGGAAACTTAAGTAGGCATTTCCTTAGAGACAATTTGTTTATGAAATAATTTAAACCTGAAATTCCTACCTAGTGCGGACATGAATAACTACTTCCTAAAGAAAAAATGACTTATCTCTTTCTTAAATGTAAATGGTTCAGTAGGTTGTACTGCAAAAGCAGTTTATTTTGCTTTAAATTGACGCAGCAAATTATGGAAACCTTGAATTCCCTTGGATTCCAGAAAATATAAAATAATCTCTAAAGACTGGTCACAAACTCGATCGGAGATTTCTTTCGATGCGAATACAAAAATATATAAAATTGTGTTTTGCGACACCTTTATGATCCGGTTCTGAATTTAATTGGTCTAGTAATAGTTCAAAATTGGTTTCTTTAAAAGACAATAAAATTGTCGATCAGAATTTACAATTGTCGTTGGTGTTGAGATCTGGGTGGTTTACAGTTCACGGGGATGATTCATTACATTGGTATAGTTGACAAGTGATTGTTGGAAATGCATTCTTAATCCGACGACATGGATGATTGACTCCGATTATACAGCTTTCGGATAGAAAACATCCTGGGCGATGATCAATTGGTTAGTGGTTTCGGTTGTTGTTCTATTGGTCAGTACACAATTTTGGGGTTTGGAAAATGAGAGGCGAGTATGAGCTTAACTCGCTTTTAAATGTTTGTTCCTGACTTAGCAGTTTACTGTGTGGGAAAGTCATTTCACAAACTTTTCACTTTGATTAACTTTAAACTTCTTAAACGAGTCTTAGCATGTCTTCCTGTCCAGTGTGTATGAGTAGAAGTTTTCCACTGTTTCGTTCTATCGCCGGTGCCAGTTCAGGTTCCTCTGCTTCATCGTTTGGTACTGCGGTTTCTGCCTGATGCTCCGGTTGCTGATGTTTAACGTTTTCCCATCCGAGATTTCCGCCGTTTCTACCAACCTTTTCTTCTCCATCTTTAACGTTTCCAACTCATTGTACATCTTGGGATCCTGTTGTATTCCTCATCCGTTTCTTCCGCATCGAACCAATTCTCTTTTTCATAGATTTCAACATCTGGAACGTCTGTTGTGTATGATGGTTTTATAGGTTTTTTCACTTTTGTCCACTTCTCTTGATTTTTAATTAAAAAATTCGTCTTCTCTTTGAACGCGTTTCCGAATTTTACATCTCGTGTGATGTCGATAATCCTCTCGTCTGGGATCCACATTCTGTACGCCTCAAACATCCCTGAATACCCGATAAATAATCCCTTTCTGGATTCAGGTTCGAATTTCCCTGTTTCGTGTGTACACCTTTTATCCAAATTCGCGGAAATAACTAACGCTTGGTATTTTTGTATTGTAGTCAAAAGTTCATGTGACGTTTTTCCTCATGAACTTCTTGATGGACATCGATTACTGGTGTAGTCGGCCCTGTGGATGACATCGCCCCAGAAAGATTGAGGCAATCCATCCAGACTAGATCAACATGCATCGCGCCATCTCCACTAGTGTACGATTTCTTCTCTTGGTGATCCTATTCTATTGTGGTGTGTGTGACGGTCAATCTCCTCCAAATTTGTTATTAGATACTCATCGAAGATCTTGTTCACGTATTAGTTTCAGTTATCGGATTTTATTTTTACTTATTTATTTATTTATTTTTTATGGCCTTGTTTTTATAGTGGGCGGAGTGTTAGCTAATTAGCTACTCTTCCCATTCAACCCACTATACAATCACAAACAGCCATGCCTTACCTGG
Organism: Photinus pyralis; assembly: GCF_008802855.1. Lineage (NCBI taxonomy): Eukaryota > Metazoa > Arthropoda > Insecta > Coleoptera > Lampyridae > Photinus > Photinus pyralis. The sequence goes on from NW_022170510.1 coordinate 8,459,265, forward strand.
GATTCGAACCCAGGACCCTTGTAGCCAAGGTTTGAGCTACTAACGTCAACTCATCTAAGCTACGCAGGATTGTAAGTACTTGTCCGATTCTCGACCTGCACTTTGTAATTCTTGAACGCCTTGAAAACGTCACTGTTTCTTCTTTTCTAAACGACGCGACGTTCTTTTCTAATCACTTTGTATTTAAACTCGCTCCCAATTTTCCACGGCTATAGGAATCGGGGTTGGAAAATTGAGAGTTCAAAGTGCTGGTCCGGGTTACTCAATTCGCAGCAGGGTTCGGTAGTGAAACCAGTTGAAAACGGAGACCGCTTAATACATATTTGTTCTTCAATACAAAAAAATAATGAAACAATAAATTTAAATTAGCACGCCTATGTTGACTGGCTCCGCACGTCAATGGGTTGTTATCGAAGTTGACGGTCAGTGTCACACCTCCAGTTGACGGTGAACCCTTATCGGAATCGGGTGCTTGTGTTTGTTAAACTCCTTTAACAATCGGAAGGATAATTAACGCCTACCTAAATTATAAGTAGTTAATGAAATTAATGTTCAAAGAATAGGCGAGTGACCTTATTGTTTATTATTCAGTATAATAATATTCGTGGATTCTACCTTTGTAGAATTCCCGTAATATGACAAAAAATGAAACGGTTCCAAAACAAAAAAATGTAATTGAACCAATTAACAAGGTTTTAGTTAAGGGAAAAATAAAATTAGAATGGATTTTTAATTAACTCAAAAGGTATCAGGAATCTGGAAATTAGTAATAAATCGGGATGGTCCTCAGAACATAGGTACAAAGTACCGCCCTTTAATTTATTTCGGAACTGAAACACAATAAATGATCAAGAAAAACCTGAAATAAAGAGAGGAGCAAGCACATTGCAATCGCTCCACACGAAGGAGTTGACACCAAAGAAAACCTTAAAATTTACTTTACAATGGCATCTGCACAGATTATCTGGAATACGACAAACTGAGCCTTCAAACAAATAGTCAATTACTTCATAAAATTAGCGTACAAAAGGTACACGCTTTTTAACCCGTCGTGACTTGAATAACAGATGATACGTTGATGTTTAGAGGAGAAGAGCATCCACTACAGGATTGCTTATGCCAAATCCTCCATTTTTTATTGGTAGATGCAAAAGATTAGATTCATCTTTATTCACTTCACCTTTAAGAAGGGATGGAAAAAAGACTGTTCGGATTGTCAAATATATCAATTTCAAGTATAATTTGTTGTATAAATTTACATACGGCCTGCATTGCTTTAGTAATAACAGCAGTCCAATAATCAACTTTCGTTTGAATAAATTTCGTTTTTTGAGACAAAGTATCCATATGTTCCTAACATTCTCATACATTCAACTTTTCTTAATGTGAAAGTCTTTAAATTTTTCATGTGCCATTGTGTAATCATCAGGATGGACGACTAGGTTTTTTGGTCCAGAAATCTTTAAGACATCCCACCATCATAAAATATCAAGATGTCCTTGGCAAGAGGCATCATCCTGGGCATGTTCCTGGTGGTATGCGCGGAGGAGTGTTCCCTTGCTGCTGATGAGGTCGGACAGAGGGATGAGAGGCTAAATGGTGCATTTGCCAAAATTCGCATCGCAACTCATGAAGAATCGCTCCTGGCAGCGTACAGTACATCCCAAACAAGAACTTTTCCCTTGCATTGACTTGCACTTCATCCTGGGATGCATCAGGGTTTCGAAAGTTTTTGGTAGCATCACAAACTTCATCTTTCCCTGTCGCATCCACTGATCGCGTGGACGAAGAGAAGGTGCTCCTGGAGAGAACAATTTTGGATGAGGGATCCTTCCCCGTTTTTTTTTAGTAAATATGCGAAAAATTGTTATGACAACTCCTGGAGGGATACAAACAAACCTTTTTTTGTACCCCCCCCCCTCCTTTAAGGTCTAATATTACTGGACTACTACCTTAATTGTCTTGGAGCCATGAAAGTTTTTTTTGCAATTCTAAACAAAAACGTTCATGCTTTTAAATATAAGTTGTCAAAAAGGGAAATCCTCTACCGAAAAGCTTTTAATAAGTAGTTCAAATGTGCTATCTAACGAAGTGTTTTTGAGAGTATGCCCTACAGAAGGTGGTTAGTTCCAACTTTATGTGTTAACACTACTCTGAAACAAATCAAAATCAGATTTGAGCCTATTGTTTTTGGGTCTTTTACAGCTTTATAGGTGTAAGTATCTAAACAGTGCAGGTGAAATATGAGGGTTCTTTTATAATTTGTTCGTTCATAAACCCATCGCTTGAATTTACTACATGCTGAGGACTATGGTGGGACAATGCTGATAAAGATAGAATGGATTATATATTTATTTGTAAATTAGTTCCAGAGTTACAATCCCGACACTGTAGTAGAGATTATTGCATTTAGTTTAGTAATCCCAAGCTTCAGTCATGAAAATCATATTCAATTAAAATTGAAGCCCTACATTCCAATTAAAATTAAATTCAATTAATGAAGCAAAGGATTTTCGCAATTAAAAAATGGCATGTTGAAATTGTTTTTTTTATTAAATACGCAACCTAAAAAATAAATTTCAAATTCAGATATTTTTAATTCGCTTAAAAATTATCTTTGATATTAATAACGTAAGCTAACGCCTTCAACATCGTAGATGTGATAGAAGCAGCGATTAACATCGTTACGAGGCATCTACAACCGCGTTTCAAATCATGGGGGTTGGACTACATAAAATACACGGGATGTTTGCAATGTGTTTTTGCGTTTCGATTGTTCGCCTGATAAATGTTTCCTTATTGATTCCAGTTGCGGAGACATTCACAGTTAGCGCCAACCGATAAAGTGGCATAATCGTTAATTTAGAAGCTTCGTCCAAAAATGTATGCAGAATGCAGATAAGTGGTGAAAAATGTAGGTTCATAATTTAATTTAAAATCAATTCTGGAAAGTTTGGGACGCAAAAATGACAAGGAATTTGTGAGACGCATCGATTTTAAGTGAAAAGCTGTCAAGATTTGTAGAAGCTTGGAAATTTAACTTTTAATCTTTTGCCAAATGCGGTAGAATAAAGTATCCCATAAATTGTTAACGACTTTTTTTATTATATTTCTGGTTGCCTAAAAATTGAATTTTTACCGGTAGCGTCTGCTCCTGTTCATAATAAATGATAACCAAGAGAGGTGACGATTCCCCTTTTGTTACTATGAACTCCTTGAAAATGTTCGTAAATGGTTTTCTGTAATGCTCCATTAGTGAATAGGTTAAGAGCGGTTCTACAGAATATTCTAGAATTCAGTTTTTACGAGTGATCACTTTATTTTACACTAGCGCATTCAATAAACTTAGGTTTTATGGTAAGGTAATAAAAAGGTAAGAAATAAAAACGGTTAAAAGGCAATAAGGAGTTAAATTCATGGATTAGTCCCAATCATTCATTCAAAACACATTTGGAAAGCCTGAACTAGCGCTATTTATGTAACAATAAGTGAAATGTTACTGAAAATAGGTACATAATATAATTTCGTAAGTAATTATTAGTTGAAAGTTTTGTACGAAAATGGTGTTACGAGTAGAAATTTAGATTAATGCCAACTGTATATAATAAAAATCCAAATAAACCCAAAGAATATGCAACAATCACAAATTAAAATGAAATTCAAACAATTTACTCATTCATTAGGGTTGTTAGCCCAATATGGACATGGCTGTTGTGAAAATGTGAACTTAAAACTGTTGGATATCCTGGTTCGGATGTGGTGATGTTAGTATTCACAAATCACACGCTGTTATACTAGCATTTTATCCATCCGTCCGTTTGTCAGATAGTCCCTCTATCTGAAGGACGAAAATTCAGTTCAAATGTCTCTTATTAGTGCAGTACAGTCCTACGAATTAAAGATGCCAAGCGATCAAGCTTCCTAACCATGGTATTCAGCGAACATGATTACATGCCACCAGTGATTCGACAATGGTTAAGGAAAGCGTTTTATTTTGTAATTCTCGCTCGACTTTATTCAAAGATAAATGTACGTACAAATTGAGAAATCAAGAAAAAGTGATTGGGAAAATCTCCAACATTCAGTTTTATTACCTTGGTACCAAAGTGCGTACAACTTTATCGCGCTTAATGAGTTATAAAACCGCGCTTTTATGTACAAAATTTATAAAATAAAAGTCCTTCCGTTCGGGGTGGGAGATTGTCGATGGGCGTAAAGCATAAATCAAGTTAATGCTTCGGATAATGTAGTTTATTGTTATGCCTTGTTACTGCGTTAGGGGGTATCGGCCATAAGATGGAAATTAATTTTTAAACTAAATTATCTTCAATATATTAACGGGCTTAGTTTAACTAATGAAACAGCGACAAGTACTCGACATAAGGCAACACGATATAGCGATTAAGATAATGGCGTCACGTTATACGCTCGCCCGCTTGGGAAAAATTGGATTTTTATCGTCATATAATTATTTTTCGCTCTCAAACCGCTAGTACCTCTTGATAAAAAAAAGGTTTAAATTTTTTGCTTTAATTCAGATCGAATACCGCTCTGATTAAAAACAGGGAATATGTAATTAATGACTGACCAAGTTTGCTCTCAATAAGAATAACAACATATACCTACAGGTTGTTTAAAATTTTTGAGCTTAACACGGTAACACCGCACCGCCATATATTATGAAAACGTTGGCTTGTTTCGTATTGCTCCAGTATAAAATGTTATAAGCAATGTATGCTGTTATTAACATTGTCAAGCTCATTAGGCTAATGTATTTGGTTAGGTACCAGTGACGTTTACCTTTAGCATTAGGTGGTTGCCCACTATAGCATAAAATTTGTGGCAGTAAGGAAGGTTTTCAGCGACCCATTGTAAATTGGAAAAAATTGAAATATTTCTAACTGTTTTTTGTTTATTTATTTTCTATTTAGTATAGTTTCACAAAACAGTCAGAAATATAAACATGAACCAAGCTGTATTGAAACAGTGAAAAAAATCTCCAGTAAATTGCGGGGACTTTTTTGTATCGGATGTGATAACACAAGCACGAATTCCGCAAAACTAGTCCTATTGGAGTTTCTTTCCTTGGTAAATATGGGTCCCATTGAAAGGACTTATTTTTCAGTTCACGCTTGTTCTCGGTTGCAACTGCTATAGTGACCTACATCACTGAATAAGTATACTTATTCAATGTCCACATGTTGTTCCACTACCCTACCAAAATTATTAAATTCCTATGCAAATCTCATGCCCAACTTGCATGGCTCCGTAGCGCACTCCTGCACTACAAAGAAATGCCCTCTTTGTGTGAATACGTGGATTTACATCCGTTGGCGAAGTTAATTCGACATAACATAGGTAATTATTCCATGGCCCAATAAGTTAGGCCATGATTCGGAGTGTGGACAGTTTTTTAAATTAATTTTTAATTAATAATTTAAACCTGAAAATTTGCACACCAACATAGTTTTTCATGATCTATCGAAAGAAAATATTATCATGATCATTTCACTTCCGGTTGGTTAGCAACTTTCTTATTTTAAATAGAACACCCTATATTTTAATGCATCGAAATCTACATGAAAATCTAAGTCGTTTGATACCAATTTCCCTATACCTCGCACCAAAGGTTTTCAAGTTATTCAAGATTTTTCAGAATGTTTGACGTTTGACTGCTTTTCTTTAGTGCCCTGTACCTATGGCTCCGTTGACTTGAATTTCAAAAACTAGCAAATACTGACTTGATGCTACATGCGAATGATTTAAATTTTGATCAAATTTAAGAACTTCGAACCTTAAAAAGTTGAATTTGTCAAATGAAACCTACTTTTATTTTTTTGAACTTTCAAATGTGAAAAAAAATTCTACATCGATCAATTATTACATTCCCTATTATACTTATCTGTTATGGCTTTCGTTTTATTTAAGATTTTCTAAAATTGTGACCGTTATAGGTTAATTTTCTTAGGAGATTGCAAGACTATAGTTTAAATTACAGCGTTTGAATGGAATCCTTAGCTGGGCGTGCGATAAACCACGAGTTTGGAGATTGCTGAATGTGCATTTTTTTAATTGATTACCGACTTTTACCTTTGATAATGAAATTGCCATTAACCGATTCAAATTAGACATCGCCATTATAAGGGATAATCCGTCATTGGGGGCCATAACGTCGCTAAGTCACCAAGCATCAGAAAGCACCAGAAAGACGATGAAATTTTTGGGGTTAATATTTTTTTGCGATCGATTTGTCAATGATAACTGAGTGTTGGTTATTAGCGAAGAAAGTTATTTTGCGGATTTGAACCAGAAAAGTGTCGAATTATGCTTACCCTTCGGGCTTTCGACAGCTTCTCTACAATTTTCTCGCATTGTCAACTGGATAGTATAACGTCTTCGCAAGAAGGAAAGAAGTGTAGTGTATCTCGACGTTTTTTGTTGGCCAACCCGAATGCGGATATTGTACGCTCTCAAACAAAAGAAGCAATAACTTCTAGAACGTCTAGGATGGCAACGGAACAAAGAAAAATCAATAGTAGAGCCTCAGTCATGTGTTTAGTACCTAGAGATCGAATGGAACACAGGGGAGGACACGATTTCCTTGCCGTTCAAGAAAAGACAATCAATAAGGTAGGATTAGAAACAATTATAACCGCTCACCAGTGGAGTTTAGCCAAGAAGATGCTGGGAACGATGGCTTTCGCATCTTTTGTGATTCCCCTAGGAAGACTGAACACAAGGAATTTGCTCCGAGCCACGTTGTCACTTCCCGAAAAAGAACCAAGCTTAAAATTCCCAATTTCGAACAAGGTGTTGCTAGAATCTTCTTGGAGGAATGGAAAACATAGAGAACTCATCTCTTTCCAAGAAATCCAGATATCATAGCCACAGATGCAAGCGATCCTGGATGGAGGGCGCACCTAGACAATCAGATCACAAGAGGAATGTGGTCCGCAGCCTAAAGATTATGGCACATAAATTACAAGGAAATGTAAGTAATAGTTATTTATGCATCAAGGGCATTAAGGCGATATTTATGCCGAGGGCGACAGAGCCCGAGGGCCTCCGGCCCGAGGGATTGTAAGTCGCCCGAGGGTTAAATATTGAGTAATGCCTGAGGTGCATACAACATTTTATTTTTCATCATTCCAAAGGGTGCATTTCCAATATACAAATGTCATGATTATTGTTTGCCCAACATTAAAGTGCTCCATACGAATCAAGTTGCATCTTTTTTATGACATAATATAACTTCGTCAATCAATTTGACAGGCCGTCGTAATAGACTGCTTCATATATCACATATGACAGATATAATTGACATATAATAGGCAAATGAAATAGTATATTAAGATACAAGTGTATAATCAAGTCTTTAAAGCACGCGCAACGAGTTTAAGGGCACGACGCATAGCGGAGTGCCTTTAACGTTGCAAGTGCTTCAAAGACCAATTATACACGTGTATCTTATAGTATTTTTTATTATACCTGCAGTATAATTTAAAAATAGGAAATACAATGAAGTCATATTGACGTTATACTCGAATACATGTTTAATTAAGTGGGCTGGGTGTTCGAAATTTCACGATTGCCATGGAAATGTCACTTGACGTTTGCTTATAATCATCATCAAATTTGTAAATAAAACGATTTCCGTTGAAAAAGATAATACATCGTCCATTAAATCGCTTGTAAAATCTAAACAAACGTTGGTAGGTGTAAAATCCAAATCCAGTAAAGCCTGTTATAAAGAATATGATAAGTTGTTTCCATGGACGAATAGGAAGTTACCTACGAATACAGTCTTAAATGCATTCATAATGCTGGCATATATGAAGGAAATGTCAAAGGTATTTAAATCTTCTATCTTCATTCAAAACTTTAAAATAATGCTGGGATTACAAAGTGGAACAGATTTGGAAGCATACCCTAAATTACGCGCGTTTGTGAAAGCTTCAACCAAAGGATAGGTACAAAAGCCAAAGAAATGTTCTGCATTTACAGAAACCGACCTAAGAGGATTTTTTATTTCATCCAGATGACAGTTTCAAAAGTCATACTTGAAGTATCGTTACTTAGCAACTTTAAAGCAGGTGTGTTTTAAAGGCCCTTTTTCGCACGCATTTGAGTGTTTAAAACGGAGATTGTGATTCAGGTATAATAAAAAATAAATTATATTGTACTAAAACGACAGAGAACGATTAAATTTTAAAATCCTATGTAAATAATGAGGGAGGAATGATGGGGAATGCAGTCCCAATACCTAGCATCGTTGCATCATTATATGGGCTTCGCTCAGAATACACTAAAATGGCACTACTCCGTTATAGCTACATTTTCCAACCCCGATAAAAGTGGCCTATTAGCCAGCCATCTTTTAATTAAAGAAATATATTGAAAGCTGCTGTTATTAGTAGACCGATTACCAATAAGGAAGCTATTTGGAATATAAATTAACTGATCTGAATGAGGTTAGACAAAGCGAATAAAAGTAGCTTATTTCAAATATCTAAATCAGCGGTTCTCTAATTTTTTTTGGCGTTGATATTCTAAATCAGTCGCGAACTGTTAAAAATTCCAATAAATCTTTAAATATGGTTAATTTTACCAGGTAAAGCAATAAAAAATTCGAATTGTTTGTGCTTAATTTTAAACGCAAATTTGGGTCTGTGTTAAGCTTATTTCGGTATTTGTTTTTTAGCACCAACATAGCAGAAAATATGCTCTCATAAAGATAGGTGGTAGTACATGGAATGAAAAATAATAATGCTTTTCTAGACAGCGATGGATATTCATTTTTTCCTTTTAGCCAAAATTCACATAGGTAGCTGTAGTACATTTTCAAACCTTCATCGCAAGCCCTATCTATGGCCACATTATGGTCATGGCTGCTTGCGTACCATAGTTTGAGAACCGCTGATCTAGAAGGTTAGCGCTGATTCTTTTATTAGCATCAGGTCGTAGAATACATGAATTGACTTTGTTAAGGATGAACAATGATGCTATGATCATTCAAGACGAGTCTGTTTTTTGGCCAGTTTTTGGTTTGGGTAAGCAGATTCAAAAATGCAGATTCCAATTTGGATCCATTATATTGGGTTAAATCATTATTAGAAGCATCTACTTCAAGACATAATCCAAAGGAGAGCTTTTTCACCTTTTCGTAACTTCTAGTGATGTCGTCTCGTCTCCTCTCGAATTTCGAGACGAGATTCACTACGAAACTCTCGTTTGGTCTCGAAGTCTTTTTTGTACTGTTTTTTTTTAAATTTTTAATTAGGAAAATGTCGCACGAATTCCAATTGTTTACATAAACCGTCCCTGACCTTACTGATTTAGGACTTAATTACCATAGGTGCTATACAATAACTGTAATTTTTCTTAAACCCAGTAGAGTACGTATATCTGTGAATCCAGGAAGCCTTCCACAGCTTTATTTTATTTGATTGCGGACAATTGATTATTAAACCTGTACTCTTACCAATAGCAGTGGACCTGCTTAAGTGCTTACTCAAGTAATGGTAATTGGCTATGCTGGAAAAACTAGATTTGGTTATAGGATCTCGCGGATTGCTTTATATTAAAAGCACTTAATGCTCTTATTGTATTTTCACAAGTTTATGGCATTAAGTCCAATCGTTTCTAAGTATGGGTACAGTGACTCAATTTAGAACCGTGGCGACAACTGGGTATCTCGTTTTTGATTGGTTGCTGGTTCCGGTCGCCGTATTGGGGCTAAAATGCTATACTTTTGTATAGGAGTTTGCACTTTTCTTTGTGTTCTTGCGAAATTCTGTGAATAAAGGTGCTGCTTTAGGTATAGATACATATATACCGTGTAGTAGACCATAAAAGTAAGATTTTACAAAATAACTTGGACAGATTTATCTGTATTTAAGTAACAAAGAATTCAGTGAGACCTTCCTACCTAGTTACATTACCAGATACATTTTATGAAAGCTAATATTTTTTAGCTGCACAATGCTAAAGAAAATCCTTAAAATACGCATAATTATGTTTCGTGATTAGCAGATAGATAAGGACGGTCATTATTATTTGTCATGCCTTCGTGGTGCCTTTTATATGCTCTACACCATTTTTGGATAGTATGGCGAGACCAAGCGAGACTAGACGAGACTAAACCAGTCCGAGAAAGAGACTTTGACTCGAGGTAACGAGACGAGATAAGACCTTCGAAAGTCTCTTGTAGTCTCATCTCGCGACAACACTAGTAACTTCTCGGGGGAAAGTGGCTTCTGTGTCTAGGGCAGGCATTGCTGGAGAAATCGCGTTAGGGTCAAGCCTAGGCAAGACCTAAAATACATCGTTTTCAACCCTTCGGGGGAAAAAGGCTGACTATTAGTGGATCTGGATACGAGATGGTGTTCTAGTATTAAGTTGAACCCCTAAGGGAAAATTTTCATTTTCTCGTAAACGAGAAGCGCACAACCATTGGCGATTGGCGCACAAAATGAGTATAATATTTTTGCGATGTTACAAATTAGGATGTCGATTCAGGGCTGCTAACTTAATCCATCTGTTAGTGTTCGTGGATCGGTAAATAAGTCGAATACAACTTCATTAACTGACACCATCCTAATAACAGGTATCTCCGATCCCCTTCCATATACTGGGAATGGATAAAGAATATTTCCTAATTTAAAATGTTCAACATTGTCAAGCTCATTAAGCTAATGTATTTGTTTGTAAACATTAGGTACCAGTGACGTTTACCTTTGGCATTAGGTGGTTACTCACTAGCATAAAATTTGGGGCAGGTTTTCAGCGACTCATTGTAAATTGGAAAAATCAGAAAAAATTGAAATATTTCCAACTGTGTTTTGTTTATTTATTTTCCATTTAGTATAGTTTCACAAAACAGTCAGAAATATAGAAATGAGCCAAGCTGTATTGAAACAGTGAAAAAAATCTCCCGTAAATTGCCGGGACTTTTTTGTATCGGATGGGATGTTAACACAAGCACGAATTCACAGTTTTTTAATTAATAATTTAAATCTGAAAATTTGCCTACCAACATAGTTTTTCATGATCTATCGAAAGAAAATATGATCATGAATTCATGATCGTTTCACTTCCGGTTGGTTAGCAACTTTCTTATTTTAAATAGAACACCCTATATTTTAATGCATTTTCGAAATCTACATGAAAATCTACGTCGTTTGATACCAATTTCCCTATACCTCGCACCAAAGGCTTTCAAGTTATTCAAGATTTTTCAGAATTTTTGACGTTTGACTGCTTTTCTTTAGTGCCCTGTACGTATGGCTCCGTTGACTTGAATTTCAAAAACTCTAGCAAATTCAACAATACTGACGAGATGCTGCATGCAAATGATTTAAATTTTGATCACCCTTGTACAGGGTGTTTTGAAATTAATGGTCAAATTTAATAACTTCGAAACTTAAAAAGTTGATTTTTCAAATGAAACCTACTTTTATTTTTTTGAACTTTGAAATGTGAAAAAAAATTCTACATCAATCAATTATTACATTCCCTATTATACCCTATCTGTTACGGCTTTCGTTTTATTTCAGATTTTCTAAAATTGTGACCGTTATAGGTTAATTTTCTTAGGAGACTGCGAGAGTTTAGTTTAAATTACAGCCTTTGAATGGAGATATAATTTTTCATTCCTTAGCTGGGCGTGTGATAAACCACGAGTTTGGAGATTGCTGAATGTGCATTTTTTTAATTAATTACCGACCTTTACCTTTGATAATGAAATAGCCCTTAACCAATTAAAAATTAGACATCGCCATTATAAGGGATAATCCGTCATTGGGGGCCATAACGTCGCTAAGTCACCAAGCAACAGAAAGCACCAGAAAGACGCTGAAATTTTTGGGGTTAATATTTTTTTCGCTCGAGTTGTCAATGATAACTGAGTGTTGGTTAAAAGCGAAGAAAGTTATTTTGCGGTTTTAACCAGAAAAGTGTCAAATGATGCTTACCCTTCGGGCTTTCGACAGCTTCTCTAGCATTTTCTCGCATTGTCAACTGGATAGCAGAACGTCTTCGCAAGAAGGAAATAAGAGTTGTAGTATATCTCGACGATTTTTTGTTGGCCAACCAGACACTTTCAAACAAAAAAAGCAATAATCCTTCTAGAACGTCTAGGATGGCAATTGAACAAAGAAAAATCAATAGTAGAGCCCCAGTCATGTGTTTAGTACCTAGAGATCGAATGGAACACAGGGGAGGACACGATTTCTTTGCCGTTCAAGAAAAGACAATCAATAAGGTAAGATTAGAAACAATTATAACCGCTCACCAGTGGACTTTAGCCAAAAAGGTGCTGGGAACGATGGCTTTCGCATCTTTTGTGATTCCCAGAGAAAGACTGAACACAAGAAATTTGCTCCGAGCAACGTTGTCGCTTCCCGAAAAAGAACCAAGCTTAAAATTCCCAATTTCGAACAAGGTGTTGTTAGAATCTTTTGGGGGAATGGAAAACATAAAGAACTCATCTCTTTCCAAAAAATCCAGAGATATTCATAGCCACAGATGCACGCGATCCTGGACACCTAGACAATCAGATCATAAGAGGAATATGGTCCGCAGCCCAAAGATTATGGCACATAATTACAAGGAAATGTAAGTAAATTATATTGTACCAAAACGACAGGGAACGATTAAATTTTAAAATCATATCTAAATAATGAGGGAGGAATGAAATCAGTAAAATTAGTTCAGATTACACGTTTAGTGCTACATCTGACGCATCTTTGGAAAATGCAGTCCCAAGGTTAGTCCAATACCTAGCATCGTTGCATCATGATATGGGCTTAGCTCCGAATACAATAAAATTCACTAGTCCGTTATAGCTACATTTTCCAACCCCGATAAGTGGCCTATTGGCCAGCCATCTTTTAATTAAAGGAATATGGAAAGCTGCTGTTATTAGTAGACCGATTACCAATAAGGAAGCTATTTGGAATATAAATTATCTGATCTCCTGAATGAGATTAGACAAAGTGAATGAAAGTAGCTTGCTTATTTCAAATATCTAAATCAGCGGTTCTCTAAGTTTTTTTTCGCGTACCACTCATGATATTCTAAATCCGTCGTGAACTGTTAAAAATTCCAATAAATCTTTAAAAATGGTTAATTTTACAAGGTAAAATAATAAAAAATTCGAATTGTTGTGCTTAATTTTAAACGCAAATTTGGGTCTATGTTAAGCTTATTTCGGTATTTTTTTTAGCACCAACATTGCAGAAAATCTGCTCTCATAAAGATAGGTGGTAGTACATGGAATGAAAAATCTGTGAATACCTTGACATACAACGTATTGCAATATGCACAGACTCTCTTAGCTCAGCTAGCGCTATTGTAAGTCGTCATGTAAAAATCGAACCGCTCGTTAATGTAATTAAAGAACGCATACACTACTTAGAATCCCAAAATTTCAAAATTATAATAATATGGATTCCCGGTCATGTCGGTATATATGGAAATGTGAGAGCTGATGAAGCGGCACAAATTTCACCACAGCAAAAACAAACCGATGTTACAGTTATTCCACCGTCAGACTGGAAAGCATATTTAAAAAAGAGTATTGTGACCCATTGGGAAATAAAATGGAAGAACTCCAATAACTTTTTAAGTAAAATAAAGTGCCACACAAGACCATGGATAAACAGGTATAACTTGAGCAAAAGAGAGGAAGTAGTGTATACGAGAATACGTATTGGGCATACCAATATCACACACCTTCATATGTTGGGAAGGTGTGAAATTAAAAATTGTAGTAGATGCAGCGAGCCATATACAGTGCAACACATTCTTTTGGGTTGTCCTGAATACGAGAATGATCGGAAAACCCACGGATTGCCCAAAATCTTGAAAGAAGTCCTTCATGACGATCAGAACAGTATTCAACGACTGATTTCTTTTTTAAAGAGTATTGATATATTCAATAAGATTTAACTTAGAAGGAGGTACATCAGGCGAAAGACCAAAAGCAGTCGAAGCCTTTATCACTGAAAAAAAAAAAATAATAATGCTTTTCTGGACAGCGATGGATATTCATTTTTTACTTTTAGCCAAAATTCACATAGCTGTAGTAAATTTTCAAACCTTCATCGCAAGCCCTATCTATGGCCACATTATGGTCATGGCTGCTTGCGTACCATAGTTTGAGAACCGCTGATCTAGAAGGTTAGCGCTAATTCTTTTATTAACATCAGGTCGTAGAATACATGAATTGATTTTGTTAAGGATGAACAATGATGCCTATGATCATTCAACCCGAGTCTGTTTTTTGGCCAGTTTTTGGTTCAAAGACGGATAAGCAGATTCAAAACATGCAGATTCCAATTTGGATCCATTATATTGGGTTAAATCATTATTAGAAGCATCTACTTCACGACATAATCCAAAGAAGAGCTTTTTCACCTTTTCGTAACTTCTAGTGATGCCCTCTCGTCTCCTCTCCGATTCACTACGAAACTCTCGTATGGTCTCGAAGTCTTTTTTGTACTGTTTTTTTTAAATTTTTAATTAGGAAAATGTCGCACGAATTCCAATTGTTTACATAAACCGTCCCTGACCTTACTGATTTAGGCCTTAATAACTGGAATTTTTCTTAAACCCAGTAGAGTACGTATATCTGTGAATCCAGGAAGCCTTCCACAGCTTTATTTTATTTGATTGCGGACAATTGATTATTAAACCTGTACTCTTACCAATAGCAGTGGACCTGCTTAAGTGCTTACTCAAGTAATGGTAATTGGCTATGCTGGAAAAACTAGATTTGGTTATAGGATCTCGCGGATTGCTTTATATTAAAAGCACTTAATGCTCTTATTGTATTTTCACAAGTTTATGGCATTAAGTCCAATCGTTTCTAAGTATGGGTACAGTGACTCAATTTAGAACCGTGGCGACAACTGGGTATCTCGTTTTTGATTGGTTGCTGGTTCCGGTCGCCATATTGGGGCTAAAATGCTATACTTTTGTATAGGAGTTTGCACTTTTCTTTGTGTTCTTGCGAAATTCTGTGAATAAAGGTGCTGCTTTAGGTATAGGTACATATTTACCGTGTAGTAGACCATAAAAGTAAGATTTTACAAAATAACTTGAACAGATTATCTGTATTTAAGTAACAAAGAATTCAGTGAGACCTTCCTACCTAGTTACATTGCCAGATACATTTTATGAAAGCTAATATTTTTTAGCTGCACAATGCTAAAGAAAATCCTTAAAATACGCATAATTATGTTTCGTGATTAGCAGATAGATAAGGACGGTCATTATTATTTGTCATACCTTCGTGGTGCCTTTTATATGCTCTACACCATTTTTGCATAGTATGGCGAGACCAAGCGAGACAAACGAGACTAGACGAGCCTAAACCAGTCCGAGACGAGACTTTGACTTGGTCTCGTCTCGAGGTAACGAGACGAGATAAGACCTTCGAAAGTCTCGTGTAGTCTCGTCTCGCGGCAACACTAGTAACTTCTCGGGGGAAAGTGGCTTCTGTGTCTAGGGCAGGCATTGCTGGAGAAATCGCGTTAGGGTCAAGCCTAGGCAAGACCTAAAATACATCGTTTTCAACCCTTCGGGGGAAAAAGGTTGACTATTAGTGGATCTGGATACGAGATGGTGTTCTAGTATTAAGTTGAACCCCTAAGGGAAAATTTTCATTTTCTCGTAAACGAGAAGCGCAAAACCATTGGCGATTGGCGCACAAAATGAGTATAATATTTTTGCGATGTTACAAATTAGGTTGTCGATTCAGGGCTGCTAACTTAATCCATCTGTCAGTGTTCGTGGATCGGTAAATAAGTCGAATACAACTTCATTAACTGACACCATCCTAATAACAGGTATCTCCGATCCCCTTCCATATACTGGGAATGGATAAAGAATATTTCCTAATTTAAAATGTTCAACGATTTTCCCGCAGGCAACGATGCACTCTATACAACTCAATTTCCGATATATTTCAGTTCATGTACACTAGTAAAAAAGTGTAACAACTTTCAGAGTGCGATCAAATCACCTTTTCGATATCTAAGACACAATATTTTTTGATCGATATTTTAGAAAACGAACTTAATAAACTAACAAAAGTTAAATTAGTTGTACAAAACGTCAAATTGTACTGCAGCGAGAATTTCTACATCGCTGACGTCGGTGGTCGTTGTTAAATAATTACTAATTAGATATGTACTACACATTATGCAACAGAAGTGCTATAATTTAGATTTTACCAGGTGCAATTTTCAAAAAAAATTGACTACTTCGCTACGATTCAATAACTTACCACTGTGGCTAATAAAGTACCTGCAAAACTAAGAAAGTATACTAACAACATTTAAGTTTAAAGTTAGAAACTTGTGCTTTCGTAAATGCAATTGCAAGTCCTACATGCTGCCTTGACATACGCCGTTCTAAACACGTGACATAGTTACAAATGAGAATCGGAAGTCGTACTAGCCACAAAATTGAGGATAAATTAACGGCTTGTAATTCAAACAACACTATCAACAGATTACTTGGCGAGAATAGCTGAAAAGAAAACGAATAAATTTTGGTACTTACACGCACGACTCCTGAGATCCCAGATTTTCAGCGTTCGATCATAACTGCCTGTTACGACCTTTGTTTGTTCTCCTAAAAATTTTCCGGCCATGACTTTTCCCGAGTGCCCCGTCAGCGTATGCTGCAAACAAATAGTACTTCAGAACCCTGATTAACTTGTAAGACATGTATGAATCAGCAAAGTTTACGAGTTGTGGGCAACATATCACTGCTGACAGTGACAAGTCGATGTCTTGAAAGATTGGATATCTATTCGATTGCGATCCCTATTGCAGTTTCTAAAGATAGAGCACGTTTTGTTGGGCGTGAACTGTGATTTAAAACATTACTATTCTCCATGTTTACATATTATACTAAACGGGCGATACAAGTTGCGATATTAAAATCGCTACACGAAATTATAGTCGCAGCTTTCGTTCCATTGGATTTATTTTATAGTATAATTTCATTAAGTGTTATAAAACGGTAGTTCAAAACGAAAATGGAAGCAAGACCAAGAAAAAACAGAGCGAGGGCGTAAATAATTGAAGTCAGAAGTGTAGAATAACAGCTAAACCCTTTTAATTAAATTCGTAAAAATAAATGCGAAAAGAAAAAGGCCAGTAGATTGCTGTATATCGTCCGTGTGTGCATAAAGCTAAATCGTTTGAAACACAAATAGTAATAAAACGTACCTTGAATACGAATAACCAAGAATTAGGAATTCAGATGCAAAGATAAATGAGGGCAGATTCCTGGAAGCATACATCTTTTAGGTAAATATTGCGTTAGATAACTTGTAATTATAGAAATAAACTCTAACATTAGCGTGACTTATGGGTAACCATACAAAATCGTAATCTGTTCAACAATTTCCTAAACACTGTACATTTAATTTAATGCACTATAAAAGTTTTCCCATCAGGCGGGGTCATTTAGTTAGTGTATGCAAAACTATTTATAATGCTAGGGCTTAACTTTTTTTGGGAAGTTTGTGAATAACGACACGTAATTTGCACCCATTTCATCAATCGTACAATATGTTTGTGCAAATAATAAAAAAACAAGTTCAGTTCTAATTTTTTATTACCGAAACACAAATCCAGGGGAAATATAAAAACATTTCGTTGGATTTATCATTATATATTGCCTGCGGTTCCTTGTAGGTGGCAAATAACAGACTATTTTCTCTGTTGTGTCGGTGAACAATTTGTTTTCCACTGTAGTATTACAATACGAAAATAATTTAGGTGGCATATTCGCAATTGGGAAGATGAGTTTCTGATCATCTGTGATACCTGAATCGTTATTTAACTTAAAACAAACGTTTTATCTGAATTTATTAAATCATTTTCAGACAGTACTGTGAAAAATTCTATTAGGTAAGTGTCAAATTTCAAATTTAGCAGATTATACTTAAGATTGTCTCTGCTCCAAAAGTTATTTAAAAAAAAACAACAAACAATAATATTACCATATTTCCAGATAATATTTTACAAAGCAGGCAAATATTTACAAAGAAAAGAAACCCCCTAAAATCCAATAGAATTACGCAAATATTAAATATTAATTATAATTTACATTCAATTTTGCTCTAAATAATATTATCTGCAGTAAAAAAACATCGATGAATGTTTTATATTTATGTTACTGAAAGAAAGATTATATGTTTCTATTTGTAATCATAATTAAACTAACAATTATTACCCATATTTCGTTGTTAATAAAATTATACAATTTCAGTGAACATTATATGTTTGTGTGTAATCATAATACATATAATTTTTGTGTTAGCGAGCTTCGACATCTATGGTCATTAGCTACTTGTTGTTCATTCATATTTTCCTGTTAATACCTATTGCTTCTAAGTACAATAGTATACGTTATTTATACGCATCCTACTAGTAATAGCTATTTATGTAATAAGTACATAATGTGGGTCATTATTGACAAGCCCCAAACAATTCACCACTGCGACAACTCGCCAACGAAGGATCTTTTTTCCTCGCGAACGACAATCATAGATATTCTTATTCTCATATGTCTATGTCCACAATGAAAATTGAAACAGAAACATCGTTACAATTTGTCGTAGCGTGTAAAGATGAAGATGATAGAGTAGGTCTATGTAAACAGAAAATTGGGGTGGCAGACGTTTGCTAATCATATTGCACAAAATTTGTCGTTACCTCCCGATCTATAACAGGTATTGCATTTGTATGACCCACTAAACAGGAAAAAAAATTGGCGAGTGGTCGCATTGGCGAGTTATTGCGGTGGCGACTTGTCCATTGGCGTACCAACGCGACAATCTCTATCAGATGAACCTAATGAAGCTACACGGTCACCTCGCCAAAGGTTGGTTTGGTAGCTTCATTAGGCTCATCTGATAGAGATTTTTTTCTCTTTTTGATGACGGAACACGTACCTATAAGTACCCTTATACAAGAAATGTTTCAAAAAATTTTAAAAAAATGTGTGTGAAGTATAGAGGGTGTCAATGGCAGTATCCCATTACTTTGAGAATGCATAAGTTAAGGACCTTCCATTTATAACACCTTAAACATTGCAAAGGATTATAGAAAGAAGTGTAACGCTTTTGGGTTTTTGCGTATTACTGTAATGTTGGTTGCATACCGTTAATTTGATTACAAAAATTCAGATTTCTTGCTTTTCCAGTTTTTTGGTTTAATATTGGACTATGCTCTTCTCTAAGATATTAATGATGCAAACAGGTAATCCTTGTTGCCAATTTGTCTACACCTCTCTCGGAATGATTTTTTTAAATTCAATATCTTCTCAGTTTTATAAATGGCAGTAGCTTCCCTTCCCCTAAGTTTTAAACGGAAATGCACCATAAATTTATCACATTCGCCGGATAATCGCCGGTCGCCGCATTAAATACTTTGACCGTAACATTTATACTATGATAAACATCGTTTTCCGTCTTTCAAATGGCCCCCGCGTCACACGCAAAAAGTGCGTTTTATGACCAACTTTGAAGAGCGATAGCGAGCAAGAATAAAGATATTTTCTTCTATTTCTTCGATATTTTGTCTACGTCCAAACTACCTATTCTTTCTAGGACCCGAATCTATAAGTTCACGGGGGTAAGAGTGAAAAGTCCGCTTGGGGGTTGGTCATTACGCACCTTAACATTGTCGCTCTTTATACCAAGTAGGGCCAAAGGAAAAAGAGGTCCTATCCTACACCAAGTAAGGATTGAGGAATTTGTGGTCCGATAGGGCCACTATTTTCTTTGGATTGCGGGGGAAGGACGGCGCTTTCAGAGAATGTTGAAATCGAGTGCTTTTTGACCTTGTGGGGGGGATAAAGCTGAATAGCAAAAAATTGGGGATAAAGACTCCCTCCTTTGGTATCATATACAAAATAGACAAGGATTTAAAAAAAAAGGTTACTCGATGGAGGAATTTTACTTCCCTCAAAGTTGGGTCAACTTTTTATGGAAGCGTTCGAAAGACGGTCGAATTGTTAACACTTGCCGGGCGAAATCTTCACGTATTTTTGCCATTTCCACCATTAAGCGGCGATAAATCCAAAATGCGCTTTTTGTTTTGCTAAATTGGGAAAATAACACCAGCCACTCGCGAGTAAATCCGTGCTTCGAGCCGGATCCGAAACGGTTGCCGTGCAGCGGGTCCCGGAACTCGTAAAGTTTTAATGATTAAAAAATCGGATATAAATACAACTGTATACCAAACGATCCTTGAGATCTGTTTGGGCCTTTTGACCCGACAGTCTACGTAGCGACCTTTCTTATATACGTAAAGACAATGTTTTACACACGTCAATGAGAGGAAGTTGATGAAGCTTGTAACAAGACTTAACAGTAAATAAACAATTTTCAATTACGAATACCTATACATAATAACATAATAACCCTTCATTTACAAATGTGTAATTAGTGACCCAATAAACCTGTACAGGCCTGTTTACTTATCTACTGCTTGTAATGTGTTTTGCGTAAATATTCTTCTGGTGTATGTGTACATTTTTTGAATGTATGTAGCCATTTTAAATGATTTTAAAAATAAAGAAATGTGTTACAATATTAAACAGTACCATGGAGTAATAGTTATTTATTATACAAGACGATAAAGGAAAGGGATATATTTCCTTTATTGTCGTGTATAATACAAATCTTTATTTTATAGGAGAAGCCATATAAATCATTGTAAAGCTTCTGATAATTCTGAATTTAATTTAGAGACGTCAAAAACAGTAAGCTTAGGTTCTGCCGTCGCGATTGTTTCCATAGGAACAAAATTGTCATATGTTCTGAACGCCATTTTATATCGTGCATTTGAAATAAGAATGACAGATGTCATTAGAATGCACAGTCACCTGTTTCGCTTTAACTACCCTTATGGTTAAAGTGACCACTTTATCAATCCTTACGGTTAAAGAACGACTTAGCCTACTTATTCATACCTATTAAAATGTCAATTTAACATATGCTATAAAATAACTAATTATTATTCCATGACAGTACCATGTTGTTCATGTAATAATTAATAGACATTATTATCTAGTCAACTTTTACATCTCTGCAATTATTAAATGTGACAACATTGACAAGTGCAGGGACCTTCTAAAACCCGGAATTTGTTCCAAATTGAACTCATTTACTTGTTAAGACTCGAAAGCGTCTAGCGGCGTAGTCAATTCCTTTGAGAGATCGCATCTTTAACACGATTCTCCGATAATGGTGCCGTGATTGGATCTGCAGCATAACCATAAACAATTCCAATGTTAAAAAAATTTTAAAATCCGTCAATGACTGAGAAATAGTATTCAGTGTGAACACAGTAGTGATCTGTACTGCCTGTGACGTCATTTGACTTAATCCAGTGCATTCGTTACCATGGTAAAAGAGCGGCGCAACCGCACACGTACTAAGCAAACGAATAGGCATCGTATGGAAATAGGTCAAGTGACGTCACACCCTGAAAAGAAATTATTTTTCTAAGCGCAACTTTAAAACCTTGTACCTTTTTCATTTGTGCAGGTATTTTAAGGATTATTTCGGATTTTTGTTTCATTTTAAATTTTCATAATTAATTTACAACAAAAAACTGGAAACTTCTCCATTGCAGTTAATCCACACTCACATAAATATCACCTCCAATCAGAACTTCAATTTTATAGCTATGCGCTACCGACGTCGTTCAGTACAATACCATTTGAATGTACCTCTTTCATCCAATTGATGTTTAATAGTTCAAGAATCCCACTGCAAATGTTTGTCTTTATCGTATACGGCAAAATGACATTCGAATTTGGAAGACAAACTTTCCAAGTAAGATTTATACTTTTTGTGTTTTAAGAAAACGTTGCTTCTGCCATTTACTGTATTATAATTCTAACGCCAAATTTTTCATAATATAGAAGAATTGCGCCCCAGGTATACCTGGGTGCGATCTTTTGGAAACAAGTGTGGATTTTCGTTATTCCCGTACCTAAAATTGTATTGGTTTACAGAAAATACATTAGTAGCTAAATGAATTAATTCGCAGTCGTCCAATCCTTGTAAAACATGAACCTGGTATAGAAAAAAAACAATGTTCTTTTTCAGAATTCTTTGAATTGCTCCGGTAGAGACCTTTTGGGACCGTTGAAATTAATGACGTAGGCAAATTAACTGGAAAAAATCGAATGGTTGGTAAATTTGGAAACAAATAATGAACCACTGAAGCAAATACTAAAAAAAAAACAAAATGAACCAAATACATCCATATAACAGGAATAAATATTTCATCACCGAATACTGCAGGATAATTATAAAAATTAAGAGTTACAAGATCGTGAAAGTGTTTGTACACAGCCTATAAATCAATCTATAACGAGCTTATAATTGCCTTTTAAAATATTAGAGTCATTAGTTTGTTAATTTTAGACAAATAAAGATGAGCTACCAGGTTAAATACATTTTTGACCACCCAAGAGCGATTATAGCGCGGACAATATTTATTGTATTCATTATTCTACAAACAGACTAATTACGGGTTATTTATTTATTCGTGTTTCGAAGCGGAATAGTAAAGTATTCTCGTTATTTTGTAATAAAAAGCATCGAATTCACGTTGGATAAACGGCAGAAGAAGCCGCAAACTATATTTGCAGATATTGTAATAACTTTTGTGTGGCAACGGGGCTCAATCTTGGTTTAAAATGTGCCTTTGTAGTAGGAAAAACGACCTCGCTAATGAATTCTTTTCAGGGATTTTTAATATTAACATTTCACGTCGTAGGGGATTATTTTTTCATTTTCAACAATTGGAAGAATTTCATCTGGTATTGCTTATTTGTGTATAAACACGGACGTATTCAAATTATTTTGTAGTGAACGGAACTGTAAATATCTGCAAACAAGAGAAATTGCATTTTTCGTTTTATTGTATTTCTGCATTACGTTAAAATGCCAATATATTTTAATAAATACAGTTCTAAGCGTTTCGCATTCGTTCTCTTCTTGTGTCAACACCATCGTCAATAATGGTGGCTACCATTTATCTTTATTTGTATCTGTCTTCACACGACAGTCATGCACATGACAAGCACTTTGTATGTGTTTAAAGTGAACTGCAACTGTCTGATGTAATACAGGCTAAAGGTTCCAAAGCGAAATTTCTTAGCACTTTCTACATCAAACGGTTTAAATTATCTAGCAAGCTGAATGTTGTGAAATTGCATGTTGTTATTATTTGTTTATCGTAAACTAGTCGACGTTTCTGTTTCATTTTCAATGGACCACTCTGTACAGTAACACATGTTCCCTTTTTTAAGAACAGTAGTAGGAATACATACTCTGGAAAGGCTGGTTCATGCAAAGTATAGTTCGAAAAAGATTCTTCCGTTACACAAGTTTAGAAATGCCCTTTTTAATTTTTGACGAACTGGATTGACACAACACAATTAACTAAATTAGATCATTGGAAAACAATTGCAGCAATAAAGAAAATAGACTCTCCCTTCGTAAACAAAGAATTGCATTTCTGTGTTGATTTAAATCGCACAAATCAAAACATGGAATTTTGCACATCATCATTTCTAATAGAAATGCGCCAGAAATGTAAATTACATTTGCATAGGAATAATATATCCGCTTCAGAATTGCATAAGAAACTCTTCGCTTTTTCCCTGTTGTGTGTGACCGCCCTTATTTATTCTCGTGCATTTAGAAAAATTGAGCGATGTACGATACGATGCAATTAAATTGAATTCACCTGATAATAGTTTATACACACAAGAATAAAAATTGTTAACTCTGAATAATAGGATTTTAGGAGAACGTTCCAGATTTTTAAATTGGGGGAAAGAAAGTAAACCAAATCAAGTAAAGTTTGCAAAGATGTACGAAACTATAAAATTTATGACAGATCTTAATGTTATATATGACATATCATTCTGCATTTCTATGACCTACTTTACCAGAACAATACAGTTTGTGTGCAGGTAAATCAAATGGTGATCGTACGGTAAATAAAGATTTATGGCATTTTATACTTTCAGCGCACGTTACATCTAGTTTCCTCATATTATAGCAAAATATGCAGGATAATGGCTGCAGTAGCTCTTGATCACATCTCATATTTCTAAAATGATTAGTGAGGCGGTCATGCGAATAGGATTTTACCTTCATATTGAGTGACCCTAATGGTGATTGGTGCATTGGTAATCTTTAATCAAACCTTTACAGGGGTTTAGTAGGAAAAGTAATTCCTCGGGTTTTTGATCAGTTCAAAACTGCTCTACAAAGATTATGTTCTTTTTATAGCAGCCTTTATTACATAATAACTTTTGGTATAGTGAAAAAACTTTATAAGAAATAACACGTGCATTTGCGATCGTAAAAGTATATAATCGAACAGATTTCTCATAAAGAAATTTGAAAATAATGCGCAATCAAATCGATAGAATTATACGAATAAGAGATGTGGAATGAATTTAGAAAAAAAATGAGGGTAATATGGATCCACGAGCGTAGTTGGTGAATTCAAATTTCACGAGTTATAAAACTTATTTTTCTTAGCGCTTTGAACATATATTTTTTTGTATACTTGATGGAAATGGTTATGCAAATGTCAATTTCTATAATTGATCAAATTAATCAAATCACACCAAAAATGTATGTTACAAATTTGCGAATCAAGTTTGAAATATTGTCGCTTTTGATCTTATGTTAATTGCTATCTATTCATGAGTTAAAAACATTGTTATAGCACTCAGTCAAGCATCAGGAATTGGATTCCACTTGCCAGATTGTTAAAGCTCAATAAAATACAAAAAAATTCCAAATGCTTAAATTTGTTAGATATAAATGTCTCTTTTACATAGAACCGAGCGTTTCATGCGTTTTCAGAAACTCTTCAGTCAATAGAAATTTGTACCAAGGATACTTGTCCATACCAAAAGCGCGATGAACCTCGTCACCATACTGCCCATAATATCCACCTTGGTTAACGTCTCCATATTTTCTCACCGATTTATTGCACTAAAGTTCGCTTGGTTTATTGAAATGTAAGATTAAAGAGCTTGAAATTCTAAGCTTTCAATTTAATTTTCAATTTTTCGGGGCGTTGATTCATAGCAAAGTTAACGGTTTGTGTGCAGTTGTGTTGCTACGATGCTACACCCAGAGGAGATCTTCGCTATAGAAGCTGAAGCAGACTCAATTTATATGCCTTTTATACCTCATTTCTGATATCAGCTGATCGAATTTTACATCACAGTTATTTCGATTTTACATTTGGGGTATATGTTTAGCGGTTCCGGTAGGAAATTAACCTTTTGTGTCATCTGTGTTTTATGTAGCTGTATTCAGGGGGAAGCCTTATTATTACTATCCATTAATTAAGAGTACCGTATAAGTATGGACGAATTTTAAACTGCATAAACAAGCTGCCCGTTTACCTGATAGCGAAGGATCGTAAGGCGAGGTAGCCGATGGTTCTGTCAATCAAGGTTACTACGGTTGGAGTCCTTCGAAATCGTGTCTTTGGATTGACGAAGGCATAAGATTCAGCTAAGTGCCCTACTTTGGAAATCCACGTAAAATAGTTGTCAAGACGGAATCTTGCGGATTCCAATTTAGTTCATGTCGAATTGAGGTAAACCCTTGTTGTTGGTTGAAATCATATGTCGTATCTCAAAATTAGCTTATGAAAATTGTTTACCATTTCTTTTGGATTTAATATTTTGAAAGTGTTGCAAATAGTTAGATGTGAATTTGTCATTGTCAATTAGCTACATATACAGGGTGTTCCTAAAAATGATATAAATATAGAAGCGGGCTTATTTTGTGACTAAACGTGCATATAAATATAGATCCGTAAACACTTCTTTACTGATCTACAGGGTAAAGGGTGATAAAAAATGAGTTGAAGTCGAGTCGCCTTTGGAAGTTCAAGTTAAATACGATTTCCCATGTAAACAAAAGTTCCAAAGGTGACTCGACAACAACTCATTTTTGATTGCAGTATTAAAATTTTCGAAATTTTTTAAGTGTTTTCTTTATATCTCCTGAAATTTTTGGGGTACTTTGTTCAAATTTGAAATATAAGGTACGCTGAAGGGCTTACATCATTGGCCCTGTGAATGGCAGCGAGAATCTACAAGGTATTATTTTTTCACTGGTCATGTTCCATTTTTTACCCCTGAACTTTTTTCTGTAAGCCACTGGTAGATTGTAAAATAAGAATTTGATTTTCTGATTTTGTTTAGTCTCTTGTATTTTTTTTTGTATTTGCGACCGTTGTCGAGAAAAAAATAAAAATCAATTTTCGTTTTGCTAAATAAACGTAAAATTTTTAAAATTGTCCAGTAAGCCCTGGATTTATACGCATAATCTCTTGTTTTTATTAGTTTTGACAGTTGGCGTTTGAAATTGTATCTTGTGTTTGCATATGTTTATAAATGAAAGATTTAAAAGTCCTGGAATTATAACACCCTGTAGATCAGTAATTAAGCGTTTGGGGACCTATGTTTATATGAAGTTTAGTCATAAAATAAGCCAAAAAATTGGCCCCTTCCGTATTTACATCATATTTAAGAACACCCTGTATAATTAATATAGAGTTACCAGTAATCAAATATTTTGTTTGTATCTTATTTTAAATATTGTTGAGGGTTGATACCAGTGATTACTAGTCAAAAATTAATCGTTTTTATTTAACAACTGCGCATGCTTACTAGTAAACAAGATTAACTTTCTGTGATATCGTTGTTCGAGTACTTTTAAATTTTGTGTTTTACTGGCTGCAGCAATTTAGACTGGACAGGTATATATGCTGCCACACCGAACGAGTTTTTTTTAATTAATTGTTTTCCTTAGACGGGTACTAATTCATATGGCATTGCATTGAATAACGAAATTTCACTGAACGGTACTAGGCTTGAGTGTGCTGCTGTAGTAGATAGTCTCATGATACTCAGGAGTTATTTTCGAAGTCATAGGGGTTAAGTGGGGTATTTTTCTTGTCTTTTCCTTAAGGGCGAGAGGCCACGCAATCTATCATATTGCCACTAGTGTAATCTTACGGTTTTTCTTATGTAATTCAGCATTGTACTTCGGCGACGTATTTAGATCGGGTTTAGATACAAATTTGGAAATATTGTTGTGCCCCTGGGCTTAATCTGTTTGCTCTATTGTTATACGTTATATACGGGGTGTAACAATAATTTGCGTTTCTTCTTTAATTTTTTTCTCAGCAACCATAAGAGTTACAAAGACTGGTAGTACGTCTTTGAATAGGTTTTGGGGTATGCCCTTTCCGATTTTGCAATTAAATTTCCTATCGCGAAACGGCGCACCGGTGCCGGTGCGAAAGAATTTTGTTTTCGACGAAATTTGGTATCTGAGGGTTTTTGAACAGGAAAAGCACGAATCTAAAATTGATTTTTAAAAATTCGAAAAAATGTCCCGCTGCAATTCTTGGTCGGAGAAGAAAAATGGAGAGTTCCACAATTTTTGTTCTGTTAATTTCAAACAAAAATTATACTCATTAAAAGATCAGTCCTTCGAGTCAAAAAGTATCCCCCGCCTACTAGTTTCGCATGTAGTTAGTTGAAAATGTCGCAAATAACAAAAAAATTACGATTTAAGTCGATGTGATAATAGGTACTTATTTGATTTTTATCGTATTTTCAAAAACTAATTGCGGATTCGTGATTTTTATGTTCAAAAACTGCCAGATACCAAAGGCAACCCCAAGACCTATTTAAAGACGTGCACCAGTCCTTGTAACTGAGAAAAAAATTACTGAAGAAATGAAAATTTCGCCACCATTTTGCGAGTGGCTCCCAAACGAAACACGTTGGACTGTCGGTGTATTTGGAAAAAGCGTTTCTTTTGATTCCCTTTGTCATACAATTTTTTTACATGCTTATATGTAACACCCTGTATATATAGAATACAAAATTAATGAATACTTATATATTGGCTATAACTAAAGAGGGTTAGTCAAGTTATATGTGTTGCGTTTAGGGTTGCGTTTGATTAACACTGTTTGCTTGAGAGAGTTTCCCTTAGGAATCCGAAGTTGGTGCCTGATCTTTTTAACATCAACGGTCTAGCTCCCGTTACTTTCAGCAGCGGTTCTAGATGGTACATTCCTTCACTCAACGGTATAACCTTTTATGCCAGAAATGTGTCCACTATGATGGTCAGTATAAATAAAATTTTGTGTTAAATATCTAGGATTTGGGTCCGTTAACTTGGCCCCCCCACTGAGAGATTTCATAGTCGTATTATTTTGAAATGAATGCGCTCATATGCGCCACCGATAATAACTCTTGCGCCATTATCGTTTTTTAGAAATCCGAAAAAACATTTGGGGGGGCCAAGTGAACGTAGCCCCCCCCCAGTACGTATTTTGTCCCTTGTAACTAGGTCACCTGATACATTTGGTTATGCGCTCAATTGCGCCACTTGAATTAAAGCTAGCGCCATTACGGTTAAGCCATAAAAATTTTTTAAAAAGTGGAGGGTCTAACTTAGCGTTTTCAAAAGTTATTTCCGGAAGTGCGTCCATTTTGAAAATATTTTACATCGATTCGGCCTTCGGAGTAACTCCTAAATACAAATTTTTAAAAACCTACCTATTTTACTTTCTCAGAATCGTTTAACTAAAGCTCCCAAAAAAACACCCTGTATAGTGTTTCTGAAACACTATAATGGCGCCAAGATTTTTGTTTACGGCGCATTTTAGCGCATGATGAAAGGTACGATGTAGTAGAAAAAACATGTTAAAAAACGTAACTTTTGAAAACGTTAAGTTAGCCCCCCCCCTTTTTAAAAATTTTTTATGGCTTAACCGTAATGGCGCTAGCTTTAATTCAAGTGGCGCAATTGAGCGCATAACCAAATGTATCAGGTGACCTAGTTACAAGGACAAAATACGTACTGGGGGGGGCTACGTTCACTTGGCCCCCCCCCAAATGTTTTTTCGGATTTCTAAAAAACGATAATGGCGCAAGAGTTATTATCGGTGGCGCATATGAGCGCATAACGAGCGCATTCATTTCAAAATATATGACTATCAAATCTCTCAGTGGGGGGCCAAGTTAACGGACCCCTAGGATTTGTCAAATAAATAAGTTCAGCCAATACGCTTAAATGAATTACACGTGAAAACATGCTACCGAAAGTTATATTACACCTTTCTACTTAATTATTACGTAATGAATAAAAAATAAGTGAAAACAGACCCTTTAGACATTTACTCGTATCTGTACACAAAGATTCCCCCACATTTATGTCAATAGAGATTATATCGACGGCGCGGCAGTACATACGCTACATGGAAACCAACCAGAGAAGGTTTCGGAAAATAAAACAAAAAAATGACCCTGCAAACATTGAACATGTTTACACAACCTCCACGTATTTACATCAATTTTCGTTATAAAGGAGCACACATATACACACCAACTCCACTAACTGGGATATCTTAACTCAAAGAATAATTAAAATTGAGAACAATATCGAGGATTAACTGTTTCGATAATAGTGCCAATGTACGAGTCGGTCTTCGTCCGCATCTTAAATCCTTCCATATTTACCTTGACATTTGTACACAAAATAAATTGCAGTATTGCAATAAAAAGAAACACTTATTTAACACTACTCAGTAACAACGCACATTATCTCCAAAATTTGTGACTTCTGGATCCAATAATAATTTCTGATTACAGTGCATCAACACTGATGCCGAAGAACTCGAGACTGCTTGTCCTAGGTACCGGTGTGACATGCCTCATACATACAGCATGTACCCAATTAAGCATACCTACTTATGGCTGTATCTAGCAGGATGAGGCGTTTTCCTTACAATAGTATAATTACGTAATTACTCATGTAAATAGATGGTCGACTCCTCGTCATTTATTCAGTAGTTTGCCACAATTCTAAAACGCGTGCCAGTTAAAATACTCGTACGTAACAGCTAAATTAATGTAACAAATATGTTAATCTCGCTAATCTGCTAAAAACTAGGAAGAAGGTTTTTTTAAACATCCACGAAAAGTGTATGCGATCGCGATTGACTGTTAATAAATAAATGAACACGATTTAATGGCGACGCTTAATTGAATGTTCTAGTTGAACGGGCACCGATGTGGCTGTCGTAATGAAAACAGACACGGTGTTTCGAACAAAAACACACGCCAATAAAAGCGTTTAAGTTAACATAATTAAAAGTTGCAAGTGAAAACCGAAGTTACACTGCAGCTTTACACAATCATTGGGCTGCAAATAAGTTCCTAATCAATTTTCCTATCGGTTGCAGACGTTCCTTTAGTGATTTTCAGTGGCAAGTAAGATAAATTTAATTGACGAACAGCATGCTTGTCTGTGGCTGTTTTAACACATGTAGAACAATTTTCCGACAACCGTTTTCAATTATTTCTGCGGCTATTGACAGGGGACTCATAGCTTTAGTACAAAAAAAGTACGTGAATATGAATACCTTTTAAATAAAGACCCGTCTCCAGTTGCATGCGTAAAAGCAAAACCGCGTCAGACGCTTTATAGGAAACGTACCTTTAGTATAGCCACACATAACTGCCTGACATAACATAAGTTTTTGTTTCAGGTTTCAGTATTTCATTTTTTGAATAGAGAAACCGTATCAAATAAATGGAAAATAAGTTATAGAGTAGAATCCAGTTAAAATGAGTCGCCCTGTTGAATAAATCAGTTGATATTGTAACTACTTATAAAAAAATCATGAAACACCTCCACCTTGGTTTTCAAGGTTTTCTACGTAGAAATCAATCCCTTATTAGCCACTACACCCATCTCAAAAATTTCAAATGGCACATGATTTGGAAGGTCTTTCACTTCTGTATCCAACTTTAGAACATTTTTTTTACTTAACAACAATACGAAATCTCGAAAAAACACTTTTTTGAGTTTTTATTCAATTTCAAACTAGAAGGTTATACATTTGAAATTTTTGAGATGTTTTGTTATGGGGCGAGGTGGTGTAACGGATTACTGTACAGTTTTCCCTTACAAGAATGGACGCATACAATATAGATGGCATTACTAGTTTTATTCTTGTTATTTGTTATAAACATTTTTTTATTTGGGAAATTTACAACAATTTAAACATATTTTTGTCATTATTTAGCGATTGCAGTTGTATTGCGAATGCGATATAATTTAAATTATTTGTCGTCAATTGACGGATCTATTGTTTAATTTAATTAAGTATTAGTCTTCTGAGCAAGCGTTCCAGTTTTTTATAATTTGAATTTTGTCACTAGTGGAAATTTTTCCACAAGACGAAATAGGGTTGAACATAAGCCCTATTTCCCGATTTTCTTATTTCGATATAAAAAATATCGAAAGTAACGTTCAGAAGCCAGAACTATTATCTCCCAGTCAGGAGCCTACATTATTGCCATCTACTAGCATCCCTCCAATCCGGATGTACATCTTGTATAGCCAGAGGAATTTCACATGTTGAGAGGTTGGAGCTGTAAAGACAAAAGGTCAGAGATACGTCCAATCATTATCAATCATACTTACCTTCACAAAACAAGCGCTGTCTAGCTATCTGTTGAACTTTACCTATGCACATCAAATTTTTGAAAATCCATTACGTACTTACCTCGAATGCTTCCATAATTTCTTTTTCATATACTGCTTTGATTTTAATTATTTTTGTACATAATACTAACATTTAGTTTTAAGTTTTTTTGTAATACTATTGTTAATTATAAGGAAGCATTTCGTTCAAAAGAGAAAAAAAGGATTTCGTTTGGTTTTTTTGTGTTCATGATTTTGTCAAAATGTCGTGACAGTGGTTGACGTGGGTTTGATTTTTACGTACAAATCTGCCCTACTGGAAACTAAAGAAACGTGCGTTACAATTTCTTTGCAGTGTCAATATCAATTAGGGTGTCTCGTTTTAACTGGGATGCTCCGTCTTTTGTACCTTAAAAAATCCATAACTTACCTGTAATTTTATTTTAAAACAATGTACGATTACTATGCGGGTGCGAAATTGGCCACTACTTGATATGTTCAGAGATCGAAATGTATTGGTGAAAGTTACCTTTTCGAATTCTTCTAGTGCAAGGGATCCCGGGGTGAATTTTATGGGTGCGAATTGTTCAGGAGCAAAATAACTATCAGTGTGTGAAGTATCCTGGGAGTAAAATGTGCACGTTTAACTTCAATATGAAACAGCCACAGAGACTCATTTTGGATGCATTGGATAATTACAATTAATTGGTCGTCAACAACCTTGCCGTTTTTATATTGAAGTGTGTTGTCGATTGTTTCATTGTTTCCAGTCCTTTCTTGTCGTTCGCACAGTTTGTATGCACAAGAAAACTATTATTATACAACTTTCTGACAAATTGTACAATGGCGAAACATAACTAACACTAAAAAGTAAATTACTTGAGTTGTCCAAGTAAGTTGGGAATAAGTACTAATTAAGCTTTAAAGATAATCATTATAAACTGTAATGCCACCTCGGAAACATTCATACAGCAATTGTGATTTAACACGCGGCACGATTTAAGCTTCCCTACACAAACTTAGTTAAGACGGAACGACATAAGTGAGAGTTAAAGCGAATTAATAGTTAACCCGAGACATATAAGGACTTGCACGATTAAGGAAGTGCTACGATAGTCTTTGTGATGTAAAAATTTTTAAGTGTAATTCACAGAAACGGCTTTCCGAAGTTTATTAGACGGGTCTATAAATCTTAAAAAATATTGAACGTCTACAACTGGCCAATTCCATTTCATAAAGGCACATATCGAATGCATTCGTTTATTTTTTCGTGCTTATAGCATTTATTCCGTAATACGCATCTTAACTTGACTTACAAGATTGAACTCGCCAACATACGACGAAGGCGAATTTCCTCGTTGCAGACTTTATGCAAAATTGGATTTCGAAAATCCCACTTGTCAAGAGGATTTAAATGTCTTCAAACTCTCGCAAATCGATTCAATTAGTCTCAAATTCTTTGAGAAGCTGAATTCCATTAATATAAGGTGGTTGCGAAATTCGAAATAATTTCGACCGCAACAGATAATTACCTAACAGTTTTTCACAAGTTGGAGTAGGTGGTGTGAAAAAAATGTTTGAGCAATTAATTTAACATACCCAATAAAAGTATCGCTAACTTATTTTTATCGTTATTCATTCAGTTATTATTATTGGTCATGAGAAGGCATTCTTCTCGGTTGGGGGTCTTATGGTGATGTTTGCGGAACTATTCTCAAGTACTATAAGCTCTTGTTCTACTAGTTGCATTGTATTACAAAGACAAGCAATGAATGATTACTGCCACGACGAATTTAACCGCATTGTTTGGCTTGAAATTGCGGTACGTTAATACAATAGCACGTATGTAACGATATATACTTAAACAGCATGTAATCCTAAAGCCTCAAGATATTATGCAGTGGGAAAGATGATACTATAATTTTTCTATTTCAATTTAACGGCGAGGGCCAATTTTATTGTTACGACGAAACGTACAGATTTAAATATCAATTTCTGCATTTCTTTCATTGTTTTTAACATGCTCATTTCAAGTACCGTAAGCGTGCACTTCCTATACCATATTCTCTATAACCGAGGTGCAGCGAAAAATTTGAACACAACGATCCATTTAGTAACTTCTTGTGCTAAATAAGCACTGATAACGAGATAACATAAAAATGCAAATAAATCAATAAAAAAAAGAATACTGATGTCCTTCAATGTCACCACAAGATCAAAAGCTCAAACGTTATTTTCCATTCATATATTTAAATGACGTAAACTGCAGCATGGAAGTTGTTTATTTTAACCAAGACAATGCAGCTACCAAATTGAAAAAATTAAAATGCAGAAAAATAAATAATTTTTATATACAAAATAAATCTTCCAGATACACTAGTTGGCATGGTATTGCTATGAGGAGGTGGAAAGTAACGCTGTACTATTCGTGCGTGGTAGAAACCTATAATTATTAATTAAATTCAATAATAGAATAATTTTATACATTTCATAATATTGCCTACGTGGCAAAATGCAGGATTCACGCTTTCGTAAATAGTTATTACCAAATTAATGAGACAGCCTCAGAATGGAAAATATAGACGTTATATTTTTTTCGTAGCTGAGATTACATTTCTTCGCGTTCTTAATTTATATTAATCGTGGTATAATAACAACTATCGGCAAGGTCGGTGTGACTAAATCTATAAATAGAAATATATAATAATGCCCTCAAGCATTAAATACTTCGGTGGCATCTCAAATTAAATCGTGTATCGAATGGCAAATGGCGTCAATAGCCAGGATTTCCAAAAGTTGCATATATTATTTAATGTCTTATTAGATTGTTACGCAACTCATTACTTGGGTTACATTGGTGACAGCATTGCTACTAAACGATTTTATTTGGCGAGTAAATAGGTACATTATAGACCGGGAGGCAGCGTACATAGTAACTAAACCATAAGCGACAAAAAATTCGACAATACAGGCTGAAAGTACGTTGAAAACTAATAATAAAATCACTAGTCTGCCAGTCGTAAGTGGCAGCATTAACTTGGGGCGGCGCTGAATAGGTGACTTCTTTAGGTGATCAACTAAATTACCAAACTATCAGGGTCACGGAAAAGATTTGTATCAAGAAATCCCATTTTTTCCATAGTTTTCAAATATGCTATGGCAGACGATTTCAAGTGCAGCGTTGGTAGCGAAAGACGCCCTCCAATGTAGGGAAAAACACCCCTGAACTAAACCATGAGGACCGTATAAAAATTATACATAAAAAATTCCTCTTTTTGTCACTATTTTAAAATATATCCTGGCAGACGATATTAAGTGTAGCTTTAATAGTGGCAGACGTCTTAGAAGTTAAAAAATTTAGGTATAGTATATCCCAGCGAGTGCGAGCGTGTGAGATATAAGCGCGCGAGAGCACAACGAACAGAGATAGCTATAGATTTACGCACCGCTTGGAGTTACCAAACGAATTAAATTAGGGAAAATAATAAATTGTTTATTTCGCGATAAGATTGTCGGTATTTCTTGAATTCTTCTCAGACTGAGAAACAGAAAACTTGAAGAGAAAAGAAGATAGATCTTCAGCTCGTTCTAAACTATCCTCTGACTCCAGTTCCGTTGTCTCTATGCAACTTTGATGGATCGATGATTAAAATCGACAAGTTTGTTTTGCTGAAACTTTTTCGGAAGTATGATTTCTTCAAGTGCTCCTAGTCCATCGCCTGTTGTAGATGTTGTTTTAATCGATGAATTATTTTTTTTGCATCTTTTAAAAGATCTCCGGTAAACCTTTGAGCGATTTTCTGAACACATCCTCGGCAAGATTTGTGCTGTGTCAGCGAGAGAAGTACATCTTACTTTTGACAGATAGTTACCCCTTCCATGAAGGACGCAGAACATGATCGTTGGGATCAAAATAAGGAAAGATTACAATCCTACTCAATTTCTGTTTCCACTCAGAAGCAGCCTGCAAATTTAATAAAACCACTTCGCAATAATAGCTCAAAGCCTCTCTTATAGATTACTTATACCGTTCATAGGCAAAAAGACCTGTTGCGCTTTGCTTGGAAGGAAAGTTGTGTTTGCCACATATGAAGATAAGTGCTATAAATTTGTGGCAAGGGAAGATGATTTGATGAAAACTGCTGCAGCCACTAAGAGGCAGATTCTCGAATAATTTACCATCTTGGTAAACTACCAACAAGTAGCGATAAGTAATTATTAGCGCTTCCGATATGGATATTGCTGTTATTGCTTTGGCAAATGTAAAATTGACGCTACCATCAAGGTGTAGATGGAAGTAGGTTTCTTTTCCAATAACACGCTGAAATTCATAAATCTTCGAAAGATGTTCGTGAATTTGGGTGTTGATGTGTGTAACGCGCAGGGTAACGCGCAGGGTAACGCGTTACCGGGTTCCCACGCATTTACCGGATGTATGACTTGTGTATGGTCCTTTCCTCATGGTTTAGTTCATCGCAATTTGGGCGAATGCCACCGAAAAATGTCTGAGTTTCTACAGTACGTTTGATTGAAGTGGATGGAACTATGTGAGTCAGAAGTTTAGAATCAAATGGTTTGAAAGATCTCAGTAGTCAGTATCCTATCGCTATCTCTGTTGGTTATGCTCTCGCGCACTTATCTCTGACACGCTCGCACTCGCTGGGATTTACTATACCTAAATTTTTTAACTTCTGAGACGTCTGCCACTATTAAAGCTACACTTAATATCGTCTGCCAGGATATATTTTAAAGTAGTGACAAAAAGAGGAATTTTTTATGTATAATTTTTATACGGTCCTCATGGTTTAGTTCAGGGGTGTTTTTCCCTACATTGAAGGGCGTCTTTCGCTACCAACGCTGCACTTGAAATCGTCTGCCATAGCATATTTGAAAACTATGGAAAAAATGGGATTTCTTGATACAAATCTTTTCCGTGACCCTTATAGTTTGGTAATTTAGTTGATCACCTAAAGAAGTCACCTATTCAGCGCCGCTCCAAGTTAATGCTGCCACTTACGACTGGCAGACGAGTGATTTTATTATTAGTTTTCAACGTACTTTCAGCCTGTATTGTCGAATTTTTTGTCGCTTATGGTTTAGTTACTATGTATGCTGCGTCCCGGTCTATTAGAAGGTGGCTATTTTGGCAATGACGCAATCGTTATCTATACAAGACGATGTTTAAGCATCAATTATCACGAGTAGGTCTATCGTCGTGTATAGTACAAAACTTTTATTTTATAGCAGAAGCCATATAAATTATGACCAAAAGTTCTGAAAATTCCGAATTTAACTTAGACGTCCAAAATAGCAAGCTTAAGCCCTTAGTTTCCATGGAAACAATATTCTGTTCGGTTGTGAACTTCATTTTATTTCGTGTTTCGCGTCCTATTTTTTATAAGAATGACAGATGTCATTCCAATACGCAATCAAATTGGTTCACTTTATTTACCCCTGCCGAAGTAATTGTCGAAAGATTGTAGCGTCTACTACCTAAAATCAGTCATGCTTAAATGGAGATGACCATACACCAGCTAGCGTCAGCAGGTCGCGGGTATACCTGTAAACAAAAAGTGTAAGCTGCCTAAGGGTACTTATATTGCTGATTAACGCTTGCTCATTTGCTCAGGGCGCCAGATCCACCAAGCACTTGACTCTGCTGATCAGGCAGAGTAAGCTGTTCCTAAATCGCTATGACCCTATATAATAAGTGAAACAAAATGGCGGCAAGGTCGTTTAATCAACGGGAAATTAATGCGTGTATAATTTGTTGTACAAAATGTAATTACATTGATCGAGGTATGAGATATGCAGTTTACAAAATAGGAAAATCTGTTATTATACGAGCAAAAAGAGAGGTTAATTCGCCTTTACCACTTCACCTACAGTGGTTCATATAACACGCAAAGAATAATTAAGAGCGCTCCTCACGGGTCCTGGGAAACAGCCGGCTATTTATCCGCACCCTGTATAACCCGGTACACATAAATACATAACCTAACGTTTACCTTTACCCAACGAATTCAACCCTGACAAATTGGTGGTGAAAATTGAAACACAAGATTATTACGAATGAGGTGATATGATAATAATTCTACTTCGTGTCTTCTTTAGATGGTAATGTACATAATAAGTGTAATAGATCTGACCTTTGCCTTCGTAGGGGAGGGGTAGTTTCGTAGGTTGGAGTCCGAGGTCTTGCGGTCTGCTGGCGTAGTTGAATAAATACGCAGTAGCAAGAAATGTTCCTGATTCCTTGGTGGAACTGTGGAAGGAGTGTGAGGGGTCCAGTCGACAACGAATGCTCGTAGTTAAAGGAAAAAATTAAAACAGCTAGAATAGAATAGTCGATAAGCGACTTCATCTCGGACAACAGCTACCTACCTAGATGTTATGGCTGTTACAACTTGGTACGGTGGTTTTTTTTATATGGAAATAAATTCTAATCTAATATTGGCTAAAAGGGAAAACACGTTAACTAATGATATGAGGATAAGGAGTTTATCTTACCCACAGTGGTGACACATGTGGCCTAAAATTCCGTAAATCCCAAAATATGGGTAAGAAGCAAAACGCTACTAACTGTTAAGCACCAGAACAAAATACTGCTTCTATTTTGCTACTACCCAACAAATCCTGATAATTCAGAAAATATTTAATTATATTTTACAAATTTGGGTAGTAGTCTCATGGAATCAACGTTCTAATCTGTCTCTCTGCCTAAAATTGTCCACCACCTTTCCTTTATTTCGCAAAAATTCCTGTGATAAGAAGAAGAAGACGTCCTTGATTGATAGGACATAATTTAGAAAATGGGTAAGTTGGTACCTGGTTTATAGGCAACTGATCTACCATAAGATTTTTGAAAATGTTATGTTACAAGATAAGCTTTAGGGCCATAATGGGATATAGAACAATCTTGACCACTGCAACCCGATACCATTGATGAAGTATCAAGGAGTAAACAAACATACACCAAGGTCCTATCAACGGAAAAAAATGTGAAGTGGAAGAAGCAGGACAAGGGAAAGACGAAACAGTCACGGCAGGGGAGAAGAGATATCTTCTCATCGAAAAAACGAAATTGAGCCCGTAAAACTGCAATTCGTTTCACTAGTTTCCGTGAAATGAATTTCTCGGATATAAATTGCCTTGCACAATTGAAGAGTAAAAACAAGAGAAGAAAGAAAACAATTTAGATTAACGTCCGCTCCCTGGTTAAGCTTTAAAATGCATTGACAGTGCGCAGACTTGCAAAATCTCTATATTACTTATACAAATAGCAAGTCATTTAGTAAATAAATATATTTGCAGTATAATCGGAAGAATAAAATATGTTCCTTCATTCTCAAAGTTGGACGTGATAATGATATTTTGTTCATAACTTGAAAGAGAAAGGCGCATTTGACAAAAGGTACTATTCAAAACAATTTAGTTACTCATGCGTGAGAAAAACTTGGAGATGTCCTACTTAATACAACGATTGGGATCATGAAGATTGAATTTTGCTAAGTTTGGTTTTACCATTCTCATATATCTTACGCTTGTTTTTAAATTAGTACCCTTTTAAGGTGACTTTTTTGTACAGAAGTTTGCCGATAGTCATTAGCTTATTATTAAAATTAATTGCTGGACACATGGAAGATGTTACATAATGATGCGGCAATTAAAATCCCCTTTTACCCGTACTACCTTTGACACACTTAACAATAATCACATAGCAAAGATTATCTAATGTTTAAAATCCCAGAAGCTGTTTCGAACATTTTTTCAGTCTTAACATATTCCATTTTCCCTGTCACTAATTTTATTTCTAGGAACTTCCTAGCCACCAACTATAGGTAGCATTAGCGTGTGTGGTTGGGTTTTTCAAGTGTCCCATACTTTCCAACAAAAAAAATGTATCTATTTCTAGTACTACAATGACTACAACAAACAAGCATTGGTAATGAACACTTAAAGAAATAGGAAAGCTTAAACTGAAGAACCATTACAATAAATCCGCAAGTTCTGTAGTATCTCTTCAGTCTTTGTGGTTATCAAAGGTGTGACGACTTGTAGAGTAGGAACACAATGGAAAACTGTTGAATGTTGACAGGCACACAATACAATAGCATACTGTACGTGTACATATTCTAGAATCGCTACATAAAGTCATTTATTTCCTATGGGGTATAACTGTTAATCCCTTTTTTTCTGAGAATGTTGTAATTAGGAAAGGTAGTTTATTAGTGTTGCGCTGTTTGGGTGTAATTAGCCCGCTTCTCATGTGTTGTCGTATCTTTTATATGATGTACGTATGCTGAACGCATACTTTCTCTGCATATTTTTCGGCATTTCACCTTTTGAGGAAAGCTCCTATTTGTATTCCAGGATTAGACCCGTTTTAATGTTAATGTAATTCAGTATTAGTTTGTAGTTTGAAATACAAGAGCTTATTGTACAATTCCTTCCAAAGCAAGAATAAGCCATTTACGAAAGGTTGTGATCGTGAAAAAATATTTCCATTAAAACTTCCCAGACAAGAAAGCCAATTTTTGCAGTGCGAAAACTAATATTTTACCTATTTCGCATACGAAAAATGTTTCTTTTTTAAATTTGTTCATTGACTTGTTACCATACAGTCGTAATTGAATTATTCTAGTAAATTGAAATGTTCCCAAGAAATTGAATAAGAATTGAAAAAGATAATTAGAAAAATGTAATTCTTAAAATTTACATCAAGAACGCAATATAATACAAAATCCTTTAATTCCCTAGACAACGGGTACACATTTACGCGAATAATTTCTGTATAATAGCCAGAAGATACAAATGCTTTCAAAAACCGTTACTTTATTACTTTTTTTTCAAAATAATTCTACTGCAGATGCAATGTATTAATTTACTTTTTCCTCTTAGTTTTTATTATAAGAACAACAGTAGGTGTGAGGTTATCGGCATATAATTTTAAGAATAATAGTTAAAAAAAATACGGACTGTAACGGGAGTGGCAGAGTCTCAAATTTTGAATAAACAACTAACCGTCGTATGTTCATGCATGCGAATTAGAAGAGAAAAGGTACGTAACAGTAATGCCGGCGTGATACATAATACCGTTTTTTTTATGATATTATATGGAACATCTGCATAATTCACTTTTTATCCAAATTCCAGAGATCATTAGTATTAATCGTATATCATCGGGTCGCTTCTAATTGGATTCTTGGCTGTGCGAAATTGCCAACAGCACAGTAATCTTTGACGTAAATGAAGTACTATTAAATCTAAAATGTGATGCATCATATTACCAATAACGCGTATAGTAAACGGTTTTGCAAAACCGCCGCTGATACATTGTAGTTAACATAGTGGTGACAAAAGCAACCATTCTTACAATAAAGAGAGTGAATTTATGCGCAAAACGTCAAATAAAATATCCACTCATTCTTACTGCTTTACCTTTATTCGCGGCAGTTAAATCAATATTTCTAAAAAATAATATATTGATAGAACAAATTTATATGAACCTGAGTTTGTATACCTACTATAGTTTAGTTTACAATTTTTTGCGACGTTTCAGGGATTAATCCACTAAAAATACAAGATGAAACGAGTTTATGTTAAAGTACACCGTTTGATTAAATACACCACGCTTTTCAAAGCAAATATAACGCTAGAGAGCTCAGCTACACCCACATGGTTTTTTTCTAACTTGTTAGTAAAGACCCTTCAAATCCAAAAATATGATCTTCCCCAAAAATTGCTATAGAATGACAGAAACACAGCATGCCCTATTTTATGATTATTATAATAGTGCGGATGTACAAAAAATTCTGCTCCATTCATTGTGTCCAAGATTTAAACAAGTTGTAAATCAGCATAATGCATGATTAAAGCGCATTTTTGGTAATGCAGGTCAGTATTTTAGTAGCGAAGTTTAAAATTATCGATCTCACGAGTAATTTTGGCTGCGTTAAATAATTAATTTGATTTAATTGGGGGGTACGTTTTTATTTTGTAAAACAAATCACAAAGTAAATAATAAGTTTTTATACTGGTAGCGCTATCTAACGGTAAAATTATAGCACCTCCGAAACCCATATCGAAATTATTTTCTTCAATTATCGATCTCACAAGTAATCTAACTCAAAATAGACTAGTGCCTGCACATCTACACTATAGCAGAAAGCTTTTAGTGAAAATTTGAATTCTCTAGCTATTGTAGTTGTGGAGAACTCACGCGGACAGCCGGCCTGCCAGCAATAACGAATATAATAGCGTATTTTTTTCAAAAATGCGCTAAAAACCGTTGTCTTGGTGCTAAAAACTCGTAAAAAAAGGTTTTAACAGTCTTACATCTTTTATGGCTAATGCACATCCTCAAAATTTTAACGAAATCTTACTTTTGCCGACAAAAATATTTAACTTGACATTTTTTCTCAGTTTTTTGTAATAAAACCTGGCACAAATGTGTAGGTTTTACACAGAAAGATGAGATTAATAAAAATTTTAGGTTACTATTTTCAGAAAAACGATTTCATGACTGAA
The DNA here is from genome assembly GCF_008802855.1 of Photinus pyralis. Taxonomy (NCBI): domain Eukaryota; kingdom Metazoa; phylum Arthropoda; class Insecta; order Coleoptera; family Lampyridae; genus Photinus; species Photinus pyralis. The sequence continues at coordinate 8,501,398 of NW_022170510.1, forward strand.
GTGTTGTGTAAACAACGTCTTGCAGACGTTATTTCGAATTGAACACCTAAAATAATGATGGCACGCCCTGTATGTAAGAAGTGTTCCAATAAGTTTTAATTTATTGCCCCTCTTGTTCTGGGTCCTCAATAGGTTTTCGCCCAATTAGTACAGAGTGACCTGCATAATGCCCTGCTGAAGCTCCTAAGTTGTTCTTACGAATTAGGAAAACTGCAGGAAAACCTAATTCGGAGTAGCCGACAGAATGCTCGAAACTGGTCGGTAATTCCCATCTCTGCCACAGATGAAAAATGTTGTTATTTATTATTGTTTAATTAACGCAAATGGTTTTTCGTTGCTGTTGCAAGAGATAACGGGTTATGCAGGTGTTCTACGATGTGCGCACTAGTTCAGCGTAAGTGGGGACGCGATCTCTCGAAGCTGGCGTTATTAAGGCTAATTATGATTGGCGCTTTATCGGAAGAACGAGATTTATGTTATTATGAAAGTGGTGTTTTCTTAAACACTGCAAGCAGGAGGCTGCAGACGGTTGGAAAGTGTACGAATCTTTACGCTATTTTATTCGGGCGTTTTACCCTACATGATTGAAAGTTGGCCGAGGCTATTTGAGTCTCCCAAATTATTAATTGAAGTCTTTATTGGGATTTTTCTTCGTAGCAGATGCCTGATGTGTGCGAGGAGAAAGTACAAAATTCTTAATTTAAATATTATTTAATTTTGAGCTAGCTAGACAGATATTTTGTGGATGGGGTAGTAGACCGCTGTAACGGGATTTCCATTTTAAATCGATTAGACAGCGTAAGCCATATCTGGGTATGAGAGTACAAATGTCTCTGTTTTAGCATTGGAAGGAAGATATATTTGTTTCATTTATTATGCCCGAATTGGGATATTATTTAACCTTTGGAAAGCTAAAAGGGAATTTGAAAATATAAAAAAATAATCGCGGTTAGAAATGCAATTTGATTTCACATGCAAATAGAATATGATCATAAATACTGATATATGTTCGGAATGAGGTAATTGAAGTATAGGTCGCTGTCATTAAATAACAGCAAAGAGGGTTCATTAAATACGTCTGTTCAGTAACAAGTGTTAAGTAGCAAAAAGCTCGAAATAGAGCGAGTTGGGTTTATAAACGATTCGTCGTAGAGATAAGCGGAACTTAATTACAGTAGATACTAAGAGAGGGATTTAAATATATGTGACACACGTTCGAAAACTAAGTGATTCCGCGGGCAGCCTCAGACGAAGATACTGCGCCCATTGTCGTGTGCAGCCAAACCAGGCATTTACAAGCCAATCTTCACGGCGATAGCTAGAAGGGCGAAAATTATTCCAAGTACCAAGTATAATCTTCATATAGCGGTAGCAGGTCACAACGCCCCGACGAAATCTCCAGCTGCTTTTTTGAGAACAATAAAGACGCAAGACTACGCTCGCTAACCATCCAGGTCATCCAACCAGAGGTTGGGAAATCTGGAATTCTCAAGTCGGTCCGTGTACCTTTAACGAGATTCAAATCAAGGATCCGGAATCAAGATCATTTCGCATCGAAGCATCCGGTGCATAAACAATCGAGGTATTTATAAACAATTACCTGGGTCGTAGTTCGTCCCATTGTAGAATTGTCTCTTATAGTAATAATAATAGTTTTATTTAGTTAACCCTCAGAAAAAACAATAACAAAATTAAAAACAAACCACATTCGAAACAAAAATTTCAACCAAAGATCTTAGAAACTAAAAATTTAAACTGAAAATGCTAAAGGTAACTAAATGGGTCAAAGTTCATGCACAGGCGAGAATTCACCTGATTCTGTTCTTCCACTTTGCCCTCTCATTGATATTAAACTCAAAGACGTTGTGCAATGGAATGACAGACGAAATGAAAAACACAATTATGATAACGATCGGTTGATGAATATTGTACTGCGATGGTTCATGGCTCAAAGATGAAATTGTGACACTATTAATTTTGACGGTCAAGCACCATTTTGTGGATGTATTTTTTAAATCGACGTGGATCCCGTTTTTTGTACCAGTCCGGTAAAGAGTTGTATAAATTAGTTATTTGGTACGTAACGGATCTCTCGAATAGAGTTGTATTATGATATGGAGGAGTAAGTAAATATTTCAATCTAGGATTAGTGCTGAACTTAATGTTGTCATACAAGTATGAAGGTACCTAATGACTTTGTGGAATAGTAGGGCAGCATGAATGATTTGTCACATTCAACCAGCGTAATTCATTAAATTTGTGGCAGATGTGTTCATACTTCCGGATTCCATATAAAATTAACCCCACACATGAATTTTGCATACGCTGAATTTTATTCCTATCAGAAATGTCCAGACAAGGTCCATAAACACTGTCACAATAATTGAATTGTGTCAGTACCCAAGAGTCTCACATAGCAGAATTTTTGTATTTTGATTGAAAAGATGACCATTATTAAAAATTAGTTTAAATTTTACGTCTGCTTTTCTAATCATTTCAGATACTTGTTTTTTAAATCTTAAAGAATGGTCGAATATTATTCCTAAATACCGAATCTTTTCAAGTACACGTATATGAGAACTGCATTCAACTCATTCAACAATTCTGAATCACAAGCATTATGTCTTTTGGGTGAAAATCAAGATATACTTGTGCGTCGTCAGCGTACTGATGTAGTTTTACATGCTTTAAATTTTTAAAAAAGTATGATGTGTATATAATAAAGAGCAGTGGGCCTAAAATAGACCCTTGAGCCATCACTGACTGAGTTCTATTATGAAGGTAGTCTTTCAATAAACAGCATGCATTTGAACTAAACCCAATACAAGTTAGTTGAATTATTAATATTTATCGTAGTCTTGTCCCATTGTCGCATTTGCCGTCTATCGTAGCTTTCCCCGTCGTGTCATAGTCATTGTAACTCAATTCAGTATTCAGTAATGTTTATTGTTCAACAGACTTAGTAATCCATAAATGAACAATTATAAAAGTAAATATAGAGGCGTATACATACATTATTATTAAATTATTATAAAAAAAAAGTAAAATAAAAAAAAAGATAAATAGAATATAATTGTTACAAATTAGTAAGAAAAGTAAACAAACAATAACAGAAAATGGTATGTGTATATAATGTGTATTAATGTTGCAAAGTAGAAAGCAATTCAATGAATGAAGGCAAAATAATAATTACAAAACTCTGTTAATTTAAATAGAACTTAAAACATTCGATAAAGAATTATAATTAATGTCACAGTTCTGACAATACATATTATAATTACATGCCATTATTAAAGATGGAGTATAACTTATATACAAATTTAATTATATTCGTATGAAAGACGGTGTTTTGTGAACACCAATCCTTTTCGCGTGCAATATTCCCTTTGTCTCTACCGAAAAATCTCTTTTACCTATCAAAATTCCTTTTGCATTGTTTTTACCATTTGTGCGCATATACCTAAACCTAGAAAAAAACACGATGATTCTCTTAAACAAAATATTTGTATAAAATGAACTCGCATATTTCTTGATCCACATCAGGCATTTTTAGGACGTAATTATTAAATATTGTTTCTCGAAGCTTTATTTTAGCAACTATTTTTTATATTATCTATAATTAATACATGAAACATTTTCGTGGAAACAATGACACAAAACTGATTTTTTTTATATAAGTGACATAAATATTGATTAACAAATATAAATAATTATTTCCCCCTACTTAAATAAGAAACTCATGTACCCGTTTTCATTTTTAATTTCTTTAAAAATACGCCGATTTTGATGACATTCCTATGGGCATTTCTTGAAACGATTTCGGATCGATTCTGAGATTTCCGCCACTGGGAAATTCACCTGAGCGGCTGGGGAGCGTCGTAGTCGAGGTGCGCCGTAGCGGATAAAAATTCGCTAAAAGGTTTCTGAAACAATATAAAACAAATCGGGGCTGTATCTGAGGACTTCCAGAGAAAAACCATGGCGCCACTATATTTACAGAGTAAAATGTAGCTACTACCTCATTCCACATCAAGGTGTTGTCGTATTTTTGAAGAACCGTGTCGTGTATTTAAATTGCTGTGGTAACGTCCACTAAAGTTAGACCATTCTTCATAGAATTTTTCATACATTCTGGTGAAATAGCTTAGATTAAAATAAAAATGTGAAATTCTTGGTCGGATAATAGGTACACAAAGTTAAATAAAACGGAATGCAACACTGACATTCTAAATCACGCATATAAAAGGTGGCATTAAATATCCCTTTATGCTTTTTAATTTGAAAGAATTAATGTTCTCAAGTTCGTGCAATACTTTTTGTTCCGATAATTCCTGAAGCGTTAGTAATGGTACATTGGCTTAAAATTGCACAGAACATCAAATGTAACATGGACTGCGTGAAAATTCTTGTGAGTCGTAATCACGTTTTTGCATAATCGATTTTCAAATCGATGCAATTACTCAAGAAAAGTTATTGTTGAAATTAAAAATCAACGAGTGACGAAGGAGAGCGACCACTCTCGGCGTTATGCAAATTTCGAATGAACAGGAAGCAGACTATGGTATTGGTAAGTCACCATATGGTCAGATTCAGAACGTCTCCTGGAAGGGCACTGAACGTGCTTCACATGAATATTCAAGCACAGACAAATTAATCTGTGATTCAAGTAACGCGAACGACTTGCCAGTTAATAAACAGGGATGCGAATGTCACCATACTATTTCGACGGTTACTGGTTACGTATATCAAAAATTCCGGCCACAAATTACATTTTACCTTTCAGTTTGCGTAACAGTAATTTAAAATTATTTATGACGCTCATAACCCATACATATTCGGAAAGTTTTCATAAACACGAAATGAATTTTCTGTTTGTTCCCATGTTAAAATTGAATCATAACAATTTGAAATTGGTTACTGTAAGAAAAAACGCCAAACGTAACGGGAGTAGATGTATTGTCCCAGATATTACGCCGTAGCGGAAAAACCACAATACAAGAACAATGATATATTTTTCAACCACAAGGTCTATATTGTTTTCAGTAAATACCGCATTATATTTTGCTGGTAGCGTGTGAAAAGCACGATCACGAAATAATATTCTAGACGCCCACGCAGTAACTATAAGGCAGAAGGCGACAATAACCTCCACTCCTTATTTTACAATTTTCAATACATTTAAAGCCGTCTTCAGCGGAACCGAAAGATAATCTTGCCTGTAAGTCATACACTTTTAATTATTAGTATTACATAAGCAAAGCGCCAAATTGATTTACAGTTACATTAGTACGCGTATCCGAAAACAATAAGGATCTACACAGTTCAGACCTCGCACGGTAGGTTTTAATTTTCAGCACAGATCCTCATTGTTCTGGTTTCCCCGTTTTCAAAAGCGGTTGCATGTGAGCTTTAGAAAAGTAAGTTGGAACGCTAGTAAGGGGTTGATGGAAAAAGCAACGCCCTCGCTCTTATTGTCTTAACTGAATGTTGCAGTTGTACTTTAGGCACGCGTGCAATTAATTTGTAACAAGCGTCCACAAAAGATTTCAATAAATTCATCCCCAACTGGCGTATTCAAATTCAAGGGAAAAATTTAAATCTAACACTGTACAGTATAATCCACTCTCGAATTGAATCCTTATTTACCGTTGAGACCTTTCTAATATTTACACCATCAAAAGAGACTGACTGATCCTATCCTTTTATCAGTGCGCACTTCATAAATACTGAAAGTGGTGATATTGTCAGAAGAGTAAAATATTACATTTTTTGCTCGAATATTACTGTCGAAAGAAATGTAGGTACTAGACCTAAAGTAATATTCTCGATTTTGGCACGTGGAAGATTATTAAATTTAGCAATTACGCCTAGTTTTAATACTTTACATTCAATTTCCATTTAATGATATAATTTAGAAATTATAATTTGTAATAGGTACAATGAATGGTTATAGGAAACACTCGTTAGTAGGTGGTTCACTAGATTGTTGATTATAAGATAAACTGCGGGATAAATATAACGTCTTTAGTTGGACTTTCCGGTCTTGTAAGAATGTTACTGAAAACTGACGAGAATCCAGATGTAACGTGAGAAGGTAACAAGTTCAAAAAGTAATCGTAAACAATTTACAAATGCGCATTTCCACATTAACAGTCTTTGTCCGAAATAATTAAGTTACTTTGTTTTCAGAAATTTAACCAAAAAAATCCGTCCACAAATAAAAAAAAGTTAGCACTGTGCATATTTCGTTGAATTAAAGAAAAACTTTTAGTGCTAGCCGGCATGATTGCTTACTGGAGCTCAGAAAAATCTATTTATTTAAGTTCGTAGCAATTACATTTTCAACTTTCCCTGTACTTTTCCAACATTTCTGAAATATTTCCACAATTTCTTACAAATTTTGCACAATTTGGAAAGCATGTTTACACATTTTTGTTACATTTCCAGAATGTACTAAACATTTCTGAAACATTTCCAAAATAAAAAAAGATTCCAAAACTCTGCGTACACAGCTTGTCCATGAGTTTGAAAACTTGCCGGCACATTCCAAAGCAATATGAGTCCTGCCCGGCCTCCCAGTATGGATCTGTGAAGTAGGCAAGCACACTTGAAGCACTATGTAACAATTTTAGGAAATTTTTATTAAAACGCAATGTTACGCCTATGTTTTTAAAGATTGAATTTGTCGAGCATTTGGCGCGAGGATTTCCCAATGCATAGAATCAATCGATTTTAAGAGAGCGGAAAGAACAGTCCTATTCTGGCGCTCTCCAGATATCAAATATTTATAGACCGATTTTTCAGTCATTTTTTTACAATTTAAAAGTTCAGCTATTGAGCTATTATGGGCTAAGGAGGGTTTTGAAACCCTTCTTTGTTTTGGTTATGGTTATACCTACCTAATTATAATATACCGAGCATCGGACCAATCGCCTCGCCATTTCGAATTAAGGACGTTTTACATTACCATCCACCCAGAGCCGGACCAACCGGAAGAAGACAAGAAGACAGCCACTAACAATCGCAAGTAGCTTAATTACAATTTACAAGTAGCAGATTAGAAACCACTCAATAAAGAAAGTTAGCCGGTGCATGTGGGTACTTTATTTTTTTTTGATATCAGAACAGTTTTATTGTTCATTTCCTTTTTGATATCGAAATACGGCACACACAAAGAGAGACATTCATTAGACTGGGTGTCCATTGGTGACAATGGCGTGTTGTACTGGGAGGCTCTGTGAAGTAAGCAAGCACACTTGACTAGACCTCGGGCGTGGCTCATTCATTAGTGCTTCGTTAGTGCTTTCTAGTGCCTTATGAATTTTCTAGTCAACACCTAGCAGCATTGACTTAACCGAATTGCTTGTCCACTTCACACTAGCAAGCACTTTCGAAGCACTATCATCGATATATGGTTCATTCGTTAGTGCTTCGTTAGTGCTTCTAAATTCCCCAATTAATTTTGCAGCAATACTTGCCATTCACGATTTATCGATATTTTTGTGAACTGCTTGCCAACTTCACACCAGCAAACACACTGAAAGCACTATACTTGTGATATGTCTCATTGTTTAGTGCTTCGGTAGTGCTTCCTAGTGCTTCAATTATATTGGTACAACAACCATCGGGCCAAAAATATGGCGACTTTTGCGACTTTACTGTGAAGTTAGCAAACACCCTGTAAGCACTATATTTGTGAGATGTCTCATTTTTTAGCGCTTCGGTAGTACTTCCTAGTGCTTTAATTATTTTGGTAGCAACATCCAGCGGGTGAAGAATATGACGACTTTTACAACTTCCCTGTGAAGTTAGCAAGCACCCTGAAGACACCTTCCTAGTTTTCTATCTTGGCCGGCTCATGTGTTTACATTATAGGATTTTATTCTGTTTTGTGATACGCAAAGTTCTTAAAAGACGAAAATTGTGTTGGGAGTCGAATTAAACCGTCATATTAATATTGAGCATAATATTAATACACAGTAATCTGTTATTTAGGACCGGTCCTATAATTACACCTCTTGCAGAGAATAAGATATTTTTGGAATAACTGCCACAGTAACAAGTATCCCATTGGTTGACGCATAGGTAACAACGCAACCGTCGACGTTTATTGTATGTATAATTCTCGTGTCAATGTTGAACGAAAAAAACTTTTTGTTCAACATTAGCACGATCCTATTCCAGAAGTCGCTCGCATCTTAATAAAAACAAAGATTGTAAATCTATACAAGGTGTGCTGTGACCGGCAATCTTTCCTGGCGAGAGTTATATAGGTTATTGTCGGTATATACCTGCATTGTAGAATCGGCCCTTAGTGTCATTAAATATAAAAGTGGAGCTTCAAACCTACAGCACTAGGACAGAGAAGTTGTAAAAGTCGTCATATTCTTCACCCGCTGGGTGTTGCTACCAAAATAAATAATAATTAAAGCACTAGGAAGCACTACCGAATGAACCATATATCGACAATAGTGCTTTGAAAGTGCTTGCTAGTGTGAAGTGGACAAACAATTCGGTTAAGTCAATGCTGCCAGGTGTTGACTAGAAAATTAAAAAGGCACTAGAAAGCACTAACGAAGCACTAATGAATGAGCCACGCCCGAGGTCTAGTCAAGTGTGCTTGCTTACTTCACAGAGCCTCCCAGTACAACACGCCATTGTCACCAATGGACACCCAGTCTTTGGCCGCCCTCGTCGCATACCTGGAGAGCTCCAAGCATTTCTACTAAATCCCTGTGGCAGCTAAAGATATTGCAAAAACCGCTGCTACGTTTTATGAATTTATTGGATATGCCCATGGGAAAACTCCCAAACCCTTCAGCCGACGATGAAACATCTCCTCAAAATGATGAATTTCGTCAAATGCTACGTCAACGACATCTTGGTCCACTCCAATTTTCACGAAAAGCACCGGCACCACTGAGAAACGCTGTCAACTGGCGAAAGTGTCGAGGCACAACGTGCAGAATTTGGTAAATATGACACACCAAACACAAGGTTCCAAGGATGAACCACAATAATGTTGTTTAAAGGTGATTGACCGTTTCACTCGCCGGCCAGTCGCAGCACCCATCACAGATAAATCAACCGCTCGAGTCCTTTTGGAGAATTGGATTTATCTTCAGAACGCCGCTCACAATTACATCTGATCAAGGTAAGGAGTTTGAGGTTAATCGATTTGCCGCTCCGTACGTAGAATTGGATCCAAACACCAACTCCTTACCATCCTATGTCAACGGAATGGTGGAGCGGCTCCTCACGACGTTAAAAACGCCCAACAAACACAGTGCCCACAAGTCCTGTCTTTGGCCGAAATGGTTTTTGCCACCTGGAGAGTTCTTTCGACTTCAAGAATCTCCCGTTTCAGAAACAACATTTTTGGGCAAACTTCGCCACCTCTCGCAAGCCATCCGCCCAGTTCCAGCGTCCAATCACAGCTCGATTCACAGCAAACCATTCTTTTGCACAAGCTTATGCACCTGCACCCTCGATTTCTAGAAGATTGGAAAAATACGAAGCACTCTGGGGCCCCCATATTCAGGTCCTCATCGGGCTAAACGGCGCATTAACGACCGCAACTATGTCATCGAACTAAATCGGAAAGAAAATTTCCAATTTCCACAGACGAGCCTAAACCTGCATTTCTTGAATTGGTAGAACCAAGGCAGCCGACCAACCCAACTCGCCACACTTGCGCATGAGCGATTCCACCTAAAAGCTTTTCAGCTCTTTCAATCGGTCTAGCCCTTTAGCCGGATATGAGAGTACAGTCAGACCGATCGACATACTCGAGATTTTGTGTGATTCGGATTCTTGGTGTTTTAAAACGTGTATTTTCGTCAAAAAAGTGGGGGAGGGAGTCATTTTTGACACCAATGCAATACCTCCCTTACCAACGTGCGGGTGGTAAAAAAGGGTATCATTCTCGCCATTTTCAAAGGAGCTCAACCAAAGCGGCGATCGCCGAGTTTGTTGCGCGCGCTCCACCACCGGTATATGGCGGCACGCGCATCACAGCAATCATATAATACCAATTCCAACCAAATTTCGAAGGGTTTTAGAGGTGGTACAAAGGAAACACAGGGGGTGGGAGGTCAAAGACTTGGATTCTTAACCACCAGATGACTGTTTATATGCAAGAAAACTACTTCTCATTTTGCAAGTTCAAAGTCTCTATTCCCTGGACCATAGATTTATTAAGGTCTTCCTTTTTTGGAGTGCTGTCACCTACGGACCCGAAACGTGGAATATCAATGAGCAAGGTAAAAGGTACTTAGAAAGCTTTGAAATGTGGCTATAATGGACTACGAACAAATATAATAGGAAGGAAACGTTACAGCTGCTACTTGTCTCAGGGCGCTCCAGAGCAGTTTCTTGGTAGATTATTAATGGCGAGGGGGCTCTTTACACATAAACTTTAAAGGCCGTATAGCACACATTCAAAATCTATGCTATCAATTAACCTCTTAGAGAAATTCCCCTCAATAATTAATTTTACCAATGGATATGTATCTTCCAGACGTTCCAATCGTTTGTGAGTACCCTCCTCCGACAATCGGTTTTTGAGATATGAGGAATTGTGACCGATCACAATAAAGGGTCTAGAAGGAAGTTGGTTGGTAAAAACTAATTCTTTTTGTTGAAACCTCTCATTGAAGTACCATGAAGGATAAAAAACCAGTCACTCTTCCTTAAATTCGCGTATATGCGAAAATATTAAGGCTGTATGTTAATATTTTAATCATGTCACAAACCTGTGTCTACCAATCACATTTGTGCATTCAAATGATAAACCGAGTGGGAAGTTGTTTGTACTACTTTAAGTACTAATAACTGTACACAATTTAATTACTGTCAGCTATGTTCAGGTGGCGAGCGAGCCCATTCGCCATTTTCAAATTCAAATATTTCTTTAACGGACTTGTATGCTGATTTTTAATAAACATCACAAAATACCCCTCTTGAGGTACTAATTGCACACAATTTCATTATTTGTACGTTCAAGTGGCGAGCCATGTGTGAAGTTGGCTCGCCATTTTCAAAAGCCTCTCCCTCTCTAACGAAAAGGTATGTTGAATTATTTTCGATTTCACATATACGGTCACAAACTAAGTACTAAGCTTTAGAATTATCAAAAAAATTTGTACTTTAAATGGCCTACTTCATGAAGCCCAAATTTAGCTACCGTAACCCATATATCTTTCAACTGATTGAGAAGAAATATGAATCGATTGTCGAAACCTTCTGCATTCACTGGCATATATGACTGTTGATTTTTCTCACTCGAGAATCGCTAAAAGGGCAGTGAAACAACAGGTCACACCAAAGGAGACAGTTTTAGAAGTTTTGAATGCAATTAATGACCAGGATATAAACTATTACGTATCTCACACTAACAGAAATTTAGTAATAGAATTCGCAGGAGAAAAAGAAATACATGTAAGTGGAGTAAATTATAAGTTTTACAGGATTTTGGTCACGAACATTTTTCTTAAAGCGGTTAAAAGTAAGCATGCGAAGGATATCTCCAATCACCCAACATAATTCCCTTGCCGACTTTAATTTTCCGTTATTCATAAACGCGGATAATTATTTGATTGCTTTTTTGTTATTAAACGGGTGTAACGGATTCGGAAAAAAGGTTACAATTTTAGCGCATTTATGCGATGTACTTCTTCGATATTTTAACACGTCAGCGCCACAAAATTGGTTTACGTATTCATTTTAGTGCATAATTTAAATGTAAATGGCGTAATGGGGTATGTTCTTTTTATTCGCATTTGTCACGTGTCGAAGTTGCATTGTGCACCTTATGTTGCACACATAATTCGCGCAAGACTTCATTTCTAAGGTTCCCTACACAGTTTTAACTTAAAGGCTTTGTAAATAAAATGTAGTAGTTTAATCACGTACTCCTCCCAAACGAGGTATTCGGAAGTTGCATTACTTCTAATACAACTTCTGAGGTCAAACTATACAATGGTCTTCCGTCTTATTAACTTTATTGTTATATATTGTATTATTGTAAAACGTTTTCAGATAATTTGATTGTAGTTTAGCCATTGTTATTTTCCATGTTTGCTGAATTCTAATAACGATTTTCTCTATACCTCACCATCTTCTCGATCATGGTTCGTATTGTATCGTAATGGGACCGCTCAGTTGTTATGGTAATGTTAGCATTTATTTGCAAATCTATAATGCCGAATACGAAAATGGTTTTAATACCAAGGTACTATACTATGATGAATATAAAAATCTGCTTCCTACTTGGTAATTGTACAATTTTCACGAATTTAACCGCAAGTTTCGTGTGTAAGTCAATAATTGTTACCTACGACACAATCACAATAATGGTAGCATGGTTTGTCGTCAAATTAGTGATTTTGTGTATTTGCACAATTACGTTTATTTTTATCCACTACGCATTTTAATTTCCGTTATTCTATAACATCGTATCTCACGTATTACATTAGTTTTTAAGGCAAGTTGTACATGTGAGGCTACCCAACCAAATTCCGTTAGAGTTCGTAAATATCCTTCCCATAATCATTTATTGTTTTTTCGAATCAATTATAGTAATTTTCACATTGTAAACGTACATCTTCGATGGTACAAACGCGCGGAGAGTGAAAAAGTAAATTGTTAATATAAAGACCAAATGATGCGAATTAGCACCCGGTAAAAAATCCACAATCCACAGATCTCGATTACCATGATAATATCTAATAACCTCATGAATACAGAAATTAAGTTCCATTTCTTTTCAAATCAATCGAATTTATTGAAATTGAATTGCCTTTTTTTACTTTGTATAATCTACACCGGGTGTTATTATTTTGCTTTTTGTTGGAATCAACATTCAATCATATAATCTTTTTCTCATTTTAGATTACAAACATTACAAGACGTGTAGAATGCATTGTTTATTGTAGGATTTGACATATCGATCAGGTCCATTTAATAAAGAGTACAAGAGTCGGTTCTGTGATAAAATTTAGAAATTCTTGGCCTTTTCTTTTATGCGACTTTTTTTAATACTGAAAACCCCACATGACCGCTTAGAATTTATATAAATCATTATTGAATTCTTTTCACCAAAACATGCGTGAAAATTTCTGCCAAAATGATTCTTTAACAAATTTACTTACTTTCAGTGCCTTTGCTCTGCCGGAAGGCAGGGCAGGTGGAAGAGGCTGTCGCGTTAGTAAGCGACGCCATAACAGCGTCATATGAGAACAGCTGTAAACTGCCGTTCTTTCGAGAAACGAAGAAAACATGGATCTCAGACCATGAAAAGGTTCGTAAGGAGGTTCGCAGGATCTGCAATGGGGCTATTCCAACAACTCTGTCCGCGGACTAGAAAGCTTTCAAGATCGCTCAGCGCAGGTATAGGTAAGGACCATATTCGAAGGTCTAAACGAGAATTATAGAGGACCTTCTGTGGTAATAGTTCAAGTTCAAAAACGTTCAAAAAGATCCTTTTGAAAGACCCAGGGTAGAAAGTGGCAACACTAAGGCTTCCATGCGACAGTTATACGTTTACCCGAGTGGAGGTTTCACATGTCTCCTGAAAACACACTCTCCAGGCTCTGGAACTACGGACACACGAAAAGGAGCAACCCGGGTCGGTGCAAATCCCATCGACTGGAAAGTAGGTGGCTGGGTGGTTACCGACGGATCTCTGAGATCAACACGTTCATACACATTCCCTACTCTTCGACGGAAGGACCCGGAACCGCTGCTCTTACATTTCTTGCACCTCCTTAGAGCCTCCCAGGTTTTGGGATATATCAGCCGGGTCATGACGAATTTGACATCGTTCCTTCTAAAAACGGTGGAGAAGCTGGTGGATACATATACATAAGGAACATGGTACAGGGCTGGTATGTCCACGGTAACGGCTCTTCGCAGCCTCGTGGGCAAGTTGAAGAAGGGAATGCTCTGAGCATTCCTATATACGAGGGTTCCACCACGTTCGATTCCATAGTGAAGCTGCTGAAGGCTTCGACAACGATGGGTCATTCGCGTAAGATGGATCCGCGGCATGCTCGTAAGAGGGTCATTATAGCCTTAATCGGGGCGACGGATATAAACTCCTCGGCCATTAGAGGATGTCCGCAGGGTGGAGTGTTGGCCACTGATGTGATGCCTAGTACTAGACGAGCTCTTCCGCACTTTGAACAATCTTAGAGAATATACACAGAGATCCGCGGACGATCTCGCAAAAGTTTCCAAGCACCGTGAAAGAACATCAGAAGATGTAGCAGGGTCTTGAACAGGTGGATAGATGGTTCAGTAGCCATGGTATCTCCGTCAACCCGGAAAATACCAAGGTTGTTCCATTTACGAATAGAAAGAGAGCGGGCCCCAATCTTCGAGGATATCAATTGGGTGTGATCAGGTCAGTGAAATATTTGGGAGTCATCACCCTTGACGTGGAAAGGGGGTATTGAGTGAATAAGGACCACTGCATGCCTATGGGCATTTAGAAGGACTAAAATTGAGTTTAGTAGTTTTGTACCCTCGACCAATGCACTTGCTGTATTGAATCGCTAATGGATAAAGAATGGAATGTAAGAAGAAAATATAAAAGAACAGAGTAACTTACAAGCTACAGAACATGGAAATTCGTTACAAAAGCTGAAAATAGACTATGCTTATCAAAGGAAATATAAGTGAGAAATGGTAAATACACGAAATCTTCCCCACACATCCAAAATTTAATGACATGTAGTACTGATGAAAAGACACGACATGTTTCGGAACGCACCTCGTTCCATTATCAAGTGTTACATAAAATTATCATAACATAAGTAATTGCTAAAAAACATTACAATTAGACCTAACTCAATCATAAGTAAAACTTACCAAGAGGAAAAAACAGATTAAAATTAAGTTGACGACACATTTAAATTTCAAACATATTAATTAAGGTTGTTGTGTCTGAAGGACAACAAACAATCCTTTTTACATAATTTTGATTAAAAGAGGGGGCCCCAAAGCGGACCACAGCTTAACAGGAAGAACCGTCTAACAACGTGGTGTTTTTTTGTGAGACAGGTTATGTGAAAGTTTGAAAATTACACTAGAAAAGACGGCAGTACCAACTTAAATACCAACTAAGATAAACAAATTACCTAAATTTAACAATTCTAAAATATCGTACACAACAAATCCGGAGAGATGTCTATGATTTCATTGACTAAACCAGGGTCGTTCTTGTACTTAATGTTAAGCAATGAACCTTTGTTTAAAATATGGCGAATTTGACAATCGGAGTTGGTATTAAAGGAGTGACCCGAGGAGAGGATGTGTTTCGCAAAGGCTGATTTATTCGCGCTAATGTTGTTAGTTTTTATACACTGAAGGTGTTCTTTAATGCGGGTAGTGAAGGAACGTGCTGTTTGGCCGATGTAAAAACAGTTACATGAGTGGCAATTGAGTTTATAAACCCCTGATAGGTCTAACTTGTTGATTGGGTCTTTATTCTTAACCAGAATGGAACGCCTGGTGTCATCGTTGGAGAAAGAGATATGGACGTTGTGTCTGGCAAATATGTTCTTAAGGGAGTAAGAAATGTGAGGGAAAAAAGGAATCGATCTGTTTATTTTCCTTTCTTTATCCAAACTTGTATTTAACGGTATTTATTTTTTATTGATAATTTACATGGTGGTTAAAATACTAGTCTATAGCCACATAAACAGACCCCTAATTCCCGCTGGTCATAGCAACGGGAGTTATAAAATCTAATTCCCTCTGTCACAACAATAGGACTTTGACAATTAATTGACATTTACGGTAAAGTGAAACACAATGGTTAGCTGTCAATGGTGTAATATAACAGTTAAAACTTACAGAAGGAAGTAGAATGACATTTCATAGGTGGTAACCATGTTATATTTCTTAAAATGGTCTTTTTTCACGATACTTTACTTCATTCATTTTGTATACAGATCCATTGTCGTAGCAATTGTGTGTAAAACACCATTTTGAAATACATCTAACAGGTACTTTTCAGATTTCCTTTAGATAGTGAATGGCGAATCCTAGACTTCTTGGGCTTAATCTCTAATTCTTATTTTTTTAAACGTTTTCAATTGCCCATAACTATAATCCAAAAGAACGTCTTAGTATTGTTCAAATTCCAATAATAATGTGTATAAATAATACCTTAGAAATGTCTAGGTTCTCTCACAGACGCAGCATGGATCCAAGCATGGAGTAGTAGGTCCACAAACAAGACGATTTTCCCTGCTTAGATCCTTCACTAAAATACGCCAAAAGAATTTTTTCGTTCACAATCTTCAAGGAATTTTCCGATCGCCATTTGCAAAACTTGGATAGTATTTGTTTTCATATAATGTTTTTGAGGTCGCCGGCACTAACCCCTTAAGAGCATCTTCAGCTTCTTTTATTCCTTCCCTGGGAACATCATCATCTCCCTTTTTGGTTCTTGAACAAAGCCAAACGACACAAAAATTGCTTTCAAAATGACAGACGCAGCATTTTTTGTTGTTTATATACGTAACTAGGTAACCATGGCAGTCGCAGCCAACCCCATATGCAACAACGCGAATCAGATGTGAAATTTTTATTTGCAAATTAATTTACTTTTCAACAGCAATTCTTCTATTATCAATAAAAAATAAAACGTAGAATGTACCACGGGATAAAACAGAGTATAATTCCCCTCTGGGAACGCAATACCCTCGCGACTACGTCGCTCGGAGTATTACTGTTCCCTCAGGGAATTATACTATTGTTTTATCCCTTAATACATTATCTACTATAAATTTGTGCTCCTGGAAGAGTTTTTTATTTAATAGAACAGTTTCTGAATAATATGGATAGGGTAACCATTATTTAAGGCCAGTTGTTTAATTATATTGTATTCTTGGTTAAAGAAGTGATCGTTTAAAGGGATGTTGAATAAACGTCTAATCAAACAATTAAAAGCGGCAAGTTTATGAGTGAAAGGGTGGACTGAATCATAGGGTATTAGGTTGTCGGTAGTAGTTGGTTTTCTATAAATAAGATTTCGCCGGGGTTTTTATGAAGTCTAATGTCTAGAAACGGAATCGAATTCTCCTTTTCGGACTCCATTGTAAATGAAATGGAGGGATGGATGTTGTTCAAGTCTGAAAGGAACATTTCTAATTCATTTGGATCAGCTGTGTGGATACACAAAATGTCGTCCACATAACGTCCCCAAAAAATAACATGTTCTTTGAAAAATTGAAGTTTAGTAATATTTTCCGATTCTAGATTGTTCATAAAAACTTTGGCAAGGAAGGGGGATAAGTTTGAACCCATAGCCAGACCATCAGTTTGAGAATAGCAATTATTGTTGAATTAAAAAAAAAGTTTTGTTGAACCGCAATATGCAAGAGAGAATTAATACATTCAACTTAGTCATCCGTAAAATCAGAATTAATGAGCATATTTGAGACAAAATTGACACTGTCGGTCGTAGGAACAATTGGCAATAAATTGGTAACATCAAATGACACCAAGGAGAATTTGTTCGGCAAGGTAACATTAATTAATTTAGTCGTTAGGTCTAAGGAGTTTTTTTATGGAATAAGAGGGTGAGAAGTGCACTTTCGTTTTAATGATGTAGTTCAGCCACGTGGTTATTTTAGCAACAGGAGTGCCTGAGAAACTGACCACAGGTCTAATCGGGATATCTTTTTTGTGTATTTTAGGAAGGCCATACAGCAACGGACGTTTCGGGTTCATGGTAAGAAGGTTTTTGTATTGTATATAAGTGATAATATCTCTATTGTTATACACAGCCTGACATAAACACTAATTTGTAGGTGCGTTCAGCTTTGAGATTTACCTACAAAATTTAGGTACGAGTGGAACTTCTGGTTCAACCCAAGAAATTCTGACTTGTTCAGGTTGCATACCACATCTTGATATCTTGATAAATTAATTGCATTATAATAAAGTGCTAAATTCTTCAAATAAAGCGCACATTAGCATGAGAGGAGGTAATTTCTAAACTCATTAAATTACACGTCCAGGTTAAGAGATACGTCAACAATATTTACATTGGGAAAAACTGTAGGTACGTACAATACCGCATTAATAATCGTGAAACATTTCATTAAGGTCAAACGCTAATTATCTTCCTTACTTCTTAAAAGATTATAAATCGTAATGTACGGTTAACGGTTACGTTAATCTGCAGTAATCATACGAATATCTTAATATTATTTAAAATGTAGATAAATACTAAATCGGGTCAAAACCACTTTAGTCAAGTGTTTGTAAAAGTACAGTCCGCAAAGTTAAAATGGCGGCTTGTTTTACTAACTGTTATGTGAAATATTTGAAAATAAATTATCAAACGTGCATAAATTTGTGCTTACTTAGTATAGTGCTTTATCCGGTAAATGGCCGAGTTTACTGCATTTTAATTAAACCGGCTGGATCTGTGCATGTTTATTAATACAGTTCCCTAAGCGATACATAAAAACGTTTATGGTCGGCCTAAATCCACACACACGAAAAATATAATAGCTACATTGCTGGCAATGCGTGTTTTAGTTATTAAGACAGAAATCAAAACATTTTGTGTCAATCAAATTCTTTCAGTAGAAAATATACGTTACAAACATTGCATTACGAAATACTCGCCACGGGAAACTTTGTTGGTGCTCTTGTGTGCCTGCACTAATTAGTTAGTTTTGTATTAACTGCCCGGCAGGTTCGTAGTTGATTAATTACATTACCTACCCTTGCAATATTTATTCGTATAGTGCGATGCAATTTAAGAGGGCAACTAAGCTTAACTAAACCATGTTAAAATTGCAAGGGGTAACTTAAGCTCCCCGTCCATACTGTTCTTTGGCCATTTTTTAATTGTGAGTACCAAAAAATAGAACAGAAAAATTGTTCTGAATGTTACCAGCGTATTGGGTATCCCTTTGTATGAACTCTTCTCTAAGCAATCTGGCCCATTCATTTTTTAAACTATGACTGAATAGAGGGAACAAACATTTGCGTTCCTCATACTTGCATTTGTGGTACGCAAGTAGACAGCAGTGGAATACACGGACTATCTTGCTCGATGAGCGCAGGTCGACATTCTCGACACTCATCTTTGAATGAAATAATACATCGTTCACTTGCATCGGCAAAATACCCTGCTATGTTGGAACCTGTAGGCCTAAGACGTGACGACAATAAACGTCCTGATGGAATGACCCTTGTGCCTTGGACCAAAGGACAAATGCTAGTTTGGGATGCCACATGCACCGACAGTCTAGCACCATCCCATGTTAATTTATCAAGTAAAACGGGTGGTGCAGTAGCTGAATCTGCGGCAGGTATAAAAATAAGGAAATATTGTTCAATTATAGAACAGAACCATTTTTTTATACCTTTCGCAGTAGAGACTTTGGGACCTTGGTGCAGAGAGGCTCGTAATTTTGTGGAGTGTTTAGGAAAACGTATTGCCAGTATTACTGGAGAACCTCGAGATACTAGTTATTTAAGACAAAAAATCAGTATTGCTATACAACGTGGCAATGCGGCAAGTGTAATGGGGACGCTTCCAACTGCGATCCCCATGGAAGAAATTTATTATTTGTTATGAATATTTAAAAATTTTTAACTTTGTAATTAATAAACAAATTAGGTAATTAACAAAAAAAATAGAGGGTATTAATTGGTAGATTAGGGTTCCTCCATAGGCTTTATGGTGAACACCTTCATGTGGATTTATTTAAAACAATATGTTAAGAGTGGGAGTAACCTCTATATCAAAATGTCAGGGAGCCGCCGAAATCAAATGGAAGTACCAACATCAACGACAGGTTGAAACAATCTGTAACTGATACCACGCGATGCACCACGAAATTGCTGGCTAAATTTTATAAAAGGCCCCCACAATCCTGCGATTAGGGCCTGCGAGTAGATTGGAAACATGCTCCTCGTTTCAGGGCTACGGCACTAATCACCACAGAAAATGTAACAATGTTCCCATTTAACGCAACCTTCATATTCAACAATACCCATATTTGGGACACCCTGTATTGACCAAGCGCCAATCATATTAACGTAAAAATATTTTCCACTCCCAGAACATTTTTTTACAAAATGAACCCTTCTCGTATGACGAGAAAACTATTTCTATAACACATTAAAGCTCATTAAATTGTCTACGAAAAACGTTATGTTTTGTATGAGAAATAACCTCCAATAATTTACAGTTTCTTTTATAAGTAATTTAATTTACTCCTTGTTCCACTTCTTTTTTCAAAATATACAGACGACCAGCAGAGTGGTACGATGATTTGAAAAAGCCTGTTACATTCAATTTCGATCAAATTTCTACATTTATTGTTTTTTACGAAACTGTCGCTAGTCAATGAAGTATTTTTAACCACTTAAGTGATGCTGAATTAATTTTTTCCACTTATACCACAATTCTCAAGTTAGACATTTTATAGAAGGCAGAATTTTGAGGAGTGTAATCATTTTTGCCTAGCCTGATATTGCAGAATTGCCAGAAAATACAGATATTGTGCACCTGATTTGTTAAAAATGTCTAACTTGAGAAGTCTAGTATGGTAAAATTTGACCAATTTTCCTCCAAACCAGGATATTTATAATTACTACGTGGACCTTTTGGAATATGTTCGGACACCTTCCAGGACGACGCTAAAAAAAGTCCCGCGACCTTCTCAGTTGGATAGCCGGAATATCCTAGAAAAAGTGGAATTTCAAGAAAATTTCTGGCGCGGGCCTCTAAAATCGTTCCTCCTCGAACGAGTACTCGCCTTGTCGTTGCGCGGAGGGGCTCTGTAGTCGTAGATCGGTGACTCACGGTGAAGCCAACAGTTCCAGGATTCCAACTCGTTCATCGATCAGGGACTTGCTCTGCGATCTATTGGTGGATGTTCAACACCCAGACCGTATGCCTTTCTGAGAGGTGGGGACTTGAGAAATAGTACAGAGTATTCGTTATGTGATGCTTTTAAAAGAAATGACCAGTGGGCTGAGAAGGTCACCACAAAGTTAAGCGCGGTTTCAGAGTTAGTGGCAGCTCAGGCAGTTATTTCAAGTGCGTTAACATAATATTAAGAACAATAGAAAGTCGTTTAGTATTAAAAAATGGCGTCCTATTATCGCTGTAAATCCATTCTAGCACTTCCCTAGGAAAATTCCAGTTTTCCAGGTTTTTTAGACTATAATGCACTGGATCTGAATCTGAAAAAAATGAACGCTTTTCCAGGATATCCCGCCTATCCCACTAGGAAGGTCGTAGGACTTTTTTGAGCGTCATCATGGAAGGTGTTCGAATATATTCCAAAAGGTCCTGCCTAAAATTATAAATGTTTTTTTTTCTTTTATTGCATCTAAAGGATTATAATTTCCTATTACAAGGGTACGGTTGCACTAAACGTGCTAAAACACTGCGTAATACGTTAACGAAAACAATTTAACAAAAAAAAATAAATAAAAATATTAAAATAATTATGAGACATGAGAAAAAAAAGTTGAATCATTGTGGTTTTACAAATTATATAAAAAATTACTCATTTAATAGAATGATCGCGCTCTCAACATAGAGTTGACAAGACCACCCATCGAAAAGAGTATGTTATATGAGTCCGATTCCAGAGCATTGGCCAGCTCAACCAGGGAGTTTATCTCTCCTAGGTGGCTTGAACGAATATGACTGTAGAATGGGCATTGAAAAAATAAGTGTTCTATAGTTTCACGTTGGTTAAGGTTACATATTGAGCATATTTCCTCCTGGCTGATTTTATGTATGTATACGTTTATCTGAAAGTTTGATGTAGTTTTTTGTACAAAGACGCAGCTGTGCAATTATTTTAACAAGATAATTTGGACATCTAAGATTAAGGTAGTTTGGCAAATTTCGGTAAGAAAAGCTAGTGGCTAGCAGCAGTGATGTAGAACGTGACAAACTGTTTAAATCTTCTCTTGTTAAAACGCTTTTGTAAGAATCAAGTAGCTCTTTTCCCATTACCTCCATTATTGAGACAATCGTTCCAAAGGTCAGGTCGTTCGGCTAGATCAAAAAAATGCTTTAATTGTGCTATCCAGTTATATTTTATAGGGCTTGTCACGTGTAGCTGTTTCAGTCGGTTAAAACATATTTTCGGTAACCTTTGATCTGACATAAAATTGACTTTAAAGAACCATTCGAGCGCTGCTTTAAAGATTAAAAAACTGACTGAGCGTAGACGTTTCCAGGCCTAAAATTATAAATGTCAGGGTCAAAACCTATTTTTACTGTTGTAAAGGTGCGGGAAAAATTACCATCTGAGTGTACGAAAAAAAAGTGTCCAAAAAGGTATCGAATAGAACAGATCTCTTTGATAATGACACCAGAACAGCATGGATGATGAAAGTGATCATAGAGGCCCCTTTCTTAGATATATCATGATATCTTTCACGAAACCAACCGATTCAACAGATCAGCCTCCTTCACGATTCTGCGAGGCCAGGTGTTTCAATCTCACTGTCTTTAAGGGGTAGAAAATTCACTGAACTGCACTTGATCTTCTCACTGTAGGAGGGCAACGATTTGAAGGTGTATAGTTATGCGCAACTGACTCCTGACTCGACCCTGTCCTTTTTACGATGAAAGCATCAAAACAAATGCATTTCCAAAGCAGAAAACTGTGTGGAAATAGTACGTATATTAAAAAACAGGTGTTACAATGACATGAAATATCAGTATCTTGTGGCACCTCAAAAACATATTTTTTGCTCAATAATTGAAGTAAAAATAGCCACTAGTTATTAAAATTTCTTTAAGTTCGTAATTAACAAAAGCCAACGACGCTGTCAATTTTCAAATTTAAACCAAGTGGTTGCAAATTTGAAATTCTGATTCTGAATTATTACTTCTCCAGAGCTTCGCGATATTACAAATAATGCTACTACGTCCAACAAAGTCAAGATCTAAGTACGAAAATCAGTACAAAAACTTTAACGATTTGTGCGAACAGAATAAGGTAACACAGATCACAGAAAATGTTAATAGCCTACTTTAACAAGATGATTAAAGACAAAAAATCTTCAACAATATGGTCTAATTACTCAATGGAATGATTCATACATGCCTTTCCATTTATAAAAAAAAACATTGACATACAAATTTCTTAAGTTACATGCATTTTTTAAAGGGCAATCTGAAAATTGCTAGTCCACAAAATCAAAAATATCTTGGAATTTGATGATCTAGGTACAGAAATTAATCACTGAGACCGAAAATGTTAGTTTTTTAGCAATGTACAGCAAAACATTACTTTTTCGCTTTTAGGTTATATTGCTATTGTGGTGCTTGCAGACGTGGAGAGTTATTGAAAATCTCTATCCACGGAAGCGGATGCAATGCATGACTCAATGACAGATGTTAATGAATACCAACAACATCGCATCGAAAGTTACCAAAATTCATTCTAAATAGCCAAAAATAATTTGAGATAAAAAAGAACGGGTCCAATAATTACATAATGTAATCATGAATTAGTAATTTGAGTGCTGATATTTTATGATCCATTAATTACACGAAGTATAAAACTAATTGTAACATACATTTAGTTTATTACCGTATAGTATATCTAAGAGTATAGCGGATAATTATGGCAGTGTGTAATTTTATATCGCATGAATGGAATTCTCAGCCAATTACATGGAGTATGAAAAAATAAACAGTTGTGAGTTGTTAGTAAGATGTTAACATTCAAAATTGCCATAATTAATATATTGGTAAATAGCCGAATTATACACAAGAACTCACGGGCCGTAATAATTATAATATTAGATCGATCGGTATAATTTTAAATACATTTCTATGTCTTTATTATGTGAAAGTAAGGGTAAATTATGTATTTAACGCAGTATGCCACACTTCCTTAAGAAATTATTCTTATTCGTCACAAATAGCCAATATCCTGTCCTCGTGGGGAATTATAATAATAAATCAAATGAAAACGAAAAAATTAGAACTGGAATTTAGGCTAAGATTATACTTATAATTGTGGGAGTTGCTAAAAAAATGCGAACGCGATTTAAATCAAAAATTCAGTAACCCACTTCCAGGTGATATTAACTCTAATTGAAATAATTGCAATGCATTTAAGTCGTTTTTAAATAATTCGTTTGTACAATACATATAATTATTAATAACTCTCAAGTTGTTGACGAGTGCTTTCGGTTTAACGAAAATATTTCGGAGGTTCAATGTTTAAAAGAACGAAATTAAGGACAGTGTGTAAGTTTTAAGTTGTATTACCTACTGAAGTGTTTATAAAAAAATTTCTTCACAGATTGATGTAGTCAAAACTATAAAAAACTATTTTCTCTCTCGTAAAAATAATTTATTTATTAGTCATGAAGAGTACTCAAGGAGATTGGTAAATAGTTCAACAGTAGAGTATTTAATAGCATTTAAATGCAATTTTAGACGGGTGTATTGTACAGGTCACGTAATAATAGTTTATTAAAGAAACACAATCGACATTTTCAAAAACTGCCTTGCGTACATGTCTGGGTGCGATGAAATCAACTCCAATCGAGCGTTTACATGCGGCAGGATGTAAATCGTTTTTAGACAATAGGAGACAATACTTTAGCGGACGTTTTCATTGGTACCAGCACCTTTAATACCGATGGGTCGCCATTTATAGTGTTAATTTCAAGTTTAAATGTGGTCGCTAATTTTAGATTAAACACAGACTCAATCAATTTATTTGAATTCCAGTTAAATGTGATTTTATATCAGAATTATTTGATGTATAATTTTGTTTAAATAATCGCCTTGTTTATTTTAATTTGTAATTGTCAAGTTGAATTACGTGTTAAATAGTCTCAGTATCGGTCCGCTTATGCACGTATGCAACCACTTTTACGTGTGGAGTGACAAAAAGGTTTTCACTCTAATTTTTTCCCTATTGAGAATGTATAGCGGATTAATTCTCTTTCTTACTTTCAAGCCATACCACAGCCCGACACCAATCTAGTGAGCAAGGGTGGGCAAGTCCTGTCCTCTATCCCCTTTAATGAGTCATGGGCTTTTTGTTTGGTGGTGTATGGCAGTTTGCCTTAATCAATCGAAGCCTTTTGGAAAAGACAGACAGTCGTGTTGTTCGTAGTTTGTTGTAGAAGAAAGTTTAGAGAGATC
Organism: Photinus pyralis; assembly: GCF_008802855.1. Lineage (NCBI taxonomy): Eukaryota > Metazoa > Arthropoda > Insecta > Coleoptera > Lampyridae > Photinus > Photinus pyralis. Next base: position 8,526,575 of record NW_022170510.1, read on the forward strand.
GTATCGAAAGTGAATGTTGTAATTCAAGTGAGTTTTGAACCATTATTCACGTTTACGAAGAAATAGTCTGGGTGTGTGTCTTTCGAGCAGTTATATTTTATGTGAAGCCTTTCTATAACGTCTTCAAGAACCCGTTAATAAAGTGAATTTTTTCTACTACCAAAAAAGTCACATCTACAATTGTAGTTACATCAAATCCAGTTTGTGTAAATCCTTAAAAAATGTTTCAGAAGTATCTTCAATTGGATTTAAAGTGAATCGCAGTAGTGACCGGATGATTAAACTTTACGGTAATTAAAATTTTTTTAAAATTCTAACTTGTTTCAATCAATCGCTTGTGGGTGGTATTTGTTGGTCTAACCTTGAGTGCCTATTCCTATTTCAGTTGTATTGAATGATTTTGTTAAATAATTTTTTTTGTCTGTAAATGATTAGCTTCGTGTTTAATCCAGCTCAAATTACGACCCAGGATATAAAAATTCTCATAATAAATTGTCTATTCGTGCCCAGGATTATGTGTTAAAAATAAATGTAGGTGAGAGAACAGATTTTTTTCCAAGTAAACCAAATGTATCGTTCAATTTTAAAAATTTTTTCCGACTCCAAAAACATTTTCATAAAAAACCCTTCACTCTAATTTCAATTTTCTAGGTGCGTTACAACAAAAAAAGCTACCGGTTGGCTAGTTTCGATTTGCAACTTTTATACACCTTGGTTATTAAATACGTACCTAATGCAGAGCACATTTGATAATTTTTTTAACATTTTTTAAGGGTCCGGCTACGAATTGCAGTTGAATTTTTTTCAAATGTTCAAAAACCCTATAGTGGGATCGGATAGCATTAAAAATCATAAAAATATTTCAGTGTTGGCGGCGATTGTGAACTTTTGGATTTGGATACTGTATATGTCACAGATTAAAAAAAGTCCCAGACCCCAAAAATTTCGCCCTCCCCGACCCCAGTAATGACGTAATCGAGGACGTCATCTAAATAGGAACAAAAAAACTGATTTTAAGCATATAGATATCCAATTAAAGTTCTAGTGAAGTTTTTTGTAAAAAAAATACACCCTTACCCCCCGCCCTCCCCCCTCCCAAAAAAACAAAAGTTTGGTGTAAAAAGTATAACATTTTAATGAAAAAAAGTGTTTTCATTTGAAACAGAAAACAAATTCAATTACTAATTCTCAGAACAATGTCCTTCACATGCGCACAATTGTGTACAGTTGTACACTGAAGACCATTTTTGACGCACTTGCACACAGTACACCTCTGTTTGTAGCTACAGGCAATTAGTTCTTCACAACTTTTTGCGATATCTGGTAGAGTAGACCACAAGGCCCGAAACCCGTCATTAGCTTTTTTTCCCATCCCCATAGGGAGAAGGGGATTGATAGTTTTTTCCAGACAGTTTTTCCATATAAGAGCGTGAAGGGTGGCTCGCTTGATATGCTGAGGTAAAGCATTTTCCGTTGGAGGTATATTCTCAATTGCTCAATTTTTTTTAATAAAAAGGAATCGTCTACACTCATTCACTGTGTTTAAGGGAGTTTTTGCATCATACAAAAGAATCACAAATCTTTGCACGGTACTTATCATATCCTCATCTGGGCGTCTTCCCATTAGCAGCTGCTCAAAACAGAAATTAATATAAGGATATGCCATCCATACCTTCCAAGCTCTTTTCTTGCCTACTTCACAAAATGATGAGTATCGCAGCCCGTTACTGAATGAAATATAGGCAAATAACTACAGATCTTTTGAGATAAATGAGAACAGAGCTCGTGGATGTCGATTAACCTACGATTTTTTTCAGTTCCAAAATCAATCCAAAGTTGTTGAATATTTTCAAAGTTTGAAAAGGCAGATACTGCAATTGCTATATCATCAGAGTCTACGGTCCGAATGCATACAGATTCGTGGCCATTGTCAGCTGCATGCTTAGCGTGAAGGAGAAGGCGTCCGTCCGCTTCTTCATGCCCTGAGGATGTTATAGCCGATAAATCCAACTCTTCTGAAGATGATATTACTCTTTCTTCAAGCGTACAGACTAATGTTTTGCCTTGAAAATGCTCTCTTACTACTATGAGCACTAAAAAGCTCAATTTCACCCTACAGTTAGGATCCAAAACACAACTCGCAACCAAAATAGGCTAATGTCAACAATAACAATTGTCATTGGTCGGCTCAAGGTCGAACACTTTGGAAGCAGCAAAACGGCATGGATTTTATTAAAATCTTAAAATATCTAATATTGATTTTTACTAAAAATATGGTCCTTTACAAAGTTAGTCTATGTCTATGCATAGTTTTTTTGATCTTTCATTTGATGACGTCACTACTGGTGGTAAGAGGTTCTGAATTTTGGGGTCTGGGGCGATTTTTGATCTTTGGTATATGCAGAAACTATATCAGCAAAAGGCATGTTCGCCGCCAGCACTGAAATATTTTTATGCTATCCGATCCCACTACTAAATTTCGTCGAGATCAGCATTTTTTCTCATTCCCGCACTCTTGGTACATGTTGGAGAGTGAATTTTAAGAAATTTTTTATAACATTACCTTTCCGTACCGAAGCGGAGATGATTTTTTCGCTTAAACTTTTCTTTCGGTAGTTTAATGGCAGTGTCCTTCCAGGTAATCCTTGCTCGGCCAATTTTACTTGAAATATATGTCATATATGTCACTAAATCAGGTTATAACCGTGGGAGTTGGTCGGTTACCCCACCTCGGTTCCTGTGATGCTTTTGATTTTGACAAAATGCACTTTCAATTTTGTAATCGAAATTGGTGCACAAATAGTGAATTGGGATGTTAACTAGGCGATCAAATAATCGGTGGGATTTGTGCTAGAGGAAAATGATGGGATACCAAATAAAAAGACGTTCAATAGCTCACGTTAAGTCTAAAGAGTGACCTCAAATTTACTTTGGTAACCTAACACTTTGTATTTTCCACGCCTTCAGTCTAGAGCATAAACATTCACAGAAAAAACTTTAGTAAAACTGAATTTATTAACTACAATGAAACACTATTCTAAAATAGACCCAAACGAAAAGCTTGAATTAATCTTCATAATTTAGTTTCCATTACGTAACTTTGGATTACTATCAGATAGAAGCCGGAAACAACGCTTACATTGGCATTTCGTAATCGTAGGATGGTTTTCATTAAAGTGGTATGCCTAAAGTGACAACAACCTGTACTTTAGCGGTATGAGACGATTGTTTGAGAAGGCTGTAAAATTCTACGTCCAACCTTTAATATCTACGGATCTTCTTAAAAGACCAAAGAAATGCTTCCTGATGTTGCACTTAATTACTGGTTAGATTTACTTGTATTTCCTTGGGCAAATACATTACAGACATAGATTTGCTTATATCCTTTTTAAATCCTCACCATTCTGAAATGGTAATTAATTGCAAATCACTTAACAAGGTAAATTGTACTGCAGAACTAATCGAAATTAATTGGGTATCTAGAGGCATCTGCGGAGTTAACAAAATGCCCATTAAACAATTAAATCGTCATTTAATTACTTGTATGTGCTGTTAGTTACGGGCGTTATTTCGTTAGTGGCGAATACCGCACCTAACTGTATCTGCATTTTTATTCCGGGTTACCGATCAAATGATACGGATGTTCATTAGAACGGTTGGGTTGATTATTTATTCAGAGCATCAAATTCATTGCCTTCCGAAACCGATTTTTCCACAAGTGGGCAAAATTAACAATACAATTGCAGAAATCCACTGTGAGAATTACGTACTTATGGGGACAGACAGCATCATGGCACTGGTTTTTGAACGTATCTATGGAATAAGAAATAAATAAATATCATATCAAATTACAACCAATACCTCCTCTCGCCAATAATCTCACTGATTTCAAAGAGTAACTAATAATTATTAAGTATTCTTTGCTGATTTTTAAATTATAACACGTAAATAATATACATTGCTCGATTACACAGGTGGATATAGATGTAATGTAAATCATACTTATACATAGTGGACGCCATTTTAATCGTATGCAATTTATTAATGTTCAGAACGCATTAGAACGACTCTATGAAATCATGACTAGCGACTGTAGTATCAGTAGATCTATGTATATTTTAATTTAACAGAGCCCTAATGATAATTTATTGATGTAACTGTAAAATCGCGTGGGTGTTGGTGGATATTTCCCGTGGCGAACAAGATATTTACGAGAAACTTGCATTTAGTAGAATTGGTGTGAGAGTAATGTATTAAATGCATGTGCATAATTACCATTTTTTGATTTTGAAAGACGATGTTTAGTGCTGTGTAGATTCAAAACTTCTCAACGAAACATTCTTCTGAAGTAGGTATTTTACAAAAAAAAAAGGCTTCCTTAAACTTGCACAATGTAGCGGTAGACCGCATAAAACGAATAAGTGAGTTTCTAACACAAGTACTTGATGTGCTGATAAAAGTACCTGCTTTTTACCCTTTTTGCCTTTATAAGCGCAAAAAGGCATTTTAGCGGATTAGCAACGAAGTAGTTTTACAGTGCACATTTTCAACGTAATATTTTGGCATTTTCAGTAAATTATTTGCAACATACAAAGAAAATTTTATTTTAGAAAGAGTTTTACAAGAATACAAGATTGTCTTCTAAATCCTTTGTTCAGTCCTTATGACAGTCCGGCAAAGGTCATCTTCCTTTGTGGTTAGACCCTTGTTCGTACAACTTTAGTTCGAAATTCCTTTTAGAAACTTTGTAACTTGCGTCAGGTTAGAAAGTCATTTCATACAGAAGTTATTTTCTACAGTAGGGCGCGAACGATGTGTCGAAGTAAAAATTAATTCTGATAAAGTTTGATTCTTGGAGTTTATCATGTGCCATCGAATTTGTTCACGGCTTTACGACCGCGTGTATTTTCTTTATCATTTCGCGCATTAAATCTTTTAGATCGTCGGAAAATGCGATCGTCGAGTTCTTATTGATTGTGTTTTGCATTTTTATAAATTGCAAACTTAAATTTTTCTTAAATCAGTTATTATGGTTCGTTAAACACGAACTTTTCAAGCTTTGTAAATGGAGGAAATTTTCTACTGCTTCGGATTTATAAAGGGAACGCCAGTTTCGGTTTAGTATTTGATAGAAGTAAAAAAAAACATGTTTGAAGTCATGTCGCTATATATTAAAAAATCTTATTCCGGGATAAGCCGTTTGTACTGTAGCAAATGTAAAATTGGAATGCTACCAACGTTGCACCGCTTAGGAATTAGTGAAAGAAGGATAAACTTTGGTAATATTTCCGACTTTGCATCTGTGCATAGTATCGGCCACTCAAAAATCTATATCTATACATTTTATAACGCCTGCAGTATTTAGTGACCCACTAAATTCGCATTACATTCCTTATTCTCCATTTTCTTTGCAATTACCACCTGAACATTTATTTTCTAAAATAGACGTCTCATAGAGTAACTAAATCGAAAGGTCAAATTTTGAGGAAGAGCAAGAAAGGTTATAACAGCGTTATCGCTAAAGATGAAAAATAGTATATTAAGATACAAGTGTATAATCAAGTCTTTAAAGCACGCGCAACGAGTTTAAGGGCACGACGCAAAGCGGAGTGCCTTTAACGTTGCAAGTGGTTTAAAGACCAATTATACACGTGTATCTTATAGTATTTTTTTATTATACCTGCAGTATAATTTAAAAATAGGAAATACAATGAAGTCATATTGACGTTATACTCGAATACATGTTTAATTAAGTGGGCTGGGTGTTCGAAATTTCACGATTGCCATGGAAATGTCACTTGACGTTCGCTTATAATCATCATCATCTTTGTAAATAAAACGATTTCCGTTGAAAAAGATAATACATCGTCCATTAAATCGCTTGTAAAATCTAAACAAACGTTGGTAGGTGTAAAATCCAAATCCAGTAAAGCCTATTATAAAGAATATGAAAAGTTGTTTCCATGGATGAATAGGAAGTTACTTACGAATACAGTCTTAAATGCATCCATAATGCTGGCATATATGAAGCAAATGTCAAAGGTATTTAAATCTTCTATATTTTGGTGCATTCATTCAAAATTTTAAAACAATGCTGCGATTAAAAAGTGGAACAGATTTGGAAGCATACCCTAAATTACGCGCGTTTGTGAAAGCTTCAACCAAAGGATAGGTACAAAAGCCAAAGAAATGTTCTGCATTTACAGAAAGCGACCTAAGAGGATTTTTTATTTCATCCAGATGACAGTTTCAAAAGTCATACTTGAAGTATCGTTACTTAGCAACTTTAAAGCACGTGTGTTTTAAAGGCCCTTTTTCGCACGCATTTGAGTGTTTAAAACGGAGATTGTGATTCAGGTATAATAAAAAAGTATTTTCTAGTACTTTCCAATTCTTCCATCAAATATGTGGTGATTAGAACCATTTTATAAACATGGCGACGGTAATTGTGCACCATTTTGCTCCAAGATTTTTACGGTATCTTTTATGATAAATGATAAAGGAATTATGATCCGAGGACTCTTAGATGCTACACCTTGTAGTTGTGGAAAAGAGAGAATGATTGCCACTTCCGATGTAAAATAAAAACGTTTGTCATATGGCGCTTCGTTAAAATGAATTATCTTTATAGACCATCTTTCTACTTACCTGTCAGAGGATCAAGCCATGATTAAAGTAGCTTACCTGAAACACAAAAATGTATATTATAAGGTGTTTTATTTTTAATTATAAAAGTGTGACTACAGAGAAAATAAAAGCATGAATGGAATGAAAAATGATATAAAAGTTCTAACAGCTTAATCTAAAGACTTCGTGTACCTGTCCGAAAGAGAAACAAATTAACCGCCACTATTAAAATCGTATTATTTTATCTTAACATTTCCTGTCTGAACGTTAACCAAGAATCAAAATCTAATTAATCTCAAATGTAGTTTTTTATACGAATGAATGGTTTTAACTTTTTATCCAGCGGCAGTTCTAACGTTTACTTGTGTAATGAATGAACGCATTTTCAGTAAGGAGAAAACAAACACTACTTTTAATACAAGAAAAAGGCATAGCAGGTGAATGCTCAATTTTCAAACTTGGTACTTGAGATCATAATTAAGTTTCTTTGTGGTATAGTCGAAAAGTAAAAAAATGCCATTGTAAGTATTAGTAATTTATGATATAATCATTCTTTCAACGTACGTCCTTCACAAATCTGTGAAATGAATACAAAATTAAAAAGAAAAATTATGACGATGTGTAGAATCAATAATTAGAGATACATTACGATAATTATCCAATCCAATCGACACGCAGATCAAATTATCAAGTTCTAAACTGGTTAATGCGGGTCAAAGAATGGCTACATTTGAATAAGTAAGTATATAAGTGTGAAATGAATCATGACCAGAACACATAATTAAAATTCGATTTACCTGAAAAAATGTATGTGGCTTCAAACATAGGTATCATCAATCAAAACGCATTCATACATTAAATTAAAATAAATTTGCTCTAGAAATAAAGTAGGCAGCACGAGTACCAAGTAATTATGCCTTCGATAAAGTACCTATAATCAAATAGGTACAATATAAGCCCCGCATCTTTCGAGTCAATATTTTGAATTTGGTAACTATACAGGGTATCAAAACAGTTTACGCACCATAGGGATTTCAATAGTAATTTCTTTATATTAAAATATTTTATTCCCTACTTATTTTACAGCAAAGTTGCAAATAAATTTTTTGTAGATTGTAAAATTCTGTTGTTCTGTTTTTTGTTGAGCAAAATTAGAGATTCAGGAAATTATAAATTATAATTATAAATCTAATTTTTGTTTCAATAATTTCACGGCACGAGTGAAAAATGACTCCGTGAAATTACTTGATACTGTGGCATATGCCTGGCGTCGCCGCCTCTACAACTTTGCTCTAAAGTAATTAGGGGAGAAAATATAAAGAAATTAGCATTGAAATCTCTATGGTGCGTAAACCATTTCTACACCCTATATATAAAGAGTAATTAAAAGCCGCGACTATATGTTTTATACACTGTGTCCAAGATAAGGATGAAGATATGCCAGAAAAACCGCAATTTGCCGATTTCGTTTTTATTTTTTCCTGATGATATTTGAACAGGTACAACAAAAAAAAGACACTTTCTCATTGCCTCTTTTCGAGCTCTACAAGACACTGTTGAGAGAATTTTAATACAATGTTTCATTTCGGAGAAATCACCAACTTTATTTTTTTATATGACCCGTGTAAAAAGTACATACATTGAGAAGCATTTTTTATTATAAATGCAACGATATACGCCACACACAAAAAAACACAAGTTGGAAATTGTGGGTTTCAACAGGATGGTGAAACCGCCCACAACGCCCGAATCGTGTAAGAATACCTACCTATCAAAGAAATTTCTAGGCAAATGGAAAATTTGCACCATCCTCTTGAAACCATCAGTTTCGAACTGTTTTATTTATGGTGTGTGCCGTATATCGTTGTATTCATAATAAAAATGGTAATCAATACAGTATCTACTTTTTTCATGGGCCATATGAAAAATTAAATTGATGATGATTTCTCCAAAACGAACCGGTGTATTGAAAACCTATTAACGCGGTCTTGTAGGCCTCAAAAAGTGGAAATGAGAAAGTGTATTTTTATTTTCATGTATCTGTTCAAATAATGTAATAAAAAAATAATAACGAAATCGGCAAATTTCGGTTTTTCTGCAATATCTTCGGAAGTAATCGGAATTTTCTAGTTTTCTTTACAGCATGATAATATCTCTTTAATTGTGCATATTTTCTTTAACTTCACGATCGTCGTATTTTTTATGGTTTCCGAGATCCCGATTATAGATATCCTTTCCTTGGAAACAATGTATACAGGGTGAGTTTTTTTTATCATTTTCACTATAGGAATCTCGTAAAGCGTAAGAGATACAAGTCGCTTAAATGGGCAAAGTTGTGCAGAATTTTATGTTTTGTTATGATTTTCCTTTTCAAATGTTTCTTGTAGCTCCATAAATAGGGAAGTTATGGCAAAAAATCCCCGAAAAATATCATTTCCGAAAATGCGGTAAGTTAAAGAAAGTTATATAAATTCAACGTTTAAACAATACAAATTAGTTTATTTAGAAATTGATCGTTAACATTCAAATATTATAGTTGACAACTTTTAAGTGACATTGTTTTTCCGTTTCCCTGGTGACCTCTATATATTGAATTCCTATACAAGGAACCTTATGAGTGCGAATTATAGCAGCATAAAGCACTTCTTGGGTGAAAATATTGGCCATTTTGAATAATTATTACGAACGTTTAAAAGGTCTTTCTTACGCAATTTTATTTAAACCCGAATGTTCCTTTCGGTAGTCATAAATTTAGCGAAAACCGTACGACATTATCCCATTCTGTTCAGTCACTTTAGATGCGCTACTGTGTATAATAATTTATATGAAAAAATAAACTTTTAGATTGATGTCGTCGAATTCAAGAAAGAAGTTGTAAAATCAATTTTATTCACATTTAGTGAATAAATCGGAAAATTATGCATTACCTTTCACACCAAATCAATAAACAAAGTCTACATGACATAAATTGGCGGCCACTTTTTCATCGTGCCTGTCTAAACTACTAGAATCCGCTATCACATTTGAAAATTGTAGTTGTACACTGGTGTTAATTTAAATGAACACCATTATGAGTTGAACATTTTTTACACTGCAGTTATGTAAATAACACAATCGTGAAATTACTATAGCGATTTACAACTACTGTTCGTATTATCTCGAAATTTATTGCACTGCTCTATTTGCAAAATGCCAACGTAATTGGTTAATCGATTCTTCCCGACATAATTCTGTTGTATGACTAAATTGTGTAAAAATGACATCAATAACATTGCTAAAGAAAGCGCGTGTTTTGCAGGAGACATGTCCCGTCGTAGGTGTTACTGATTCTCCTACTGATTTATATCAGTAAAGGTTTCCCTGCATGCTGCAAATGAAATATCTTCCCTGTAAACAAAAACGACAACATCCGCCCATTCATTATACTAATAAGGGTGTAAATCCCGGTGCTAAGCGAGTGGCTACCGCGCCAATGCGCGCTTGCTATGTGCTGAAGATGTCAGCAGCGAACAATTTATTGATATCGTTAATTATAAAACTGTTATGTTTTTTGTCACATTACAATTCTGAACGTCCGCGTTGCATTCTTATCCATTTTCGAACGGTCACGTTGGATAATCTTTACTAATGAAAATATAATTTTCTGCTCCACGGCCAATACAAACGATTTTATGCTCCTCTAATTAGTGCAAATTGTCTCCTTAGTTCAGTTAAATGTTAACAAAATAAATGATAGGTATGGTTAGAGGAGTAATTAATAGCGTTAACTGATGACAAACGTCACGTTTTACGCTTAATGCTTATATACAAAGTTGATATTTATTACGCATTTTAACGTTTGTTAGATTTACATGATATTAGGTAATTAACGCAGCGGTTATACCTACGCTTTAGTTTTATAAATTGTTCACAAATATACCTACGGGTATATTTGAGATACAAGTACAAGTCAAGTAGCAGGAAAATAGAGGGTGTTACATTTGAGTGCAGAAAAATTGGATGACTGTTCAGACTAAACTAACGGGCGGTAAATTGGGTACCTATTTATTTTTTTAAATTAAAGCTTTCATGCCTAACGAATTACAGTCGTATAGTTTTGAGAAACGATTATTTTATACCTTACCTCCCTGCATTTGTTTCAAGTTTGATAATTTCTGAAACTATCGAATTACTGATGTTTGACATTATTTTTAGTCCAGGAAATGAAGGTTTTGTCCTGGCAATTTTTTCAAAATGAATCGGATAACTTGAAATTTTTAGAGTAGGTAGGGAACAGCCTAAGGATCAAAATCTATATCATGCAAAAGGGCGCTTTCACCCTGGAACTGGTTGTCACGATGTCACCCCATCTCGAAGGTGGCAATTTATTGTAATTTTAATACAGGAATAGATGGATACAAAATTTAATTCGTAAAAAGTGTTTTAGACATTTTTTAGAAAGCATATAAACAAGTTGTAAATCAGCATATGCATGATTAAAGCGCATTTTTGGTAATGCAGGTCAGTATTTTATTAGCGAAGTTTAAAATTATCGATCTCACGAGTAATTTTGGCTGCGTTAAATAATTAATTTAATTTAATTTCAATTGACGGTACGTCTTCATTTTGTAAAACAAATCACAAAGTAAATAATAAGTTTTTATACTGGTAGCGCTATCTAACGGTAAAATTATAGCACCTCCGAAACCCATATCGAAACTATTTTCTTCAATTATCGATCTCACAAGTAATCTAACTCAAAATAGACTAGTGCCTGCACATCTACACTATAGCAGAAAGCTTTTAGTGAAAATTTGAAGTCTCTAGCTATTGTAGTTGTGGAGATCTAACGCGGACAGCCGGCCTGCCAGCAATAACGAATATAATAGCGTATTTTTTTCAAAAATGCGCTAAAAATCTGTGGAGGACAAAATCATAGCTTTAAAAAAACAAACAAAAGTGTTTTTTTAATAATTGCTGTATGACCAATACGAACCAATCAGCGCAAACAAGCCCCCAATTACCACCCTAATTAAAATTAGTCCTTCCCCTTTTCCAGTTTTCTCTGATTACATATTATTAATACATTCTAGAAGTGTGACCAGGTTATAAAACTTAATTTTGAAGTAATTGAAGGTATAAAAGTGAAAGACGAATTTCTGAAATTTTGTGAAAAACGTCCTTCTCTTCAAAATAATTACAAAATAACTGGAGACGCGTAAAAAATGCTACACCATCCAATTGTAGCTTTTTTAATTCCAAACGTTTTCCTCGCCGAAAATTTTCTGTACCACGTTTAAAACGTGCATTTATATGCGAGCACTACCTTGTTTTAGCTCTTAAAGCTCACCCCATTTTAAATCTAAGAGTTTTAAAGCGATTTGATGTAAATAGCCTTGTAGTTCTTGTAAATGTCTACAAAGTGGTTTTTTAATGCACTTTCTATCATAAAAAATAAAGGAGTTATAACTAAAAAACGAATCACAATTGTTTTCGAAAAATTCTGAAAGCACAAATCGGAGCATGGTACTACAGGACCGGTATATATTTCGTATAATACACATTTGAAACTTACATACACACTTACATCAATCCATACACCTATACACTATGTAATGTATATACAGGGCGATTCAAAAAGAATATCACCATTTTGAAAATCTGTCTGTGCGGTGGATAATAATTTGGGAAACTTGTTGGTTGTGGAAAAATGGCGATATCAAATTGCCAAATAACAAAGCACTTGCTTTGCGACGTAATGGGAAAAGATCGCACCTTTGCAGCAGACCATACGGACAAGATCGAGGCTCTTTTCCGCAAAGGATATGCCGAAGATGTTACAACTCGTGTTACAAGTAATCGTTATGTACAAGAAGGCAAAGTCTGGTATCTAATGCATTTTCGATTCGTCAACCCCATGAAGCCAGGTAAAATATGACCTGCGCAATTTTCGTCAATTTACAATTGCTCTGAGCGAAGATATTCGAGAAATGTGTTTACAAGCAGTCGTGAGAGAAGAGGATCGTTCAGTTCAGCGATTCTTGTGAAGATCGATGGAGCGAAATCAATCACTCGGAGAATATCAAATGCGCGTCATGACCTTTGGTTCCACCTGTTCACCGTATTGTACTCAGTATGTATGTACTTCAATTTATCGAGAGACGTATCCAGGTGCAATTGAATGAAAATTGTTTAGAACAAGACTGTAACAGTAATGAATAACTTAAATTGATAAAAAAATAGAATCGAAAATTTAATGATAAAAGGGGTTTGTTAATTCCGACAGGTTCCCCTTTTGATAATGTCACTAAAAAACTTTAATTTCTCCTTATTAGCTAGGACTGCATTTAATAAAATGGCTTTATTTACTTTAGTAGATATGCGAGAGTATAAAAAAAGATACGGTTCCCGAAAGTGCGTAAGATGATAATGGAACGTACCTAATTGAAGCCATTACAACAACCGCCACATAAAGTAAATTCTCTTGGTTAATTTAACCTTAATTCACAGTTCGATAATATAATGCGCGATCTTGATGTTATTTTATAATTAACGGTATCATCTGCAATCAATAAAGGATTTTGCGTGATTAATTACTGTTAGGCACAATTAACAGATGCTGAAGTGTTAACAGATTTGCTATTGACGTGCTGCTCTGATCCTTTATACAAGATTATGTCGTTTTATGCGGTGTTTTCTTTTGACTTTTACATCACTAAATTTAAGCTACCGTTAAAAAACTGTCTATCGTTTTTTTTTCGCAACCAGCGCTAATACCAAAAAAATTACAAACATGCATCAGTGCAAAATAAAATTTAATTAACAGTAACTCTCCACAGAACCGCTTAATCGAAAGTTTTCCTATTGTATTGTATGAATGCGTAGATATAGCGTAACAAAGATGAAAATTTGTATGCGTAATTTATACACATGAGCAAGTAACATTTTTGGGGCGCCTTGGGTAATATCTTTTCAGGTGGATTTTATTTGGGAAATTTTAAATTGGCTAATCGCAATTTCAAAGCACAAAGAGCAAAATTGCAACTGCTTAGTGATGTTTATACGCTTCGTTTGATCTAAGCGATATTGCGTAACGCATGATTAAGTTGCATAAAAGCCGATGTGTGACCTGTGATGTTCGTGGAAAACTAAACTGATTTTCGAATGTAATGCTTTAGGATTATCTTTTATATTGCTTTTATTTTGCATATTGTGTTTACAAACCAATTTTAGTTAATTTTCTTGTTACTGTATTAGATAATTCATAGATCAACCTCGTTTAGTTTATAAACTTACTCCGATCTAATAGACAAACATGAAATAAGTGTGTAACAGTTATTTACATAAAAGTCAGGAAAATGACACATTACTGGCGAGGAAATATTTTGTTTGAGAAAATTGGCGGTCTTTAATTTTGTCTCATTACCATAGCGAATATAAATATTAATTTAGCGCCTTACATACATTTTTGGTATGCCCTTTCTGAAAAAAATTTGATGAAGTTGGTAAAATAAAAGTTACATTTAGTATCGGGGAGTTTTTGAATATGAAAATAACCAGAATAAAATTCTTTTATGGAAAAATCTAAAAAGTGGTTAAGAGGATGTAACTCCAGGACCTACCCGGCGTATGATGACCTCTAGAAGCTATATATTCTCATGGTAGCCCTGGCGTCTGGATAGACGTCGCCTTGTTGGGCTCCGTGATGGGTGGGGAGCTGGGAGGACGAAATTTCACGCGTCTGACATGGATACTGACACAAACAAATCTAATAAACCAGAGGAAGCGTCCCAGGATATCCCTACAACTCTGCAGCAGGTTACCGCGCCTCAACCCGAAAGCGCATCTCTGGGTCTAACTGCGCCAACAGTTACCAAACCATCCGCATGCCGTGATTCAACTTTGACCCAGAGGCAGGCTGCAAGAGCTAAATCCGGTCAGACCGGTTTTCCCGTACAACCACCACAACAACACCCAATACCAGCAGCTGCTACAGGGACAACTGCAAGAAGCTACGAAACATCACCGCCCAGGTTGCCAAGGCAATCTGTGACCAGTGCTTGCTCCATTGTCAGAAACTCACCCGGGCCGATTTCGAACTGGGAGGAGGAGAAATATTGGGTCTGATTCTAGCAACGTCGGATACACAATAGACAGCTATTGTCTACCTCTAAAAAGCATTATGCGGATCACTCTGTAATTGTGCGAAAGCTTGTTGAGAGCCCAGCACAAGAGGGACAATAAATAAATAAATAAATAACTGAAAAAGAATTTTATAGAAATAAACCTGCAACATTGGAGGGCGGCTCTGCTATAACTACCTTCCAGTAATGAGATGGCAGATCATAGAATAATTTCGTTTGAAATTAACTGCAAGTGAGTCGTCCAAAAGGGTTATCGCAACCCCAAAGTAATTTCCCTTTACAAACATCTCATTAGAGAAAAACATAGAGAGCACCCCTTCGTGGGACACCTCTCTGGTGCGTAGAATTCGATAGAACTTCTCAATCAAAAGTTATAGACTAGAAACCAATTTCGAAAGAAAGTTCAAAGAGCTGTAACTTTTGAACTGGTAGCCCAATCTTCAAACTGTTTGAAATTATGGATTCTACAGGGCCCATTATATAAGAAAATTTTTTTTCCCGGTCGATCTGAGACAATTTTTTTTTCGGGGCTCAAAAAAAGGCAGTGTAGAACCTTCCTTTTTTACCAAAAATCACTACACCAAAATTACTCGGGAAAACACTTTTTCTTATTAATTTTGGGGCGTAGAATCCAAAACAATTCGTACTTTTTCGATTAGACTTCTCAATCAAAAGTTATAGACTAGAAACCAATTTCGAAAGAAAATTCAAAGGGCTGTAACTTTTGAACTAGTAGCCCAATCTTGGAACTGTTTGAAATTATGGATTCTACAGGCCACATTCTATAAGAAAATTTTTTTCCGGGTCGATCTGAGACAATTTTTTTTCGGGGCTCAAAAAAAGGCAGTGTATAACCTTCCTTTTTTACCAAAAATCGACTACACCAAAATTTCTCGGGAAAACACTTTTTCTTATTAATTTTGGTGCGTAGAATCCAAAACAATTCGTACTTTTTCGATCAGACTTCTCAATCAAAAGTTATAGACTAGAAACCAATTTCGAAAGAAAATTCAAAGGGCTGTAACTTTTGAACTAGTAGCCCAATCTTGGAACTGTTTGAAATTATGGATTCTACAGGCCACATTCTATAAGAAAATTTTTTTTCCGGGTCGATCTGAGACAATTTTTTTTCGGGGCTCAAAAAAAGGCAGTGTATAACCTTCCTTTTTTACCAAAAATCGACTGCACCAAAATTTCTCGGGAAAACACTTTTTCTTATTAATTTTGGTGCGTAGAATCCAAAACAATTCGTACTTTTTTCAGACTTCTCAATCAAAAGTTATAGACTAGAAACCAATTTCGAAAGAAAATTCAAAGGGCTGTAACTTTTGAACTAGTAGCCCAATCTTGGAACTGTTTGAAATTATGGATTCTACAGGGCCCATTCTATAAGACAATTTTTTTTCCGGGTCGATCTGAGACAATTTTTTTTCGGGCCTCAAAAAAAGGCAGTGTTATACCTTCCTTTTTTACCAAAAATCGACTGCACCAAAATTTCTCGGGAAAACACTTTTTCTTATTAATTTTGGTGCGTAGAATCCAAAACAATTCGTACTTTTTCGATCAGACTTCTCAATCAAAAGTTATAGACTAGAAACCAATTTCGAAAAAAAATTCAAAGGGCTGTAATTTTTGAACTAGTAGCCCAATCTTGGAACTGTTTGAAATTATGGATTCTACAGGCCACATTCTATAAGAAAATTTTTTTTTCGGGTCGATCTGAGACAATTTTTTTTTCGGGGCTCAAAAAAAGGCAGTGTATAACCTTCCTTTTTTACCAAAAATCGACTAAACCAAAATTTCTCGGGAAAACACTTTTCTTATTAATTTTGGTGCGTAGAATCCAAAATAATTCGTACTTTTTCGATCAGACTACTCAATCAAAAGTTATAGACTAGAAACAATTTCGAAAGAAAATTCAAAGGGCTGTAACTTTTGAACTAGTAGCCCAATCTTGGAACTGTTTGAAATTATGGATTCTACAGGCCACATTCTATAAGAAATTTTATTTTTAATGCATTTGAGTGACAAGTATTTGAATACTTTTTATAGTATTCTGCCCAGCTCTGAGTTGAGCATAATTTTCGGAAATAGTCATCGACTCTTTCGTTTGTTGGGGGGTATTCCAGACCCCCCCGATTCTACGCTCTCTACCACCTGACGGAAAAGAGGATCTCATAATTCTTCCCCCCAACAACTATTATGAGACTCCTAAAGTTTAAACGGTGTGTGAAAAAAAAGTATTACCGGGGGGTCTGGGGAGTATGGAATACCCCCCAGCAGACGATAGTTCCCTTGGGTTTAGCATAATTTTTCGGAAATAGTCATTGACTCTTTTGTTTGCTGAAGAGTTTTCCATACCTCCAGACCCCCTGGTTCTACGCTCTCTATGGTACGGAAAAAAGGATCTCATAATTCTTCCCCCCAACAATTATGAGACTTATAAAGTTTAAACGGTTTGTAAAAAAAGGTGTTACCGGGAGTCAAGAGGGTATGGAATACCCCCTAGCATACGATATATAGTTCCCTTGGGTTTAGCATAATTTTCGGAAATAGTTATCGACTCTTTCGTTTACTGGGGGGTAAGTGATTCGGTGTGATGTGGTCAAATGTGATTCGAAAATAATACAAATATAATCGGTCAAAGTTGACAACGGATTTTGGTCAAAAACTCGACATTTTCTCATGGAAACCATATCTTTACTATGCATCGATGGAAAGAGCATTAAAAAACGGACAAAAAAATGTACTTGCAACATTTTTCTAAAGTGGACAGTTTTTTTTAGTTTTTTTTTAGAAAAAGTACATTTTTTGTCCGTTTTTTATGCTCTTTCCATCGATTCATAGTAAAGATATAGTTTCCATTTGAAAACTTGGACCAAAATTCAAAAATACCATCAGAAAAGATAGTGCCATTTGAAATAAGAAAGTTCCATCTTGAAAGTATTTTTCAATGATTCCTTTTGATCGATTATTCAAGAAAGGTAATGAGTCCCGAATCAAAATTCCTGAGATATTTCTAATGACCCACTTAAAAACACCACCCTCTGTATTAAAATACGATACGTGCCATTTTCCTGATGTTTATGTAAATAGCTACTACACCATTTTTTGATAAATTCATAATTTGGTATGTATACAATCTCTTGCTAACTTCAGGGACATTACGAGACGAGTCTGGCTATATATTTCTGATTTGATCAGTTCCTGGTTACAAATTATGTTGGCATGGAGGATCAAAGTGAAATATCGTTTTTCTGTTAAAAAGTAAATTAGTTCCATTACTTTCAATTACCTCTTACAAATGTTGTAATCATGTAAACATGCAATAATTAAGATCCGCTTAATTGCAAGTAGAAACTGGGTCATTTCTTTACATTAATAATAAAATACCTACGCTTTTTTGCAGCAACAACTAAAATGTGTTTTTGTTAAAAAGTTGATGAGCACCTGAAATAGCTTCGCGTGTAAAATTGGTATTAAGGTTCTCGAGATCCTTGATTTTGTAATGCAAATGGAATACATTTACGCCATCGAATAAATACGACAAAAAGAATTCTGTTATAATAACTTTCACGGGCGGCATGCGAAAGAAATTGCGCGAAAAATCTGTTTCGTATGTAACTTCGGATCATTAATCAAGGAAGAGGCGAGCGAGGGTGTGTGTTATAAAATTTTGTCAGCGTAAACAGTGACATTAACTTCGCGAACACAATGCTCGAAATTATCGCCAGAAACGAAAATTACAACGCTGCCGATGTCACTTTATTAAATTATGAGATTAAACGAGTAAAAACTTTCAAAATTTGAATACAAGTAACTTCAATTCGTCATTGTCACATTCAGTGTTGCCAACACCGAAAGTTCCACCCCAAACGTGTAACTAACCTAATTAACATAATCTGCATTAGCATAATTGCGATCCTTTCAAATTATTCGTACGGATGACACGTGTTGATGGGAGAATTCCTCAGCCGTTTCCCCAAAATGCGAAAGGTCCAGTTTCACACGAGCGTGAAATTACTAAAAAAAGGCACTTGACCTCCAAACTCTACAAAAAAAATTCCCTAAATTGACCCAATTTGGCGCCCTCCGCAAGTGGGCATTAACGTCGATATCTCAATAGATCACCTGAATGCGACCGATACTTATAATATAATAAAAGGCTCCCGGGGAGGGTGAGAAACTGTCAAAATACGCCGCTTGTATGCTAATCGAAAGGAAGGACTTACAATTTCGAAATGTGTCTGCGGCCGAAGAGGAGAAAAAAAGCGCAAGCAAATAAAACTGTTTAAGGGCGATCGTAAACGTCAAAGAAACTGTAAATCATTCGCATTTTATTAGTTTTTAGCCAATATGGCCGTGAAGTGAGTCCTGATATGGTTTACTTGCAACGTTTTAATGTATTGTGCAAAATTAAAATTCTGGCCGCCGTTTTTTGGAAAATAATTAGCGTGACCGTATACTGCAATTTGAAATAATGAGATTTTTTGGAACAATGCCCACGCCCGTAACGTTTTCGTACCTTAATTGCGATCCGTCTACGTTTACCCTTTCTTGGAGGTCCCGCGAGCTGCGAAATCTGTCTGTTATCTCTTCTGTACAAAGAACGAAATTGTTATAGGGAAATACAATTTCAATTTGCTCGTAAAACCGGAATAGGAGAGATCCAATTATATCTTGCAAATCCGTGATTGAAATCGATAATCGCTAGGTAATAATCAAAGAAATGGCACATTACGTAATTGAGCGAGGTGAGACGGCGCAGCCGGCGAAACCGAGCCTATGGTCCCTCCTCCAACAAAAATTTGGGGGGGGGGGCGGCGTGACTGACGGCCGATAAAGTGCGTTATTCAAAGCTCTTAAAGGCTCGCATAGACTTTTCAGTGCCGTTAGGGGCACTGACCGCCTCTAAAAGGCTTAAGGATCAAAACATTTACTTACTTTAGGTTTCAGGGGGTGTACATGTGTACACAAAATCAAATCCTTGCCCACCACCCCCTATGCATTCATCAGTACCTCCCAAAAGGCCCAAAATGCGCTCTTTTTCTTTACCAGAGGCATGCATCTGTGGTTAAAATTTCAAAGAAATACCTCCATAAATAAATAAAAATCTCCTCGTTTTTATCAAAATATCGCGTCTTCGAATAACTAGCATCCGCTTACTTCGACGATGACACGTGCTTATCTTGAAACTAATCAGCTTACGCCGCGATAACGGATGAGATAAGCTTTTGAAAATTCTACGCAAATAAATCCGTTTACAATTACCAAAACAATTATTTAAACAAAATCACTTATGAACAAATTAGTCTTGTGTAACATGTTACGCAAAGATGGGTTGGAGCGAGGTGAGGCGGCGCAGCCGCCGAAAGCGAGCGTATGTACCATCTAAGAAAACTAGTCTCATGTAACAAACCCGTGCGAAGCAAGCGTAATGATCCATCATGAACTTGAGCGAGGTGAGGCGGCGCAGCCGGCGAAACCGAGCTTATGCGCCACCCATGGAAAAACTTGTCTTGTGTATCACAGTTGCTCAAAGAAGGCATAAGGGCACATAATACATGGAAACGTAATGATGCATTTCCTTATTTATTTATTTGAGCGAGGCGAGGCACCGCTGTTATGTATCACCTAAGAAAAAATTAGTCTCGTGTAGCACAGCTGCGCGAAGGAGACGCATGGGAGCGAGGTGAGGCGGCGCAGCCGCCGAAACCGAGCGTATATAGACTTATACACTGCCTTTTTTTGAGCCCCGAAAAAAAAATTGTCTCAGATCGACCCGGAAAAAATTTTTCTTATAGAATGTGGCCTGTAGAATCCATAATTTCAAACAGTTCCATGATTGGGCTACTAGTTCAAAAGTTACAGCCCTTTGAATTTTCTTTCGAAATTGGTTTCTAGTCTATAACTTTTGATTGAGAAGTCTGATCGAAAAGGTACGAATTGTTTTGGATTCTACGCACCAAAATTAATAAGAAAAAGTGTTTTCCCGAGAAATTTTGGTGCAGTCAATTTTTGGTAAAAAAGGAAGGTTATACACTGCCTTTTTTGGAACCCCGAAAAAAAATTGTCTCAGATCGACCCGGAAAAAAAATTTTCTTATAGAATGTGGCCTGTAGAATCCATAATTTTAAACAGTTCCAAGATTGGGCTACTAGTTCAAAAGTTACAGCCCTTTGAATTTTTTTTCGAAATTGGTTTCTAGTCTATAACTTTTGGTTGAGAAGTCTGATCGAAAAAGTACGAATTGTTTTGGATTCTACGCACCAAAATTAATAAGAAAAAGTGTTTTCCCGAGAAATTTTGGTGTAGTCGATTTTTGGTAAAAAAGAAAGGTTGTAGTAACACTACCTTTTTTTGAGACCCGAAGAAAAAATTGTCTCAAATCCATCCGGAAAAAAAATTTTCTTATTGAATGTGGCCTGTAGAATCCATAATTTCAAACAGTTCCAAGATTGGGCTACTAGTTCAAAAGTTACAGCCCTTTGAATTTTCTTTCGAAATTGGTTTTCTAGTCTATAACTTTTGATTGAGAAGTCTGATCGAAAAAGTACGAATTGTTTTGGATTCTACGCACCAAAATTAATAAGAAAAAGTGTTTTCCCGAGACATTTTGGTGCAGTCGATTTTTGGTAAAAAAGGAAGGTTATACACTGCCTTTTTTTGAGCCCCGAAAAAAAAATTGTCTCAGATCGACCCGGAAAAAATTTTTTCTTATAGAATGTGGCCTGTAGAATCCATAATTTCAAACAGTTCCAAGATTGGGCTACTAGTTCAAAAGTTACAGCCCTTTGAATTTTTTTTTGAAATTGGTTTCTAGTCTATAACTTTTGATGGAGAAGTCTGATCGGAAAAGTAGGAATTGTTTTGGATTCTACGCACCAAAATTAATAAGAAAAAGTGTTTTCCCGAGAAATTTTGGTGCAGTCGATTTTTGGTAAGAAAGGAAGGTTATACTATGCCTTTTTTTGAGGCCCGAAAAAAAAATTGTCTCAGATCGACCCGGAAAAAAATTTTCTTATAGAATGTGGCCTGTAGAATCCATAATTACAAACAGTTCCAAGATTGGGCTACTAGTTCAAAAGTTACAGCCCTTTGAATTTTTTTTCGAAATTCGTTTCTAGTCTATAACCTTTGATCGAGAAATTGTCTCGTGTAACATAGCTGCGGAGATGTATGTGAGCGAGGTGAGGCGGCGCAGCCGCCGAAACCGAGCGTATGTACCACCTAAGAAAACTTGGTCTCGTGCAATAAACTTGTGCGAAGCAGGCATAATGATCAATCATGTACTGGATCGAGGTGAGGCGGCGCAGACGGACAAAACGCAAACAATTAATCCTTAAAAAATGCGCTAATAATGGGTTGCATGAAACAAACCCGTGTGAAACGCCGGGTAATTAAACTATGCAGAACTTCTCAAAAGTGCTGGGGCGGAGGTATAACTTTCAAACGAGTGATGGATAAAATCTGAAAATTGGGAAATCGATATAGGATCACAATAACTACCTACAGTTTTAGATGGTTTAAAGCTTTCATTCACTGGGGAGTTTTTTAAGGGGCGAGAACCCCAGTGTTAAATTGCACTGTCGAGTTTTACTTTATTTTAAAGGTAATTAGAAAAGAAGCACCACTCGATTTCTTTTGGGGGTTTCTAAAAAGTAGAGTATATCATATTATACAATCGTAACTTGTTATTAATGGGACAAGTTTTCATAAAATTTCTCAAATTACTTTCTAATGAGAGTGATGTGAAATACCATCATTCTATAAATTACACCCCTAGCGCCCGTAGTTACTGCATGTGTACATTGTTCAATATTTGTTTAAAAACTTTTTTGTAAAACAAACTTGCGTTTCCCTAGGAATAAATATCACAAAATTGTAGCTATAATAGTTTCTCATTTTGTTGAAAGGGTACTGCCAAATTTCACCCTCAAAGTTTATTTGGGAGTGCCCATAATATAACACTATAAAATTGAGGTACCTATAGGCATCTTTTTAATAATTAAATATTAGTAATATAGTATTATAGTAATTAAATATTATCTTACTTAAGGTAGTAGCATGATATATTTGTCGACGTTTTCTTTCTTAGTAAATGATTAATGGGGTGGGGGCATTTAAAGGACGCCTGGCATACATTAAAAATCTACACTATATAATGCAAAAATAATCAAGCCCTCCGAATTATTGCATTTTCCCTTCCTCCATTTTCGAGATATTCATAATTAAGTGATATCACCAGCAGAACAGCACTAACAATCGTATTAGTTTTTTTTTAAACGAGTCATGAGTGGGGCCAACTTCACATGGGCATTCAAGGATGTTATTGAATATGAGCCGGATCAAAAGTATGGTTTCCGAATGAGAGTCCCCTACTGAAAATCGTTTCTTCGTATCTTGTTAATTCACTCGACAAGGGTTGCAATGCAATTTAGTAGTGTCAATTTCTCTTTGGCAATTTCCCAAGTACCGAAAGAAAGTTTAACTAGAACAATAATCGGCAGATTTTGAATAAATTTAAATAAAAAAAAGCGTAAGCGTATCATTTCGCACGTACAGGTAATTCGATTCCGCCGTTCGAAGAATACGGTAACGCAAACGTAACGTAATACATTAACCTCACGAATACCGAACAAAATGTAATCTAGAAGGGGGGCACGAATTCCGCAAAGTAAACAGGTTGTTTCCGTAGAAAATTAACACGATATTGAAATTGTAATAACATATCGAATTCAAATTTTAGAAAATGCTCCGCATACGTAGGTAGCGGTAGCGCGCCGACCGGTTTCATGTTAACAGAAGAAATAATGGCCAATCTCACGGTGTTAAATTACGAAAAAATAATGTGTGAGCGTTACGTCGTTGTTTGTTGCTTTGCGCGAATTTGTATAATTTAAATTGAAAGGGACGAAGGGGGTTGAATCGATTATAAAAATTAATGAAAAATGCCTCCCCGCGCGCTGCTCGCCGTCGTACATCTGTTAATCTCGGGACGAGAAAAAAAAACTGGTCCTGACAAAAATGTTTTTTTAAAAAATATGAAAAGGTTTTTAGTTCGTTACCTGCTTCTAGACACAGTCATCCAGCTCAACATCGGCCCGGATTCAAACAGTCTGCGGGCTCTCAGTAGGGGCGCCGCTGCAGTGTGTATTTCAATAATCTTTAAAAATGACAAAAAATGTTTTTCTTCTAAATTTTAACACCTCGCCTAAATACGGGAATCGTCTACGTGGCCGCATAAAGAACTTTTAGTTTTGCTTCATTTTTACCTTAAAAAATCCTTTCTTCGTACCTTTTTTTTGTGTTGAATGCGCGGCGGTCGCGCGCTCCCTTCCGTTCCTCTTTTCTTCTTGTTAGAAAGGCATTCATCATTGCGGGCACCGAAGATAAAATGATTATGACATTCGTTGGCGAGCATTTTAAATGTAATTTTTATTAGTTCAGCTTCACGAGAGAAAGAGAGGGAGCGATGCCGTGCTCGTATTTCTAATATTTCGGATCCCGCAGCGAACGAAGACATTATGTATTTTTTTTAATATTTAGTTGCGTAGTTTAAACTGTCCAATTAATAAATATTATTGCTTAAATAACTAAATTAAGATGAGGTACCTACGGTCCGAGATGCCTACCGCCTTAATACACAAATAGAGAACGCGACGACGATCGTGTAGTGGCCGTTTTAATTTATGCGTTAAAAATTAATTAAAAATTAATAAATAATTGAGGGGAGTCGGATAATTGAAAATTTATTTTTAGTCCGCGTAATTTTATGTTCGGGAAACGACATAATTTTGATGTTCGCGCCGCTGTAATCATCTCCTCAAAGTCGTTCCTCATTTTAATGTTGCTGAAAATTTGGACCACCTTTGGCCGTTTAGCTTAAATGTTTGATTGGCATACCTCAGGTATCGTACCTCTTAATTTGTCAGTATCGTGTCATCAATTCTCTAATTACTGGTTCTCGGTATGTGGTGGAAGCCATCACCGGCGTAAAGAAGACAGCGTGTGAATTAGTCTCTCCTTTCTAAAAGTTTCCATGATTTCTCAGATGTCAAAGTGTTCTATTTGCAAAGATAAACATGTTTTTGTGTTTAATTAAAACGTACATTATAAACCATCATGTTTGGAAGGAACCATAAAAACTAACACCAGGGGCCCGTGGAGTATGAAATACTTGCCAGGAAAGGAAGATTTTATGGTCCCTTATACATAACTACCACAAAAGTCCTTAGGACTGAGTGTATCGGGGGGACCGTAGCAGCGTGGGGTATTCCATACCCCCCAGTATACGAAAAGCTTGTAGGGAAAGAACATTATTCCCCTCTCTACAACTCTCATGAGATTTTCGTATACTGGGGGGTATTCCATACCCCCCAGACTCCCCGGTTTTACATTCTTCCCCAAAACGTACATTCTAAACCCTCATTTTTGGAAAGGAACCATAAAAACTAACAGCTGGGGCCCGTGGAGTATGAAATACTTGCCAGGAAAGGAATTTATGGCCCCTTATACATAACTACCACAAAAGTCCTTAGGACTGAGTGTATCGGGGGGACCGTAGCACCGGGGGGCCTGGGGGGTATGGAATACCCCCCAGTAATCGAAAATCTTGTAGGGAAAGAACATTAAAACGTTTTTCCATGAGTGGCGTCAATTCGAAGTTTCCTTCCCTACAACTCTTATAAGATTTTCGTATACTGGGGGGTATTCTATCCCCCCCAGACCCCCCGGTTTTACATTCTTCCCCAAACCGTACATTCTAAACCCTCATTTTTGGAAAGGGACCATAAAAACTAACAGCAGGGGCTCGTGGAGTATGAAATACTCGCCAGGAAAGGAAGATTTTATGGTCCCTTGTACAAAACTACCACAGCAGTTCTTAGGGCTAAGTGTATCGGGGAAGACCGTAGCACCGGGGGGTCGGGGGGGTATGGAATACCCCCCAGTATACGAAAAGCTTGTAGGGAAACAACATTATTCCCTTCTCTACAACTCTTATAAGATTTTCGTATACTGGGGGGTATTCTATACCCCCCAGACCCGCCGGTTTTACATTCTTCCCCAAAACGTACATTCTAAACCCTCATTTTTGGAAAGGGACCATAAAAACTAACAGCAGGGGCTCGTGGAGTATGAAATACTCCCCAGGAAAGGAAGATTTTTTGGTCCCTTATACAAAACTACCACAATAGGTCTTAGGACTGAGTGTATCGGGGGGACCGTAGCACCGGGGGGCCTGGGAGGTATGGAATACCCCCCAGTAATCGAAAATCTTGTAGGGAAAGAATATTAAAACGTTTTTCCATGAAGGGCGTCAATTCAAAGTTTCCTTCCCTACAACTCTTATAAGATTTTCGTATACTGGGGGGTATTCCATACCCCCCAGACCCCCCCGGTTTTACATTCTTCCCCAAAACGTAAATTCTAAACCCTCATTTTTGGATAGGGACCATAAAAACTAACAGCAGGGGCTCGTGGAGTATGAAATACTCGCCAGGAAAGGAAGATTTTATGGTCCCTTATACAAAATTACCACAATAGGCCTTAGGACTGAGTGTATCGGGGGGACCGTAGCACCGGGGGGCCTGGGGGGTATGGAATACCCCCCAGTAATCGAAAATCTTGTAGGGAAAGAACATTAAAACGTTTTTCCATGAGTGGCGTCAATTCGAAGTTTCCTTCCCTACAACTCTTATAAGATTTTCGTATACTGGGGGGTATTCTATACCCCCCAGACCCCCCGGTTTTACATTCTTCCCCAAACCGTACATTCTAAACCCTCATTTTGGAAAGGGGCCATAAAAACTAACAGCAGGGGCTCGTGGAGTATGAAATACTCGCCAGGAAAGGAAGATTTTTTTTATGGTCCCTTATACAAAACTACCACAGCACTATTTAGGGCTGAGTGTATTGAGGGGAAACCGTAGCACCGGGGGGTCTGGGGGGTATGGAATACCCCCCAGTATACGAAAATCTTGTAGGGAAAGAACATTAAAACGTTTTTCCATGAAGGGTGTCAATTCAAAGTTTCCTTCCCTACAACTCTTATAAGATTTTCGTATGCTGGGGGGTATTCCATACCCCCCAGACCCCCCAGTTTTACATTCTTCCCTAAAACGTACATTCTAAACCCTCATTTTGGAAAGGGGCCATAAAAACTAACAGCAGGGGCTCGTGGAGTGTGAAATACTCGCCAGGAAAGGAAGATTTTTTTATGGTCCCTTATACAAAACTACCACAGCACTATTTAGGGCTGAGTGTATTGAGGGGAAACCGTAGCACCGGGGGGTCTGGGGGGTATGGAATACCCCCCAGTATACGAAAATCTTGTAGGGAAAGAACATTAAAACGTTTTTCCATGAAGGGTGTCAATTCAAAGTTTCCTTCCCTACAACTCTTATAAGATTTTCGTATGCTGGGGGGTATTCCATACCCCCCAGACCCCCCAGTTTTACATTCTTCCCTAAAACGTACATTCTAAACCCTCATTTTGGAAAGGGGCCATAAAAACTAACAGCAGGGGCTCGTGGAGTGTGAAATACTCGCCAGGAAAGGAAGATTTTTTTATGGTCCCTTATACAAAACTACCACAGCACTATTTAGGGCTGAGTGTATTGAGGGGAAACCGTAGCACCTGGGGGTCTGGGAGGTATTCGATACCCATAGTCATAGGGAAAACTTGCTTTGTGGAGTGCCCCCCCCCCCCCCCCTCTCCCCCGTCTTAATCCGGTTGAACGGTTCGACCATATTAAGAAACCATTTGAAGTGAGGGAAAATGAAATTGAAACTAAGCATACGCTTTCTGATCGGGCCCGAAAACGTACCTACCTTTCAAAATTTCCAAAATTTTCTCGATAAAATCGGGCACGAGCTCGCCGTCCACGAACTTAAAAAAATCATGTCGAAATCGCATGTGGGCATACAATACATGGCGCACCTTCATGACAGGTGACAATTTGGTTTCATTTGAATAAAAATGTACCTACGTAAACACAGTGTAGTTAAATGCTCGTGTAGTCACCTCGATTGTTTAACAATTACCCAATTTTGTCATTCCGAGAAATTCGAGCGGGAGAAGAGACGTGCCTTGTTTCGTTAAAAAGGCGAATTTTCCCCCCCTTCAACGAGATAATTTCTAAATCCTCAGGTGGTCGTCTCAATGAAGCTGATTATTAAAATTCCGCTTTATAAAAAAACACACACACGAGAGAAATGATATGGGACTTTTCTGGATTTATTGCTCTCACAGATTATCGGGTTACTTTGTGTAAACTGAAATTGCAAGAGAGAAAAGCTGACCTCGTTGTTCTTCGCCAGTTTCCTTGCAAAATCATGAATGGCGACATGTGTTTCCCCTTTGATAAACGAGAGGAAATAAACGCCAGAGCCTGGTGTTATTTAAAAAAATATGTTCGAGGCACAAAGTGTAAAAGACTAAACAGTAATTTTAGCTCATTTATAATTACATTCCATCAGCATCCCACGCACAGCCTGCCTTTAAAAATGATAAACAGAAAATATCAGTATTCGGATTATTTCTTTTTCATTTTTATGCTTCTCGAACTTGTATAGTCGTGCATTTTTTGCCTTTTTTTTGTATTGTTGGCTTTCTTTGTGGGTGGTGAGTAACCTTTGTTTCAGTTTCGCGAAATTCTGTTCTTTGAAATCATTTCAATTACAATAAAAGTGGTTAGAGCTACTCATTTTTAAAACTTGTACAACTAAAATACCCCTATACGGAGGGGTGGGTTCAGCTCGCCTACGTTCGTACCATCGAACCTTTTTTCTGGCGCTTTCTCGTATCCCTCCCCCGCCCCCTTTCTGATGGTGGTCTTATTGTGTCCTTCAAATTATCTAACGCAATTAATTTCGACCAAATATTTATTTTTCGACATTCGATTTTCAATATATAATTTCTTCATCCTTCAATCGTCAGTCTTCAATCTACGGTCTTCAATCTTCAGTCTTTAATTTTCAGTCTTCAATCTTCATTCTTCAATTTTCAGTCTTCGAACTTCAGTCTTCAATTTTCAGTTTTCAATCTTCAGTCTTCCATTTTCAGTCTTCAATCTTCAGTCTTCAATCTTCAGTCTTCAATCTTCAGCCTTCAATCTTCAGTCTTCAATCTTCAGTCTTCGATCTTCAGTCTTCAATCTTCAGTCTTCAATCTTCAGTCCTCAATCTTCAGCCTTCAATCTTCGGTCTTCAATCTTCGGTCTTCGATCTTCAGTCTTCAATCTTCAGTCTTCGATCTTCAGTCTTCAATCTTCAGCCTTCAATCTTCAGTCCTCAATCTTCAGCCTTCAATCTTCGGTCTTCAATCTTCGGGTCTTCAATCTTCAGTCTTCAATCTTCAGTCTTCAATCTTCAGTCTTCAATCTTCAGTCTTCAATCTTCAGTCTTCATTCTTCAGTCTTCAATTTTCAGTCTTCGATCTTCAGTCTTCGATCTTCAGTCTTCAATCTTCAGTCTTCGATCTTCAGTCTTCAATCTTCAGCCTTCAATCTTCAGTCCTCAATCTTCAGCCTTCAATCTTCGGTCTTCAATCTTCGGTCTTCAATCTTCAGTCTTCAATCTTCAGTCTTCAATCTTCAGTCTTCAATCTTCAGTCTTCAATCTTCAGTCTTCAATCTTCAGTCTTCATTCTTCAGTCTTCAATCTTCAGTCTTCAATCTTCAGTCTTCAATCTTCAGTGTTCAATCTTCAGTCTTCAGTCTTCAATCTTCAGTCTTCAATCTTCAGTCTTCAATCTTCAGTCTTCAATCTTCAGTCTTCAATTTTCAGTCTTCAATCTTCAGTTTTTGAAACAAGTTTGATTGTATTTTGATTTGCTACATTTGGAAGATGAGGACCGACTAGGATTTTGAGTAAATTTTGAAGACTTCCAAATGGTCTTATAACAATACCTGAAAATATTTTGCCAAAACACTGCAATCGAAATAGGTACAGAGCTAAAAATTATTTGATAGAAACTGCGAACTGAAACTGAAAGAAATACCAAGAGCCATAACCGAGCCGAAATTGAAAAATGAAAAGAATCCAAATTAAAGGTCAACAAGTAGCGTGTATAATCCTAATTAATTTATTTATATTATGACACGCGCAACGTACCCAAATCGTTTATAACAAGGAAAACAAGTTGGAAATTGATGATCCCCTGTCACCGAATTAGCTGAGTTTTATAACGGTAACGGTATCAGAGAAGAATTCTTCATTAATAATTCCCCAAATTTAATTAATTAGCAAATTTGTTTCTCCTCCGTGTAGGTATATTAAGTTTAATGATCGTCGTCTCGTACGTACATGTAAATTTCGCATAGCTGTCAGTCTCGGTCATCAATCCTCGGACTCCCACTTCCCGCATTTCTTCTACTTCTTTCTATGTACACGAATCTGGTTCTATGTTTGTGACGACTTCTAAATTAATTTCTTATACTTCGTAGTCGGGAGCTAGAAAAATTTTTGATTCGGTTCGAAGGACCAATTTGCAGCCGTTGTAGATGAATCCCCTATAGAAGATGAGTTCGATATTAGATGACCATACAACGTGAGAAGGTGCTTGTGAGTAGATTGTACACCTTCCCGCGTTTCTGTGATCCTGATATAATAATTTCCAAGAAAAGCGGCCAGTGTTAGGAGACTACAGAACACTCTCATAGATCACTCAATAATCTACAGAAGATGAATGAGCACCATACAATCGGAGAAGATGTCTGTAGGCACCTTCTCGAATTTCTGTGATCCTGATACAATAATTTCTGAAAAAATGGTTTGCGATAGGAGACTATAAAGCATTCTCCTGCGTCACACAATAACCACAGTAGAGGAATTGGGTATTAGAACGGTACCAAATGTGAGAAAGTGCTAGTAAGCAGGTTCTACACCTTCGCGCGTTTCTGTGGTCCTGATATAATAATTTCCAAGAAAAGTGGCGTGTGTTAGGAGACTATAGAACACTCTCATGGGTCACTCAATAACCTAGAGAAGATGAATGAACAGCATACAATGCGAGAAGGTGTCTGTAGGCACATTCTCGCATTTCTGTGATCCTGATACAATAATTGATGAAAAAATGGTTTGTGATAGGAGACTATAACACATTCTGATGCGTCACACAATAACTTATAGAAGAGGAATTGGGTATTAGAACAGTACACAATGTGAGAAGGTGCCTGTAAGCGGGTTCTCCGCCTTCTCGCGTTTCTGTGATCCTGATAACCTAATTTCTGAAAAATATCACGTCATAGAAGACAAAAAACATTCTTGTACGTTTCGATAATAACAGTATAATAATCATAGAAGATGAATTAGGCATTAGGAGCGCATGCAACGTGAGAAGGTGCTTGTAAGCGGGTTCTCCACCTTCTCGCGTTTCTGTGATCCTGATATAATAATTTCCAGGAAAAGTGGCGTATGTTAGGAGACTAACTCTCATAGATCACTCAATAATCTACAGAAGATGAATGAACAGCATACAACGCGAGAAGGTGTCTGTAGGCACCTTCTCGCCTTTCTGTGATCCTGGTACAATAATTTATGAAAAAATAGTTTGTGATAGGAGACTATAAAACATTCTTCTGCGTCACACAATAACCTATAAAAGAGGAATTTGCTATTAGAGCAGTACACAATGTGAGAAGGTGCTAGTAAGCAGGTTCTACACCTTCTCGCGTTTCTGTGATCCTGATATAATAATTTCCAAGAAAAGTGGAGTGTGTTAGGAGACTATAGAACACTCTCATGGGTCACTCAATAACCTAGAGAAGATGAATGAATATCATACAATGTGAGAAGGTGTCTGTAGGCACCTTCTCGCATTTCTGTGATCCTGATACAATAATTGATGAAAAAATGGTTTGTGATAGGAGACTATAACACATTCTGATGCGTCATACAATAACTTATAGAAGAGGAATTGGGTATCAGAACAGTACACAATGTGAGAGGGTGCTTGTAAACAGGTTCTACACCTTCTCGCGTTTCTGTGATCCTGATATAATAATTTCCAAGAAAAGTGGCGTGTGTTAGGAGACTACAGAACACTGTTATCGGTCACTCAATAACCTAAGAAGAGGAATGAACAGCATACAACGCGAGAAGGTGTGTGTTGGCACCTTCTCCCATTTCTGCGAACCTGATACAATAATTTCTGAAAAAATGGTTTGCAATAGGAGACCATAAAACATTCTCATGCGTCACACAATAACCTATAGAAGAGGAATTTGGCATTAAAACAGTACACAATGTGAGAAGGTGCGTGTAAGCAGGTTTACACCTTCTCGCATTTCTGTGATCCTGATATAATAATTTCCAAGAAAAGTGGCGTGTGTTAGGAGACTATAGAACACTCTCATAGGTCACATAATAATGTACAGAAGATGAATGAAGAGCATACAACGTGAGAAGGTGTCTGAAGGCACCTTCTCGCCTTTCTGTGATCCTGGTACAATAATTTCTGAGAAAATGGTTTGTGATAGGAAACTATAAAACATTCTCATGCGTCACACAATAACCTATAGAAGAGGAATTTGGTATTAGAACAGTACACAATGTGAGAAGGTGCCTGTAAGCGGGTTTTACACCTTCTCGCGTTTCTGTGATCCTGATATAATAATTTCCAAGAAAAGTGGCGTGTTTTAGGAGACTATAGAACACTTTCATGGGTCACTCAATAATTTATAGAAGACGAATGAACAGCATGCAACGTGAGAAGGTGTGTTGGCACCTTCTCGCATTTCCGTGATCCTGATACAATAATTTCTGAAAAAATGGTTTGTGATAGTAGACTATAAAGCATTCTCCTGCGTCACACAATAACCACAGTAGAGGAATTGGATATTAGAACAGTACCAAATGTGAGAAGGTGCTAGTAAGCAGGTTCTACACTTTTTCGAGTTTCTGTGATCCTGATATAATAATTTCCAAGAAAAGTGGCGTGTGTTAGGACTTAGGAGTCTATAGAACACTCTCATCGTTCACTCAATAATCTACAGAAGATGAATGAACAGCATACAACGCGAGAAGGTGTCTGTAGGCACCTTCTCGCATTTCTGTGATCCTGATACAATAATTTCTGGAAAGAATGGTTTGTGATAGTAGACTATAAAGCATTCTCCTGCGTCACACAATAACCATAGTAGAGGAATTGGATTTTAGAACAGTACCAAATGTGAGAAGGTGCTAGTAAGCAGGTTCTACATCTTTTCGAGTTTCTGTGATCCTGATATAATAATTTCCAAGAAAAGTGGCGTGTGTTAGGAGACTATAGAACACTATTATCGGTCACTCAATAATCTACAGAAGATGGATGAACAGCATACAACGCGAGAAGGTGTCTGTAGGCACCTTCTCGCATTTCTGTGATCCTGATACAATAATTTCTGAAAAAATCGTTTGTGATAGTAGACTATAAAGCATTCTCCTGCGTCACACAATAACCACAGTAGAGGAATTGGATATTAGAACAGTACCAAATGTGAGAAGGTGCTAGTAAGCAGGTTCTACACGTTTTCGAGTTTCTGTGATCCAGATATGTTGTGTGTTAGGAGACTATAGAACACTCTCATGGGCCACTCAATAATCTACAGAAGATGAATGAAGAGCATACAACGTGAGAAGGTGTCTGTAGGCACCTTCTCGCCTTTCTGTGATCCTGATACAATAATTTCTGAGAAAATGGTTTGTGATAGGAAACTATAAAACATTCTCATGCATCATACAATAACCAATAGAAGAGGAATTGGGTATTAGAACAGTACACAATGTGAGAAGGTGTCTGTAAGCAGGTTTTGCACCTTCTCGCATTTCTGTGATCCTGATTAAATAATTTCCAAGAAAAGTGGCGTGTGTTAGGAGACTATAGAACACTCTCATAGGTCACATAATAATGTACAGAAGATGAATGAAGAGCATACAACGTGAGAAGGTGTCTGAAGGCACCTTCTCGCCTTTCTGTGATCCTGGTACAGTAATTTCTGAGAAAATGGTTTGTGATAGGAAACTATAAAACATTCTCATGCGTCACACAATAACCTATAGAAGAGGAATTTGGTATTAGAACAGTACACAATGTGAGAAGGTGCCTGTAAGCGGGTTCTACACCTTCTCGCGTTTCTGTGATCCTGATACAATAATTTATGAAGAAATGGTTTGTGATAGGAGACTATAACACATTCTGATGCGTCACACAATAACTTATAGAAGAGGAATTGGGTATTAGAACAGTACACAATGTGAGAGGGTGCTTGTAAGCAGGTTCTACACCTTCTCGTCTTTCTGTGATCCTGATACAATAGTTTCTGAAAGAATGGTTTGAGATAGAAGACATTCTCGTGCGTCACACAATAATCTGTAGAAGATAAATCTGGTATTAGAACAGCATACAACGTGAGAAGGTGCCTGTAAGCGGGTTCTCCACCTTCTCGCGTTTCTGTGATCCTGATAACCTAATTTCTGAAAAATATCACGTCATAGGAGACAAAAAACATTCTTATACGTTTCGATAATCGCAGTATAATAATCTTAGAAGATGAATTAGGCATTAGGAGCGCATGCAACGTGAGAAGGTGCTTGTAAGCGGGTTCTCCACCTTCTCGCGTTTCTGTGATCCTGATATAATAATTTCCAGGAAAAGTGGCGTGTGTTAGGAGACTATAGAACACTCTCATAGATCACTCAATAATCTACAGAAGATGAATGAACAGCACACAACACGAGAAGGTGTCTGTAGGTATCTTCTCGCATTTCTGTGATCCTGATACAATAATTTCTGAAAAAATGGTTTGTGATAGGAGACTATAAAACATTCTCCTGCGTCACACAATAACCACAGTAGAGGAATTGGGTATTAGAACAGTACCAAATGTGAGAAGGTGCTAGTAAGCAGGTTCTACACCTTCTCGCGTTTCTGTGATCCTGATAACATAATTTTTGAAAAATATCACGTCATAGGAGACAAAAAAACATTCTAATACATTTCCGTAATCGCAGTCTAATAGTCTTAGAAGATGAATTAGGTATTAGGAACGCATACAACGTGAGAAGGTGCTTGTAAGCGTGTCTGTTATTCTGATACAATAATGCGTTTCGGCAAATATTGTATAGAAGATGAATTACGTACTTATTAGGAGAGCATGCAACATGAGAGCTCGTTCTGCAGCTTCTTGTTTTTCTGTGATCCTGATAAAACGGAGAAGGAAATGTCCTGATCGTAAATTTCTATTGGACGGCTTAATAAAGTCAAATTCTGAATACGAATGCAGAGAACGTCGACGTGTTTCTCAACTTCTGGAAATCGTGAGCGCAACATCGGAATGCACGCGCTCGGGGTGTTCCTAACGAAAAGGAAATGAAGAGGTGACCATCTGCTGGTTAAGAAGGACAAAAACTAATTGAAGAAGAAAACTGGTACACTTTAATCGTCCGATTTATCAGGAGGAAATTGTGTTAGAGGTCTGCGGTTGGTCTACGGCATACAAGATTATGTAATGAAGATACATTTATTGCAGGTGAGCGGCGTAGCCGACCGACAGAATGGAGGTAGCTGAATCCCGTCGGTTTAGTCACAAGACGTAATAAGTAAGTGAGCATTATGGGTTCTTTTACCATACAAAGTGCCACTGTCTCTAACTGTGTCTCTACGCCTTTACGTAGACGCGTACGCCCCGCATTCCAGCACACTCGCTACACGTGCTAAAGGGACGTGACTGTTTTTCTCTTCTGCTGCTTTTTTTTTGTCTTCGTTACTTTCTTCCTTCATTGACATGTTGCTCTTCCTTGGGCGCGATTATTATGTAACGTTCGCAAACGGCACATTTTAATTTTACAGAAAAAACCGGGGCCGGGGACAAAGTAAATATTAAATTTAAAATTCACAGATCATATTTTATTGTATGCAAATTGCAGTGAATAAATTCACTTGGAGAATAACGAATTTTCTATTCCGAAATTAACATAATATAAATCGCTGCTTTTATTATGTAGAAATAAAATATATTACTTTTTCTGTTAAGCCTTTTTATTGTGAAAAATCTAACGTATTTAAATCTGCCCATTTTAAAAAGCGTATGCAAATTCCGCTGACATCCGATATCGTGGGGTGATTTTAAATATATTCAAATTATTACGAAGGGGTTCGTTTCGTACACGCTCTTAGTCATCTTCAGTCTTTATTAATTGGGGAGGGTTCCAAATCAACCGTAATTCGTATTGTTGCATTCCAGAATTCAGTCTTCGTATCTTATGTTTTATAAACTCAGTAATTATGCGCAGTATTTTCCAGAAATCCGGATCACAGAAACGCGAGAAGGTGTAGAAACTGATTACAAGGACCTTCTTACGTTGTTAAGCTCTAATATCACATTCATCTTCTATAGATTGTTGTGTGACACATGAGAATGTTTTATAGTCTCCTGTCACAAACCATTTTTTTGAGAAATCATTGCATCAGGATCACAGAAATGCGAGAAGGTGTCTAGTCTATAACTTTTGATTGAGAAGTCTGATCGAAAAAGTACGAATTGATTTGGATTCTACGCACCAAAATTAATAAGAAAAAGTATTTTCCCGAGAAATTTTGGTGTAGTGGATTTTTGGTAAAAAAGGAAGGTTAACACTGTCTTTTTTTGAGCCCCGAAAAAAAAATTGTCTCAGAGCGACCCGGAAAAAAATTTTCTTATAGAATGTGGCCTGTAGAATCCATAATTTCAAACAGTTCCAAGATTGGGCTACTAGTTCAAAAGATACAAGTTACAGCCCTTTGAATTTTTTTTCCGGGTCGATCTGGAGACAATTTTTTTTTCGGGGCTCAAAAAAAGGCAGTTACTATAAACCTTCTTTTTACCAAAAATCGACTACACCAAAATTTCTCGGGGAAAACCACTTATTAATTTGGGTGCGTAGAATCCAAATTCAATTCGTACTTTTTTTCGATCAGACTTCTCAATCAAAAGTTATAGACTAGAAACCACAACTTCTTCGCGTTGTACGCTGTCGGGGGGAAAATTTTGTGAAGCTGTAGTGAAAAAAGAACATTAAAACGTCTTTCCCAATGCATCTCTTCCCCACCTTCACCCCCCCCCCCCCCGAGACCCCTCGTCGTTACATTCTTCCCTAACACGTATATTGCGCATACCATATAAACCACACTTTTAGGAAAGCAGGCCATAAAAATCTGACAACTAAAACCTAACGAAGTTGGAATATTCCTCAGGAAAAAGAAAAACTACCACAACAGCCTTTTGGAACTGAATTTTTGGAGGTGACCGTAGCACCGGGCTGGGTCTGGGGTATGGAATACCCCCCAGTAAAACGAAAATATCCTTTGTTGATAGTTGTAGGAAAGAGATAATTTGAATCAATACTCCCCATGGAAAGACGCTTTAAAGTTCTTTCGTCTACAGCTTTTACAAAGATTTTGCGCGTTGCTGGTGGGGTATTCCATACCCCCCAGACCCCCCGGTTCTACATTCTTCCCCCATATTATATTGCACATACCATTAAAGCATAATTTTGGGAAAAGGCCATAAAATCTAACACTAAAACCTAACGAAGTGTGAAATATTCCTCAGGAAAAGAAAAACTACCACAACAGTCCTTTGGGCTGAATGTAGCGAGGGTGGCCGTAGCACCGGGGGGTCTGGGGGGTATAGAATACCCCCCAGTAAACGAAAGTCTTGTGATATGTGTAGAAAAGAAATAATTGAATCAATACTCCCCATGGAAAGACGTTTTAAAGTCCTTCTCTCTACAGCTTTTACAAGATTTTCGTGTACTGGGGGTATTCCATACCCCCCAGATCCCCCGGTTCTACATTCTTCCCCAATACGTATATTGCACATACCATATAAAGCATAATTTTGGGAAAAGGCCATAAAATCTATAACACTCAAACCTAACGAAGTGTGGAATATTCCTCAGGAAAAGTAAAACTACCACAACAGTCCTTTGGGCTGAATGTTCCAAGGGAAACCGTAGCTTCGGGGGGTCTGGGGGTATAGCATACGAAGGCCTTTCACAAAACCTTGGTATATACTGGTGGGTATGGAATACCTACGCCAGGAAAAAAAGGTTCTATAGCCTATACATATAGACCTGTAGACTTTTCACAAGATCTTCGTATACTGGGGGCTCTTTGGTACTTTTTCTCTAAATTTTTGCACTTTTTTTACTGTTCATTTTATCTCTTTTCTCGAACCCACTCTATAGCTACAAAATGAAAATAGAGACAATTTCCTACATTTGTCATATAAATAGCTATACGTGTATCAGCATGTGCAACATTGGCTGGGAGATGCGAAAGATGCCGAAGATTGAGGTTGTAAACGAGCAACAAATTGCCAAGAACCGATCATCTCCTCCTCCGGCGAACTGCTGCGTCTGATGCCATGCGAATATCTTCAGGACATGCGGAAAAAGCCTCGATTGCGCTTATCTGTTCATTAACTGGACAGTTCAACATTGAAGTAGTCCCCGGTTATTGCAGAAAGTATGGACAAGGAGGACAAAGGTACCTATGCAACATGACCTTCCCCAAAAAAGGACATCACACACTTTGAGCATAAACGTAGTCCTTGTCTGAAGTATTCACTTAATCAATTTGGGGCCCAGAAATACAGCTTCAACTGATCAAAATATCAGCGTTTTGTGTTTTTTAGGAAATTCATCAAAAGTTCAAGGAGTAGGTATTATAAGATAAGTTCTTCATTGACACCGCAGACCTGTCTGTAACTTTAGAGGCGCGATAATTTCAAGTACGAAAACCTAAATTAAGACAGTTAGGGAACCGTTTATTTGTATATTCCGTTACTCGACGTCTTATTTATTTTACCTCTCGTCAAAGAACCGTCAAGTACAGCAGTTAGAAATTTCCGTTTCGGCCGAGCGCGCGCGAGCGAGAGAGGCCACATTTTGACGAGAAAGTTATTTATATTTAAAAGAGTAATTTACTAAAATAACACCATTTTATCTCAGAAATTCAGTTCTGGCCGAGGGCACGTGGTGCGCCTTTTTTTTACGATTTCTCTTTATCTCGAAACGGTCCATTAGGCTCATAAAACGCCGCGTCTTCCGTCGAGGCGTTCGCGCCTGCCGCAGTTATTTTAATAAAGGGAAATTTAACAGATCAAATACCGGCTGAAATAAGACGGAAAATTGTGCCAGTTTTTAGATTTTATTTTCGTATACTTGTGGTACAAACAGAACTAATCTTGGGCGGGCACTTCAAACGCGCACCCGGTGGCATCTGGTGAAATAAAAGCGCGGATTTTCAAGAAAATGATTGCGATGAGTCACCGAGCGTGCGCCTAAAATTAATTCTAATCCTGTCCGTTTCGTAGTAGAGACGCACCCAACTTGTCCATTTTTAATTATTCTAAAAGTGTTCCGAAAATAATTTTCGTATCCGCTGCGCGTTTTTCGCAATCCCGCCCGAATCCTCCAAAAAGTGCCCACGTTTATCGCCCGCGCCGCTTGCGGGTATCAACAAATATGACTCATTACGTAAGGCCCGTGATTAATTCATTCATTCGGATTTTGTGCGCGAATGTATCGCCGGACGGTTCCCATTGGCGCATCGTCGACCGGCCACGCCCATCGCGCGCCCGACCGCCTGCGATTGGCCCCGCTTCTAATGCACGTTTTGCCACACTGAAAATTTTCACCGAAATTTGGATCCCTATACGTGTAAATCTGGTAACGTAATCCGTATGTTAAATATGATCGATGGTTTGTAATATAATAAATAGTTTTATCGTGCATATAAATTAGCTAGTTTAAATATCAATAGCAGTTCTTGTTAGCATATTTTCAACATGGTTTTTCGGTAACCCTTCCATAAAATCAATTTCAATCTCATTTACATAGGTATCGGTTATAATTTATAAACTGTAAACCGATGTTCGAATGAAACGGTTACACCGCATCTACCGATTGACTCCGTTTTTCGAAGATATTAGCTGAATTGTTACCTGCCAACTAATTCATTGGGGTAGATTCGTATCTTTGGCAAGTATACTTGTAGCAAGCCCTTTGTTACGTATGCCTTTACCGATTGTTTGAATAAATACAATTCCATTGTTTAAAGTATTTAAACGATAACGATAAATGGGCGTGCGAACACCCTGTATACCAGTGGTTCGTTTTATCTGTCATGGCACTTTCTAACGTGATTTAATCTAAAAGGTTTTTCACAAACTTTCCCCTTTTCCAAGTGCGGAACATTATGGGCCGCATCCAATGGCATGGGGCGAGCACACTCTCTCTATACTTAAACATTGATTTACGTAAAGTTTTAATTTTGAGCCTTAGAATTTCGGTACCTACTAGCTTGAGTTAAACACGAACATACCTACACACAAAAGACAAATATGTTGCAACGCAAATTAGCGGGTGGTACTAAACGCCGTTTTTTCACAAAATTTAGTCCTACTTATGTACATAGATAGGTACCTATACATCATTTATAGGTGGGTTCGCTTCTTAAACCATTTATCAGATTATTAACGAGCTCCTAGCGAGTTAATAAGTTTGTCTGAAAGTGTAAAAAATTTCGGGGCGAGTGTACAACCCCCCCCCCCCCCCCGCACAAACAGGTACCTACTTCGAGAATCTCCCTCACCAATTGCTATTACGATTCCAAAAGCTCCTCTTTCCTGGAATGTACACCTATGTGCAACTGTGCTCGAAATATTTCTTTCTTGGAAAATATACCTATCTGTGTGTGACTGGGGGGTATTCCAATACCCCCCAGACCCCCCGGTGTTAGACTGTCACCCAAATTGTTAAACCTTCATCCTTCACTACTCTTGTGATTGTTTTTTAAGGAGAGTCATTCGCCTTTTGTGATGTGAGGGCTGTAATTTTTGTGGCACTTCAACAATTTTTGTTTCTTCATTCGATTTTGTTTACAAGGTCCACAAACCACCCCCTAAGTGGATCTAAAAGTATAACGCCTTCCCGTTTCAGAAATTATGAATTTTTTAAATAAAAGTTCACTTTCAGATTACGATTCGCCTATTGTGGGGGCTGTAATTTTTGTGGCACTTCAAGAATTTTTGTTTCTTCATTCGATTTTGTTTACAGGGTCCACAAACCACCCCTTAAGTACATTTAAAAGTATAGCCCCCTCCCGTTTTAGAAATTATGAATTTTTTTAATAAAAATTCACTTTCAGATTACGATTCGCCTATTGTGAGGGTTGTAATTTTTGTGGCACTTCAACAATTTTTGTTTCTTCATTCGATTTTGTTTACAGGGTCCACAAACCACCCCTTAAGTGCATTTAAAAGTATAGCCCCCTCCCGTTTTAGAAATTATGAATTTTTAAAATAAAAGTTCACTTTCAGATTACGATTCGCCTATTGTGAGGGCTGTAATTTTTGTGCCACTTCAACAATTGTTGTTTCCTCATTCGATTTTGTTTTGCATGGGTCCACAAACCACCCCTTAAGTGCATCTAAAAGTATAGCCCCCTCCCGTTTTAGAAATTATGAATTTTTTAAATAAAGGTTCACTTTCAGATTACGATTCGCCTATTGTGGGGGCTGTAATTTTTGTGGCACTTCAAGAATTTTTGTTTCTTCATTCGATTTTGTTTACAGGGTCCACAAACCACCCCTTAAGTGCATCTAAAAGTATAGCCCCCTCCCGTTTTAGAAATTATGAATTTTTTAAATAAAAATTCACTTTCAGATTACGATTCGCCTATTGTGAGGGTTGTAATTTTTGTGGCACTTCAACAATTTTTGTTTCTTCATTCGATTTTGTTTGCAGGGTCCACAAACCACCCCTTAAGTGCATCTGAAAGTATAGCCCCCTCCCGTTTCACAAATTATGAATTTTTTTAATAAAAGTTCACTTTCAGATTATGATTCGCCTATTGTGAGGGCTGTAATTTTTGGGGCACTCCAAGAATTTTTGTTTCTTCATTTGATTTTGTTTACAGGGTCCACAAACCACCCCTTAAGTGCATTTAAAAGTATAGCCCCCTCCCGTTTTAGAAATTATGAATTTTTAAATAAAAGTTCACTTTCAGATTACAATTCGCCTATTGTGAGGGTTGTAATTTTTGTGACACTTCAAAAATGTTTGTTTCCTCATTCGATTTTGTTTACAGGGTCCACAAACCACCCCTTAAGTGCATCTGAAAGTATAGCCCCCTCCCGTTTCACAAATTATGAATTTTTTTAATAAAAGTTCACTTTCAGGTTACGATTCGCCTATTGTGGGGGCTGTAATTTTGGTGGCAGTTCAACAAATTTTGTTTCCTCATTCGATTTTGTTTACAGGGTCCACAAACCACCCCTTAAGTGCATCTGAAAGTATAGCCCCCTCCCGTTTCAGAAATTATGAATTTTTTTAATAAAAGTTCACTTTCAGATTACGATTCGCCTATTGTGGGGGCTGTAATTTTTGTGGCACGTCAACTATTTTTGTTCCTTCATTCGATTTTGTTTACAGGGTCCACAAACCACCCCTTAAATGCATTTAAAAGTATAGCCCCCTCCCGTTTTAGAAATTATGGATTTTTTAAATAAAAGTTCACTTTCAGATTACGATTCGCCTATTGTGGGGGCTGTAATTTTGGTGGCACTTCAACAATGTTTGTTTCCTCATTCGATTTTGTTTACAGGGTCCACAAACCACCCCTTAAGTGCATCTGAAAGTATAGCCCCCTCCCGTTTCACAAATTATGAATTTTTTTAATAAAAGTTCACATTCAGATTACGATTCGCCTATTGTGGGGGCTGTAATTTTGGTGGCAGTTCAACAATTTTTGTTTCCTCATTCGATTTTGTTTACAGGGTCCACAAACCACCCCTTAAGTGCATCTGAAAGTATAGCCCCCTCCCGTTTCACAAATTATGAATTTTTTTAATAAAAGTTCACTTTCAGATTATGATTCGCCTATTGTGAGGGCTGTAATTTTTGGGGCACTCCAAGAATTTTTGTTTCTTCATTTGATTTTGTTTACAGGGTCCACAAACCACCCCTTAAGTGCATTTAAAAGTATAGCCCCCTCCCGTTTTAGAAATTATGAATTTTTAAATAAAAGTTCACTTTCAGATTACAATTCGCCTATTGTGAGGGTTGTAATTTTTGTGACACTTCAACAATTTTTGTTTCCTCATTCGATTTTGTTTACAGGGTCCACAAACCACCCCTTAAGTGCATCTAAAAGTATAGCCCCCTCCCGTTTCAGAAATTATGAATTTTTTTAATAAAAGTTCACTTTCAGATTACGATTCGCCTATTGTGGGGGCTGTAATTTTTGTGGCACGTCAACTATTTTTGTTCCTTCATTCGATTTTGTTTACAGGGTCCACAAACCACCCCTTAAATGCATTTAAAAGTATAGCCCCCTCCCGTTTTAGAAATTATGGATTTTTTAAATAAAAGTTCACTTTCAGATTACGATTCGCCTATTGTGGGGGCTGTAATTTTGGTGGCACTTCAACAATTTTGTTTCCTCATTCGATTTTGTTTACAGGGTCCACAAACCACCCCTTAAGTGCATCTAAAAGTATAGTCCCCTCCCGTTTCAGAAATTATGAATTTTTTAAATAAAAGTTCACTTTCAGATTACGATTCGCCTATTGTGGGGGCTGTAATTTTTGTGGCACGTCAACTATTTTTGTTTCTTCATTCGATTTTGTTTACAGGGTCCACAAACCACCCCTTAAATGCATTTAAAAGTATAGCCCCCTCCCGTTTCAGAAATTATGAATTTTTTAAATAAACGTTCACTTTCAGATTACGATTCGCCTATTGTGAGGGTTGTAATTTTGGTGGCACTTCAACAATTTGTGTTTCCTCATTCGATTTTGTTTACAGGGTACACAAACCACCCCTTAAGTGCATCTAAAAGTATAGCCCTCTCCCGTTTCAGAAATTATGAATTTTTT
Source organism: Photinus pyralis (assembly GCF_008802855.1). NCBI lineage: Eukaryota > Metazoa > Arthropoda > Insecta > Coleoptera > Lampyridae > Photinus > Photinus pyralis. The sequence goes on from NW_022170510.1 coordinate 8,570,232, forward strand.
AAATAAGGGTTCACTTTCAGATTACGATTCGCCTATTGTGAGGGTTGTAATTTTTGAGTCACTTCAACAATTTTTGTTTTCTCATTCGATGTTGTTTACAGGGTCCACAAACCACCCCTTAAGTGCATTTAAAAGTATAGCCCCCTTCAGTTTCAGAAACTATGGATTTTTTTATTAAAGTTCACCGAAACCGGCCGCAGTGACGTAGCGTAGGTAACTGGTGCTCGGGGCGCAATAGAAACTTGCGGCCCAAGGGAGGGGTGGGGGTAGGAATCAGTATTTGTCTTTTCCCCTGCTTGTTGTGCGTCATTTAAACAAAATTACAGTTATGAAGGGTTGATTAACATAAAGTTAATTAAAACCTCATTTAAATGATTTATTTCAATCGATCGCATGTGCGTGGTAGATTGTCTGTAGGCGCTGAGTGCCTTTCTTTCTTACAGACATAGAACTGAAAAGTAGAATGTTTCCATTTCAAATCATCTTGCATATTTTGAGGTGAGAAACCCACCCTCGTTATATCTATCACGTCAAAATTGGGCCTCAGAACCTAGATTGAAAACATCACGGGAAGATTATCCTTTACCTACTAGATCCGAGACTGTATACAATCATTTGTTTTGGCTCCAATAGGAAGGCATCATTTACGTCCAATTTATCAAACACCTGCGCGCGAGGTTAACGCGGTGAATAATTGTAGGCAACGAGGAAAACGCACAAAAAAAGTGCCGCGCGAATGTTGGAAGCGCGCGCGCTAAAAGAAAAATTAGTTTAAACTTGAACGGCGTCCAAAATAAATTTTTTCCCGGTGACATAATGGCCATCTGATTTAATAAAGCTAATGACTTTACGAAAATAAATCAAAGTAGACTCTCGCTAACAGGTTTCAATGGTGTGTAGAAGCAATTTGTGTCACGAAAACATCGGAATTGATAATAAACGCATAATTAATGCGCGACTTATTTATCGTCAAGGTGCGAGATGAAAATCTCGAGAAAGGGAAAAACGCCCCGGCGGCGCGGGGCGGGGGAGGTTTTTTTCTGCAGTTTAAATTTAAACTGTGTTGTTCATTAACGTAGTAAATTTAAATAACTATTTGCAGAGAGCCCATAATGAAATCACGTTATTTCGACTCTGGTGGCCGAGCGATTATTTCCATCTCTCACGGACGTACGGAAATCGCCCTCTAAGTCTGTTTCGTTTTCTCCGATTGAAAATTTATTCTAAAATGCAAATTTGCTATACCTCTCAATTTATCTTTATCTAAATTATTCTAAATGTTATAAATCTATCCCTTTTACGCAATGTAAACGATCCTTCTTTTTCTTGTACTTACGTACTTTAATTATATCCTCTTTATCTTTTACTTTTAAAATGTGTCTATGATGCAAATTTGCGCGTTTACTTTCGACTTACTTTTTACTTGAGCTTATCTAAACGGCTATCGTTTACTACGTATGCCGTTTTTCTTGCCAATGAGACGTGGTTTACCTTTTCCAGTTACCAAGCCATTAAAAGTCTCATTAGAGCTCGTTTTGTGGCACAAATGCCCGCGTCCTAAAAATTAACCTGTCTCATACCAACCCCTTTGCATCACTCTCTAAAGACACTTGTTGAGATTTAAAGATTTTGAAAACATTTTGAAAATATAGAAACCATAACGGCTCTCTGAAAAGGCTAACGACTTTAAAGACCCTAAAGACTAAAAACCTAAAAGGATCTTTCAAGTGGCCTCCAAGGACCAACAAACTCTTTAGATTCCCTATTAAGAAACTAAAGTCTCCATTCTCTGAAATCTCTAAAGGCTCCAAGGTTCTAAGACTCTAAAAACTTTCTGAAGGCTCCTAAGGACCCATCACAGACTCTATAAAGGAATAAAATCAAAAATTAACGAAAAGGTGTTGTAAAATGAAATTTCATGCTAAAGAATCTCTAAAGTCATTAGAGGCCGTCTAAAGATTCACTCTCCAAAGTCTTTCTGATTTTCCCTCTAAGAACTTGAGGGAGAGTCTGAGACCGGGGAGTCTGGGTGGTATGGAACACCCTCCAGCTACAGACGTGTACATTCCAGGAATAAGAGAATGCATGTATGTGAGGCTGGGGGGTATTCCGTACCCCCCAGACCCCCCGGTTTTAGAGTTGCCACCAGATTGTTAAACTTTCAGCACTCTTGTAATCAATTTTGGAGGGGGTTGTCCATCTTTAGTTATTCCATAGCTACTAAATTCCCTGCTGCTGTTTTTCCCTCCAACACGTGTATAAAAATTATTCGAAAAATTCGATGGTCCTCCTTGAGAAATGACCACAAAAGTTGTGAGGGTTTAACAGCTTGAGGGAGAATCTGAGACCGGGGGGTCTGGGGGGTATGGAATACCCCCCAGCCACAGACACGTGTACATTCCAGGAATAAGAGAATGCATGTATGTGAGGCTGGGGGGTATTCCATACCCCCCAGACCCCCCGGTCTTAGGGCCGCTCCAAATTGTTAAACTTTCAGCCCTTTTGTAATCAATTTTGGAGGGGGTTGTCCATCTTTCTTTGTCTGAAAGGTATTCCATAGCTACTAAATTCCCTGCTGCTGTTTTTCCCTCCAACACGTGTATAAAAATTATTCGAAAAATCGATGGCCCTCCTTGACAAATGACCACAAAAGTTGTGAGGGTTTAACAGCTTGAGGGAAAATCTGAGACCGGGGGGTCTGGGGGGTATGGAATACCCCCCAGCCACATACATGTATACATTCCAGGAATAAGAGAATGTGTGTATGTGAGGCTGGGGGTATTCCATACCCCCCAGCCCCCCGGTCTTAGAGTCGCCACCAAATTGCTAAACTTTCAGCACTCTTGTAATCAATTTTGGAGGGGGTTGTCCATCTTTCTTTGTCTGAAAGGTATTCCATAGCTACCAAATTCCCTGCTGCTGATCTTTCTTCCAACATGTGTATAAAAATTATTCGAAAAATTCGATGGCCCTCCTTGACAAATGACCACAAAAGTTGTGAGGGTTTAACAGCTTGAGGGAGAATCTGAGACCGGGGGGTCTGGGGGGTATGGAATACCCCCCAGCCACAGACACGTGTACATTCCAGGAATAAGAGAATGCATGTATGTGAGGCTGGGGGGTATTCCATACCCCCCAGACCCCCCGGTCTAAGAGTCGCCACCAAATTGTTAAACTTTCAGCCCTTTTGTAATCAATTTTGGAGGGGGGTTGTCCATCTTTCTTTGTCTGAAAGGTATTCCACAGCTACTAAATTCCCTGCTGTTGTTTTTCCCTCCAACACGTGTATAAAAATTATTCGAAAAAGTCGATGGCCCTCCTTGACAAATGACCACAAAAGTTGTGAGGGTTTAACAGCTTGAGGGAAAATCTGAGACCGGGGGGTCTGGGGGGTATGGAATACCCCCCAGCCACATACATGTATACATTCCAGGAATAAGAGAATGTGTGTATGCGAGGCTGAGGGGTATTCCATACCCCCCAGCCCCCCGGTCTTAGAGTCGCCACCAAATTGCTAAACTTTCAGCACTCTTGTAATCAATTTTGGAGGGGGTTGTCCATCTTTCTTTGTCTGAAATGTATTCCATAGCTACCAAATTCCCTGCTGCTGATCTTTCTTCCAACATGTGTATAAAAATTATTCGAAAAATTCGATGGCCCTCCTTGACAAATGACCACAAAAGTTGTGAGGGTTTAACAGCTTGAGGGAGAATCTGAGACCGGGGGGTCTGGGGGGTATGGAATACCCCCCAGCCACAGACACGTGTACATTCCAGGAATAAGAGAATGCATGTATGTGAGGCTGGGGGGTATTCCATACCCCCCAGACCCCCCGGTCTAAGAGTCGCCACCAAATTGTTAAACTTTCAGCCCTTTTGTAATCAATTTTGGAGGGGGGTTGTCCATCTTTCTTTGTCTGAAAGGTATTCCACAGCTACTAAATTCCCTGCTGCTGTTTTTCCCTCCAGCACGTGTATAAAAATTATTCGAAAAAGTCGATGGCCCTCCTTGACAAATGACCACAAAAGTTGTGAGGATTTAATAGCTTGAGGGAGAATTTGAGACCGGGGGGTCTGGGGGGTATGGAATACCCCCCAACCACAGACATGTATACATTCCAGGAATAAGAGAATGCATGTATGTGAGGCTGGGGGGTATTCCATACCCTCCAGACCCCCCGGTCTTAGAGTCGCCACGAAATTGTCAAACTTTCAGCACTCTTGTAATCAATTTTGGAGGGGTTGTCCATCTTTCTTTGTCTGACAGGTATTCCATAGCTACTAAATTCCCTGCTGCTGTTTTTCCCTCCAACACGTGTATAAAATTTATTCGAAAAAGTCGATGGCCCTCCTTGACAAATGATCACAAAAGTTGTGAGGGTTTAACAGCTTGAGGGAAAATCTGAGACCGGGTGGTCTGGGGGGTATGGAATACCCCCCAGCCACATACATGTATACATTCCAGGAATAAGAGAATGTGTGTATGCGAGGCTGAGGGGTATTCCATACCCCCCAGCCCCCCCGGTCTTAGAGTTGCCACCAAATTGTTAAACTTTCAGCACTCTTGTAATCAAGTTTCAGGTGGATGGGGGGAGGGGGGCTGCCTTTCTTTGCCTGAAAGGTATTCCATACCTACTATATTCCCTGTTGCTGTTTTTCCCTTTAAAAAATAGTAAAAATTCGATGGCCCTCCTTGAAAAATGATCACAAGGGCTGTGAAGGTTTATCTGTTTGAGGGAGAGTCAAGTATTTCCTGGTTATTTCGTATTTCTCCTACTACAAGCGTGAAGTTGATGCCCGAAAATCCAAAAATTCGAAAATTCTCACAACAAATTTGTATCATAGGGCACAAAATTACCATCAGAAATTGGATATATCCATATCAGCTCTCCATCTTGAGGTGGTACGACCTTTCGGGACAGAGCCGATGACAAGTCAATGGTTACGGTTTCCAATTGTCGATCATTTCGGGACCCGGTAATTAGAGAAACGATTTCGCGATTAAGTACCATCAACAGATGGTGTAATTGGGAAAAAAGTTTTGATATGGTCGACATCGCACATGTCCATGGAGCCATGACACCGACCGGCCGATTTTGATTAATTTCTAGCAACGAAAAAAATGAGAGATGATATCGACTCCTCTCACATACACACTGAAAATAGATTCAATAGGGTATATCGGTATTATAAAGAGATTACTAACAATGATTTCAGGATTTTTTTAAAACGTTGATAGGCGTCAAAATTGCGCTGAGTCAGCCTCATTCGGATGGTTTCGAATACGACGTCCCATTGTTACAGGTTGATGGTCGGTATGCGAGAAATGATATTAAAATATACACGGAGAAATGAACCCCACCCGCCAACCTATTTTTCGGTTGTGGCACGCCAGATTAACCGAAATAGGTGGGTAATCTGGAAACGGCTTCAATGACAGAAAATTACTACCCGCGCGCGAGATTTGCTCTTCAACAAATACCGGGGGAAAAAGGCAATTGAAGTCGGAAACTAATAACGATCCCAGCAGCAACCTGTTCCCCCGTCTCAAATCTCTGATTATACACTCGTTTTTTTTCCACTTCTGTCCGTGGTTTCGATTTTTATGACTATAATTTCAGATTTCGATTTTTAAAAAATTCTACTCTATGTTTAACTCGTACGTGATGACATTTAGTCGATCGTCCACCTATTTTTTTGTTCTTTTCGGTCAGTATTCGAAAATACAAATATCGAAATGGTAATCTAGATCTCATGGTCGAAGAATCGTTAAATGAATGTGATTACGGTAACCTATGACTAATTAAACGAGGCGCAGGTTTGCAGGTGGCCCCTGTCTTTTCTCCCATTGTTTTCAAGAATCTTCGTAATTGCAATTAAATGTGTCGTAAGTAACCAATTAGAAAGGATCCCTAATAGCGAAACAGACTACAGAGCCGAAAATTCAGACCTACGCTATGACAATTAGCGTGCCCCCTCCCCCAACTTGGGTTTATTAATATTTTTGATATTTCACTATTATATTAACAATTAACAGTATTCATGGGCCTTTGAGCAATTTTTGCAATTTTTCTTTCGAATTCTCTCAAAATCTTTGCAAAAGTTTGGGATGTCTCCCTGAAACAATTGGAAAATTTTTCGAAATTTCCTCGAATTAGCTTTTACTATTTCGAAGTCTCTCGTAATCATCTCTAGATCTTCGGAAAATTAACTAGAATTGTTTTACACATTTTTTGAATTTTCCCATATACTTATCTGGAGGTATTTTCAAAACCATACCAAAGTTTTGCCTCTTCTGGAATTTTCTAAAATTTTCTCAACTCATAGAAGAAAATATATGCAAAAATTCGACGAAAGAATTGAAAATTCGTGAAAACTCGTCCGAAAATTTGAAGAAAATTGATAATTATTGACAATTGAACCATCATTCAAAAGCTCAATTATATTAAAAATCGGACAAAAAAAATTCTCAAAAGTCTTAACTTTTTTGGACATCCGATCTCCTCGAGACCATGCAGCTCTTCTTCTACCCTACTTCCTCCTCGCTTTTCTCCTCTACTCCCCTCAATTCTATACGTCCTTGAAGTCTCTTCAAAATATTTACAAGCTTTTAGAAACCCTCTCAAAATGGGAACTTTCTTTAAATCATCTTCTTCTTAAAATTTCCTATAATCCTCGAAATCTTCTCGACGGAAACTTTCTCGAATTCTCAAATTTTTACACCCATTTTTTGAAAAGGTCCCCTCCGGGTTAATTCCATATGTTTTTATTTTCATTTGGGAATATTCTCGAAAGTTTATATGAAAGTTTTCGCAGTAGTGTTCTCTAAATTTTAGTTTTCTCCTCCTCTAATCCTTTCACCGTCTAAATAAGCTCTTATTTCCCCTCACACACACACTATTCCTGTGATCATTCTTTAAAGAGGACCATCGCATTTTTATTGGGGGTCGGTCTGAGTTTGTGGGGTATCTAATAACCTTGAGTCACAGACAGATACATTCCAGAAAAGAAAGACTCCGTGAACCGCGCTATTGCATCCAGGAATGTATACCTTTGTGTAGTTGGGGGTATTCCATACTGGTATTCCATACCCCCCCCCCCCCGGTCTTAAACTCACCTTCAAATTTCAAAGAGGACCATCGAATTGGGGTTGAGCCTAAGACCGGGGGGTCTGTGGGTTCCATACCCTCCAGACCGCCGGTATTAGACCCTCCCTCAGATTGTTAAACCTTCACTATTCTTGTGATCATTTTTGAAGGAGGGCCATTGAATTTTTATTGGGGGTGAGCCTAAACAGTCACACATAGATACCATTCCAGGAAAGAAATATTCCGCGAACCTCCCTTGCGGTTATTCGAATTCCAAAAATTCTTGTTTCAAAAAGGTATGCCTGTGTGTATTTTATACCCTCACCCCCCACGCCCGCCGGTGATAGGCCTATCCTCAAATTGTTAAACCTTTACCTTTCAAGGAAGACCGTTGAATTTTTGTTGGGGCGAACCTAAAACCGGGGGGTGGGGTCTGTGGGGTATGGAATACCCTCCAACCACACGCAAATACATTCCAGGAAAGAAATATTCTGTGAATCACCGTTACGAATTGTTATCGTAATTCCGAGAGCTCGTATTTCCAGTGTGTGTGGCTGGGGGGTATTCCATACCCCCCAGGTCTTAAAATATTCCGCAAATCCCCCTTATGAATGTGTACCTGTGTGGATGGGGGGGGGGGGGCTCCATATCTCCGATGTTATACTCTCGAAATCTTTTGAAATCTTCATAATTGATTCGGAAGCCTTTTCGTAGCTGATCTTCTCGAGACCCCCTTCTTTTTCGCTTTCCACCCCTCCTACTATACCTACACACTCATTTTTGTGCGAATTTTTAAGCTTCTCCAAGCTTCCTAAACTGCTTCACAATGTCTTATCAGTCTTCTTAAAATCTCCTCGAAATCCGGTGCCCTGGAAATATTCTTCTCTATAATATTCTTTCCCTCCTCTTCTCTCCTACGCGTCGTTGACGTTTTTAAGAAAGGATTTCGATACGCTCCAAAAATCTTCTGGAAATATTCTTATGTAAAGTTCTCCTTCTACCTTCTTCGCGAACTTCTTTCTAAACCTTGTAATTATTTATACTAGTTCAAAAGTTACAGCCCTTTGAATTTTTTTTCGAAATTGGTTTCTAGTCTATAACTTTTGTTTGAGAAGTCTGATCGAAAAAGTACGAATTGATTTGAATTCTACGCACTCAAATTAATAAGAAAAAGTGTTTTCCCGAGAAATTTTGGTGCAGTCGATTTTTGGTAAAAAAGGAAGGTTATACACTGCCTTTTTTTGAACCGGAAAAAAATTTTCTTATAGATTGTGGCCTGTAGAATCCATAATTTCAAACAGTTCCCAGATTGGGCTACTAGTTCAAAAGTTACAGCCCTTTGAATTTTTTTTCGAAATTGGTTTCTAGTCTATAACCTTTGATTGAGAATTCTGATCGAAAAAGTACGAATTGTTTTGGATTCTACGCACCAAAATTAATAAGAAAATGTCTTTTCCCGAGAAATTTTGGTGTAGACGATTTTTGGTAAAAAAGGAAGGTTATACACTGCCTTTTTTTGAGCTTCGAAAAAAAAATTGTCTCAGATCGACCCGGAAAAAAAATTTTCTTATAGAATGTGGCCTGTAGAATCCATAATTTCAAACAGTTCCAAGATTGGGCTACTAGTTCAAAAGTTACAGCCCTTTGAATTTTTTTCGAAATTGGTTCTACCTTTGATTGAGAAGTCTGATCGAAAAAGTACGAATTGTTTTGGATTCTACGCACCAAAATTAATAAGAAAAAGTGTTTTCCCGAAAAATTTTGGTGCAGTCGATTTTTTGTAAAAAAGGAAGGTTATATACTGCCTTTTTTTGAGCCCCGAAAAAACAATTGTCTCAGATCGACCCGGAAAAAAATTTTCTTATAGAATGTGGCCTGTAGAATCCATAATTTCAAACAGTTCCAAGATTGGGCTACTAGTTCAAAAGTTACAGCCCTTTGAAATTTTTTTCGAAATTGGTTTCTAGTCTATAACTTTTGATTGAGAAGTCTGATCGAAAAAGTACGAATTGATTTGGATTCTACGCACCAAAATTAATAAGAAAAAGTGTTTTCCCGAGAAATTTTGGTGCAGTCGATTTTTGGTAAAAAAGGAAGGTTATACACTGCCTTTTTTTGAGCCCCGAAAAAAAAATTGTCTCAGATCGACCCGGAAAAAAAATTTTCTTATAGAATGTGGCCTGTAGAATCCATAATTTCAAACAGTTCCAAGATTGGGCTACTAGTTCAAAAGTTACAGCCCTTTGAATTTTTTTCGAAATTGGTTTCTAGTCTATAACTTTTGATTGAGAAGTCTGATCGAAAAAGTACGAATTGTTTTGGATTCTACGCACCAAAATTAATAAGAAAAAGTGTTTTCCCGAGAAATTTTGGTGCAGTCGATTTTTGGTAAAAAAGGAAGGTTATACACTGCCTTTTTTTGAGCCCGAAAAAAAAATTGTCTCAGATCGACCCGGAAAAAAAATTTTCTTATAGAATGTGGCCTGTAGAATCCATAATTTCAAACAGTCCAAGATTGGGCTACTAGTTCAAAAGTTACAGCCCTTTGAATTTTCTTTCGAAATTGGTTTCTAGTCTATAACTTTTGATTGAGAAGTCTGATCGAAAAAGTACGAATTGTTTTGGATTCTACGCACCAAAATTAATAAGAAAAAGTGTTTTCCCGAGAAATTTTGGTGCAGTCGATTTTTGGTAAAAAAGGAAGGTTATACACTGCCTTTTTTTGAGCCCCGAAAAAAAAATTGTCTCAGATCGACCCGGAAAAAAATTTTCTTATAGAATGTGGCCTGTAGAATCCATAATTTCAAACAGTTCCAAGATTGGGCTACTAGTTCAAAAGTTACAGCCCTTTGAATTTTCTTTCGAAATTGGTTTCTAGTCTATAACTTTTGATTGAGAAGTCTGATCGAAAAAGTACGAATTGTTTTGGATTCTACGCACCAAAATTAATAAGAAAAAGTGTTTTCCCGAGAAATTTTGGTGCAGTCGATTTTTGGAAAAAAGGAAGGTTATACACTGCCTTTTTTTTGCCTCGAAGAAAAAATTGTCTCAGATCGTCCTGAGAAAAAATTTTTCTTATAGAATGTGGCCTGTAGAATCCATAATTTCAAACAGTTCCAAGATTGGGCTACTAGTTCAAAAGTTACAGCCCTTTGAATTTTTTTTCGAAATTGGTTTCTAGTCTATACCTTTTGATTGAGAAGTCTGATCGAAAAAGTTCGAATTGTTTTGGATTCTACGCACCAAAATTAATAAGAAAAAGTGTTTTCCCGAGAAATTTTGGTGCAGTCGATTTTTGGTAAAAAAGGAAGGTAATACACTGCCTTTTTTTGAGGCCCCGAAAAAAAAATTGTCTCAGATCGACCCGGAAAAAAATTTTCTTATAGAATGTGGCCTGTAGAATCCATAATTTCAAACAGTTCCAAGATTGGGCTACTAGTTCAAAAGTTACAGCCCTTTGAATTTTCTTTCGAAATTGGTTTCTAGTCTATAACTTTTGATTGAGAGGTCTGATCGAAAAAGTACGAATTGTTTTGGATTCTACGCACCAAAATTAATAAGAAAAAGTGTTTTCCCGAGAAATTTTGGTGCAGTCGATTTTTGGTAAAAAAGGAAGGTTATACACTGCCTTTTTTTGAGTTCCGAAAAAAAATTGTTTAAGATCGACCCGGAAAAAAAATTTGTCTGATAGAATGTGGCCTGTAGAATCCATAATTTCAAACAGTTCCAAGATTGGGCTACTAGTTCAAAAGTTACAGCCCTTTGAATTTTTTTTCGAAATTGGTTTCTAGTCTATATGTAGTGTATTTCTCTTTTTAGGTACTAAGCAGTCATGATGAATTATGGTGGGTATTAAAATTTGGTATAATCCAGTGTCACATTTATTATTTATTATCTATTATTTATTATTTATTATTTATTATTTATTATTTATTATTTATTATTTATTATTTATTATTTATTATTTATTATTTATTATTTATTATTTATTATTTATTATTTATTATTTATTATTTATTATTTATTATTTATTATTTATTATTTATTATTTATTATTTATTATTTATTATTTATTATTTATTATTTATTATTTATTATTTATCATTTATCATTTAACTGGTACTTGTTAGACGGACACATAATATACAAGGCAGTTAGAGTTACCCAAGCATGAGTACAGGAAAAATGCGATCCATTCAACAAATTCCCGATACGCGTTATAATCGATCCGCATCGGAGTACCATTAGAGGACCATTTACCTCTTTTTTATATCGAGATTAAAACCAAATAAGAACAAATACTATCATTTCAAGCCGTGTAGGTAAACACAATGGCCAATAAATTTGAATTAAAATTACTCGTAAACGCGTATTTACTGAACCAAAAAACCATTTTCATATAATTTCGAATAATAGCAGGAAGGGTGTGTAGAAAATCTGTTGTCTTCATTATTATTTTAATTTTGATGCACACGTCCGTTTTGAAACCACTATTATTTTCGTGTATCGGTCTCTTCTTTCGGGGCCGTGAAAAAAAAGGAGCGACGAGGTAAAACCCTTTCATTGGTCGACTACGTTTCCTATTGCTGTAATTAGCGCGGGTAATTTGAACTCGAGATTGCCGCGCCTGTGTGGATTAAGTACGTTAATTGCGTTTCAAAAGAACGAGCTTCTGCACTAATATTTTGACTCTTATTCTAACATTGCTAATTTTAAACAAATTCTGATTTATAATTCATCGAAAATTAGCCGTAAATTCAGATCCAGATTAATGAATCAAAAAAATCTCTGTGGTTTTGAAATATACAGTTATAAACCATTTTTCGAAAGGGAAACAAATTCTAATTCCTGTTAGTCTTCAATCGTTCGCAGACGCGTTAACACGTATCATTATCAATTTTATCTAAAGTTTCCGCGGTTATAGTGATCTTATATAAAACTGGGCATCTTTCGCGTGTGAATATTTAGCCCTGGGACGTATCACTAACGTTATTTGTACAGAACGTTATTTTTCCCATACTAAATAATGCAAAATAACGTTTTTGGCACGTTAAGTTTCTGATTGAGTAGGGAAAAATAAGGAATTTCAACAGCGACATCTAAGTAAACGTTATATGTAAGTACGGAACCTTTTTAGAGCATTTCCACAAAAAAAATTCGTCCGTCTGTCTGTTCCTACGGCCGTTCGGTCGCTACTAGTTCTTGTTCTACTTGCTTCGCATTTGGTTCGTTATGGTATCGTTAGCTGCCCTTCCAACCAATATCGACGTGTTTCCTTACGAGTCTGTTTCGTTTTCGCTGGGCCACCCTGTATAATGTTAGACAATTTTCACACCTGCAGTATTTCGTATTACTGCTGTTTTTTAACGAAAATATTGCTTCTCTTCGAGGACAAGAGAATTTATTTACATAAAAACGATTGCGCAATATCAAATTTGTTAAATCCTAGGCAGTTTTCACGGAACGCCACTTGAAAGTCATCGAGGATTTTCCGTGGGAATTTTTTCGTTCTAATCTGCGATTTTTTTCACAAAGGGTTCGTTTAATTAAGGAAGTATTTTTAGGCAAACCGATTTTCATATTAATAAAAGGAAGTCTAATTGCGGTTGTTGTTTTTGGTTTGTACTTAATCGTTATCAAAGTGAAACAATTACACCCACGCGATTAATAGTATCGATCCGTAATAAATATCTCTAATCAACGTTATTTTAGCCGGAAGAAAAAAAAACGACGTGAACCGCTAGCGTGGGCCGGTTATGGAATTAGATCGAACTTCAATTCGAGAAGCCGTCAAATCGTGAAATCTTTAGATTTGGTATTTGATTCTTCCTATGGCCCTCGGGGTTTGCAGATAGTTTCTATAAGAGGTTAAACGGGTCACGTGCCTCTTTCTGATACTGAAAATATCGACTTTGTCAAAAATGTGTGGATTTTGAGATTTTAAAATACTTGAGTTTTCTTCCATTATATCTAAAACGTGTAAAATAATTTTAATTAATCTTCAAAAAATTCCTTTAACGGAAGCTAACGCCGTATTTTCCAAAATCCCGTACGACGTATTGTTCTCTGTTGTTTTTTGTAAAGGCTTTTCAATAATATTTTAACAACACTGTCTAGTTAGGTAGGTACATCATTTAGCCTGAATTCTTCACTCGATTCTTATCAATAAACAAAATCAGTTCATGCAAATAAAGGTCGATTCCTTTAGGAATATCAAAATTACTTCGAACAAAGTTCCGTATGTAAATTCCTAAAAATAACCGATTCGAGCCGAAAATTGTAAAAAGTAAAACTCGAAATCGCGATTATGCACAGGAATAAAATGCCAATGTTCCGCCGTGTTGATATTAATAACATGCACGGATTAACGGACTTTAAATTTCCTGTCGTCTGCCGGCGTATACAAAGCTGTCACTGAACTTTAAGAAACTTACCTTTAATTAGCCGTTACGGTTAACGATCCGAAAAAAACTCTCAATGTCAATTTATTTAATCGCGTTTTTTATTTGAAAGGCGGTTCTCTGATTCGAAAATGTTCTTTCGCGTATATTTTACCACTTGAAAATAAAGCGGCTTTGCTACGAATCAGAATTTTTCTCGTCCCATAATTTTCTGAACGCAACGACCTGGACTAGTTTAAACCTGCATTTTTGTCACGTGTCCGCCTTTAAATGGAACGGACCGAAACTTCGAAAAGGTTCAAAGGGGGGGGGGGATTCCATGCCCAGTGTTTACCTTCAAAACGTGTAAAAAATAGTAGGATTACGATGGCCCTCCTTGAATAATGATCACATAAATACTAAATGTTTAACAATTTAAGGGGGAGACCCACACCGGGGGGCCTGGGGGGTATGGAGTATCTAAATCCCGCTATATCTTTATAAATGTATAAATATGTTGTGTTCATTTTCCATTGTATGACGATTGTAAGCTCTTTTTGTACTGCCTGCACATGAAATAAATATTATTATTATTATTATTATTACATATTATGGAATACCCCCCCCCCCCCCCCCCCAGCCACATATAGATACATTCCAAGAACGAAATATTCCGTGAATCTCCCTCGCGAATTTTTATTGGAATTTCTAGAGCTCTTCTATGTCGGAACGTATGAATACCTGTGTGTGGCTGTAGGTATTCCATACCCCCTCCCCCCAGGCTCCTACGAATTTTTATTGGAATTCCGAGAGTTCTTCCTTCTTAGAACGTATGTATACCTGTGCGTGGCTGGGGGGGTGTTCCATACCCCCAGACCCTTCGGACTTAGATTCCCCCGAAATTAACAAACATGCAGAACTCTTGCGATCATTTTTCAGGGAGGGCTTTCAAATTTTTTTTGCCTCAAAGGTATTCCATATCCCCTACATCCTCTGTTACAGTGTTGTCCTCCAAAACGTGAAAAAAATAATACGATTTCGATGGCCCCCCTTGAATAATGATCACGAAAGTACTTAATGTTTAACAATTTAAGAGAGAGTCTCACACCGGGGGGCCTAATACCCCCCAACCACATATAGATACATTCCAACAACGAAATATTCCGCGAATCTCCCTCACGAATTTTTATTGGAATTCCCAGAGCTCTTCTTTCTTGGAACGTATGTATTCCTGTGTGTGGCGAGGGGGGGGGTATTCCATACCCAGTGTTTACCTTCAAAATGTGTAAAAAATAGTAGGATTACGAACATTACGATGGCCCTCCTTGAATAATGATTACATAGGTACTAAATGTTTAACAATTTAAGGGGGAGTCCTACACCGGGGGGCCTGGGGGGTATGGAATACCCCCCAGCCACATATAGATACATTCCAACAACGAAATATTCCGTGAATCTCCCTCACGAATTTTTATTGGAATTCCCAGAGCTCTTCTTTCTTGGAACGTATGTATACCTGTGTGACGAGGGGGGGGGTATTCCATACCCAGTGTTTACCTTCAAAATGTGTAAAAAATAGTAGGATTACGAACATTACGATGGCCCTCCTTGAATAATGATTACATAGGTACTAAATGTTTAACAATTTAAGGGGGAGTCCTACACCGGGGGGCCTGGGGGGTATGGAATACCCCCCAGCCACATATAGATACATTCCAACAACGAAATATTCCGTGAATCTCCCTCACGAATTTTTATTGGAATTCCCAGAGCTCTTCTTTCTTGGAACGTATGTATACCTGTGTGTGACGAGGGGGGGGGGGTATTCCATACCCAGTGTTTACCTTCAAAATGTGTAAAAAATAGTAGGATTACGAACATTACGATGGCCCTCCTTGAATAATGATTACATAAGTACTAAATGTTTAAAAATTTAAGGGGGAGTCCCACACCGAGGGGCCTGGGGGGTATGGAATACCCCCCAGCCACATGTAGATACATTCCAACAACGAAACATTCCGTGAATCTCCCTCGCGAATTTTTATTGGAATTTCGAGAGCTCTTCTATGTCGGAACGTATGTATACCTGTGCGTGGCTAGGGGGTGTTCCATACCCCCCAGACCCTTCGGACTTAGACTCCCCCGAAATTAACAAACATTCAGAACTCTTGCGATCATTTTTCAGGGAGGGATTTCGAACTTTTTTTGCCTGAAAGGTATTCCATATCCCCTACATCCTCTGTTGCAGTGTTGTCCTCCAAAACGTGAAAAAAATAATACGATTTCGATGGCCCCCCTTGAATAATTAGCACGAAAGTACTAAATGTTTAACAATTTAAGGGAGAGTCTCACACCGGGGGGCCTGGGGGTATGGAATACCCCCCAGCCACATGTAGATACATTCCAACAACGAAATATTCCGTGAATCTTCTTCACGAATTTTTATTGGAATCCCAGAGCTCTTCTTTCTTGGAACGTATGTATACCTATGTGTGGCGAGGGGGGGGGGGTATTCCATGCCCAGTGTTTACCTTCAAAACGTGTAACAAAATAGTAGGATTACGATGGCCCCCCTTGAATAATGACCACATAAGTATTAAATGTTTAACAATTTAAGGGACAGTCCCACACCGGGGGGCCTGGGGGGTATGGAATACCCCCCAGCCACATATAGATACATTCCCAGAACGAAATATTCCGTGAATCTCCCTCACGAATTTTTATTGGAACTCCTAGAGCTCTTCTATGTCGGAACGTATAAATACCTGTGTGTGGCTGGGGGTATTCCATACCCCCTCCCCCCAGACTTCCACGAATTTTTATTGGAATTCCGAGAGTTCTTTCTTCTTGGAACGTATGTATACCTGTGTGTGACTGGGGGGTGTTCCATACCCCCCAGACCCGTCGGACTTAGACTCCCCCGAAATTAACAAACATTCAGAACTCTTGCGATCATTTTTCAGGGAAGGTCTGAAAGGTATTCCATATCTTCTACATTCTCTGTTGCAGTTGTTGTCTTCCAAAACGTGTAGAGATTCCTTATCACCGTTGTGGTTGTTTTTCAGTAAGAATCTTCATTTTTACGAACACCTGGTGTTAATTTTCATGGACTCCTTCGAAAAATGATGCGGGTTATGTGGTACTTGCACTATACGTTTTGAGGGTTATGGAACTCCCCAGTATTTCAATACCTCCTAGGAAAACGATTCTCTTCCATATACTACAACGTATATTTTTTAAAGCATTCGGTAGATGTTGATATTTTGGGCAACTCCGTCGAGGAGGGGGTGGGGCTTTTTCTAATTATGGGTCCAGCATAAATGTACGATGAAAGGCACTATACGATCTACCACGATATATATCTACTTCGGAATCTCGGAGTAAGGAATATACTGCGGAAGACTATGGAATATACTACTGTAGGTTTTCTATAGAGTTCTCTAAGATTTTGTTACGTATTGCATCACTGAATGTACTACGTTATCCAGTAAGAATCTGTTTTAAATAAATTCTATACAGTATAGGCTCTAATGGCATTATTTACTACACTGACCAACAGACGGGGTCTATTCTGTATATTGTCGTTAACAAACGATATCGTAATGGTAACGACTTTATCTTGGAAGCATCACTGTTATATTGTTATACAAAATAGAGAAAGTCGTTACCGAACGATAACCGCTGTGTAACGACATCGTTACGTATTAGAGAACAGGACCATTAATTCAGTTCATATCGTTGAAACATTTAAATTAATTTTATGACTATTGCGGTAATTATACATATATGACGACGATTTTTGCTGGGTCCTGAAGAGACGGGAATTTCCCCGGTATCTCGTTTGTCCGATCCGACCCTGCGTAAACCATTTGACCTCATCAAATTTATTGGTAATAAAAACATTCAGAACAAGCTCCTCGTCGTATAATTTTCATCAATTGTGATCAATTTCAAGAACGAGAGGAGGAAATAAATTTCGAATCGCCGGCTGGCGTTACAATCGGTTCCCGTATCAACTTCGAACAAATGCGCGCCCCCGCAATTAATAGTATCATTTTTTAATCATTCCATATACGAAATTAATTATGCCGTACGTCCAATTAAGTCCGTTTCCAACAACAAATCTCGAGGTTTTATAAATATCACCAAATCACTTATAGCAATAATTGCGGAAATAAACAAACAATTGAACTTATTATCGTTCCCAGCACTCGCCTGATAGTGTATAAAATAATCGTGTACGTTTTTTTTTTCTGCCGGTTACCATTAATTATTATAATTGCGCGTTAATTTCCACCAATGCCGCATATTTGAAAATCGTAGCGGCCGCCGCTGAGAGAGAAACAAAAAAAAATATCTTCGGTCGAAAACAATAGCGCAATTTATAATCCAAAAACCGGCGGTAATAATAATAATATGAGAAATGGAGGATATAAAAAAAAGGGTACCATAATTCTTTATAATTTTTTTTCCCAATATCTATTCAGGTTTCGAATCTTTGAACCGAATTCGGTTTTATTTCTTTTTTCTAAATGAATATCGCTTATCTGATCGAAAAGATAATTAGTATGTATTGAAATTTCAAGTCATCTTTTAGATATTTATCGTTATTTAGATTTGAGTTGTTTCTTCTATCCGTTCCTTTTTAATTATTAGAAATTCGTTGTATGATTTACGTTTTCGATCCGCTTTATATTCGATGTCTGACATTACGATCTGGATTACTGTCATAGAATTTTTCGAAATTAATCGAGAGCATTTCTGTGCTCCTAATTACTGTCGTAAAAGCAAAGAATACTTAATTACTCTTTGGTAAAAGCTTGGTATCAAGGAAATGAGCGGCGTTTTTGGTCCTTCTATTCCAGATATAACTAGAAGTAAATCACTTCTGAACTCCTGATTGCGTAACTGGTACAACTAAATACCAATGGAAACGATGATCAGGATCACGGTAAATGAGGGTGCTTAGGTGCTCCTGATGTGTAAGGCCAAACTGACAATCGTACCTCTTTTATGAAGAGAAATTAATACCGAGAAGAACTAAAACCCAAATATGATCTCCTGATACCTTTGATCTATAGGTAAACGAAAGGTGTGTGTATTAAAAGTATTAAAGTGTTTACGAGAAAATAATACACGTCAGGTATGATACGCCTTTTAGAATGTTCCGCTAATCCTCTAAAACTAAAACAACAGTAGGTACCGCTTCAGTTTTCCTCTCAAATCTGCCTAAAGCTCTAAAATTCCCGTCATTTTCCTCTTAAGCTGATAAAAACTACCCCAAGTGCTCAAAAAATTCTTCCCCTCAAGTCTTCCTAAACATTTTCTCGATCCTGCTTTACCAACCAAAGTAAAATGGGTTATTGCCCTAGCTTCGTGTGGTTAGTATCATAAAATTGGTTCTTAACCAATCCCCCCCCCCCCAGATCATTTTTGGAAAGAGGCCATAAAAACTAACACCAGGAGCGCCTAGACTATGGAATAGCAGTCCCTTGTGAAACACTACTAGAACAGCCTTTAGGGCTGAGTATATTGAAGAAGAGCCTCACCGGGGGGGGGGTATGGAATACCCCTCAGTATACGAAGTTCTTTTGATTGTTTGATTGGAAGAGAAAATTGAATCGAATACCCCTCACCGAAGTACGTTTTCATGTCCTACAACTATCACAAGTACTTCGTTTACCCCAGACCCCCCGGTGCTACATTCTGCCTCAAAAATTTGGAAAGGGGCCATAAAAAGTAACACCAGGAGCGCCTGGAGTATGTAATAGATACACTGCCTTTTTTTGAGCCCCGAAAAAAAAATTGTCTCAGATCGACCCAGAAAAACAATTTTCTTATAGAATGTGGCCTGTAGAATCCCTAATTTCAAACAGTTCCAAGATTGGGCTACTAGTTCAAAAGCTACAGCCCTTTGAATTTTTTTTCGAAATTGGTTTCTACTCTATAACTTTTGATTGAGAAGTCTGATCGAAAAAGTACGAATTGTTTTGGATTCTACGCACCAAAATTAATAAGAAAAAAGTGTTTTCCCGAGAAATTTTGGTGCAGTCGATTTTTTGTAAAAAAGGAAGGTATAACACTGCCTTTTTTTGAGGCTCGAAAAAAAAATTGTCTCAGATCGACCTGGAAAAAAATTTTCTTTTAGAATGTGGCCTGTAGAATCCATAATTTCAAACAGTTCCAAGATTGGGCTACTAGTTCAAAAGTTACAGCCCTTTGAATTTTCTTTCGAAATTGGTTTCTAGTCTATAACTTTTGATTGAGAAGTCTGATCGAAAAAGTACGAATTGTTTTGGATTCTACGCACCAAAATTAATAAGAAAAAGTGTTTTCCCGAGAAATTTTGGTGTAGTCGATTTTTGGTAAAAAAGGAAGGTTATACACTGCCTTTTTTTGAGCCCCGAAA
Source organism: Photinus pyralis (assembly GCF_008802855.1). Taxonomy (NCBI): domain Eukaryota; kingdom Metazoa; phylum Arthropoda; class Insecta; order Coleoptera; family Lampyridae; genus Photinus; species Photinus pyralis. The sequence continues at coordinate 8,590,108 of NW_022170510.1, forward strand.
AAAAAATTGTCTCAGATCGACCCGGAAAAAAAATTTTCTTATAGAATGTGGCCTGTAGAATCCATAATTTCAAACAGTTCCAAGATTGGGCTACTAGTTCAAAAGTTACAGCCCTTTGAATTTTTTTTCGAAATTGGTTTCTAGTCTATAACTTTTGATTGAGAAGTCTGATCAAAAAAGTACGAATTGTTTTGGATTCTACGCACCAAAATTAATAAGAAAAAGTGTTTTCCCGAGAAATTTTGGTGCAGTCGATTTTTGGTAAAAAAGGAAGGTAAAACACTGCCTTTTTTTGAGCCCCAAAAAAAAAAAATTGTCTCAGATCGACCCGGAAAAAAAATTTGCTTATAGAATGTGGCCTGTAGAATCCATAATTTCAAACAGTTCCAAGATCGGGCTACTAGTTCAAAAGTTACAGCCCTTTGAATTTTTTTTCGAAATTGGTTTCTAGTCTATAACTTTTGATTGAGAAGTCTGATCGAAAAAGTACGAATAGTTTTGGATTCTACGCACCAAAATTAATAGGAAAAAGTGTTTTCCCGAGAAAATTTGGTGCAGTCGATTTTTGTCAAAAAAGGAAGGTTATACTATGCCCTTTTTTGAGGCCCGAAATAAAAATTGTCTCAGATCGACCCGGAAAAAAATTTTCTTATAGAATGTGGCCTGTAGAATCCATAATTTCAAACAGTTCCAAGATTGGGTTACTAGTTCAAAAGTTACAGCCCTTTGAATTTTTTTTCGAAATTGGTTTCTAGTCTATAACTTTTGATTGAAAAGTCTGATCGAAAAAGTACGAATTGTTTTGGATTCTACGCACCAAAATTAATAAGAAAAAGTGTTTTCCCGAGAAATTTTGGTGCAGTCGATTTTTGGTAAAAAAGGAAGGTAATAAACTGCCTTTTTTTGAGCCCTGAAGAAAAATTCTCAGATCGACCAGGAAAAAAAATTTTCTTATAGAATGTGGCCTGTAGAATCCATAATTTCAAACAGTTCCAAGATTGGGCTACTAGTTCAAAAGTTACAGCCCTTTGAATTTTTTTTTCGAAATTGGTTTCTAGTCTATAACTTTTGATTGAGAAGTCTGATCGAAAAAGTACGAATTGATTTGGATTCTACGCACCCAAATTAATAAAAAAAGTGTTTTCCCGAGAAATTTTGGTGTAGTCGATTTTTGGTAAAAAAGGAAGGTTATACACTGCCTTTTTTTGAGCCCCGACAAAAAAATTGTCTCAGATCGACCCGGAAAAAAATTTTCTTATAGAATGTGGCCTGTAGAATCCATAATTTCAAACAGTTCCAAGTTTGGGCTACTAGTTCAAAAGTTACAGCCCTTTGAATTTTTTTCGAAATTGGTTTCTAGTCTATAACTTTTGATTGAGTGTAATAATGTGCCATACTCCAAAGTGCTCCAATTTCATCATCAAAACATTTAATGCGAACATCTACTAGCAATTACAGTCACACAAGTGCTTTATAGTTAAGTTAATTAGTTTCTGCCTTTGGCAACCAGAGAACCATACCAATTGGTAATACCAACGAACCAGTGGCCATCATTGACATGCACAGTTATAGACAGCTTGTACTTCCCGAGAGGTAAGAAGGGAGGAAACTTGTCCTGCTCGATTGGATAATATCTCAGATATAATAAACCCTGAAACAGGTTCGCCTAAATTTCTCAGTGACATACGTAACGTCTCTTACGCCCGGAAATGGACATCCCCTAAAATTTGAGTACTGAACTATGGAGCTTAAACCGAACATATTTCTCTTGAGCTGATCGCATAAATCTATCGTGATATTGAACGGAATGATGCGATACGCACCGCTGGCGAATCTGTAAAACTTGAAGTCCATCTACAAGCACAAGTTACTGAAGATTTCCACAGCGAATTATCACCATTATATTGTTCTTAAGTGGGGAGGTCACGAAACCGGAGGCATTTAGGACCTTCATCTTCATACTTTTGTTGTAGTAGACCGCTTGGATATTCGGGCGGAGCAAAAAGGAATTGTTATGATCCTGTACTTCCATCCGATCGTGCACGATATCGTACCGATCCTGGTAGAATTGCTGAAAGGCGCAGTTTCAGCAGGACGGAGCACCGATTGAACTTACCGCAAGCACGAATGCGATGGAGGCAAATATTAGAAACGCGGCGTACATCTTTCTAATCAGATCGTTGCGTTACATGGTCTATATAAGCCTAACCTTCGTCATCCGCAATTAAAAAGTAATTCGCACCACAATGGACTAGTTACCTCCAAACATTGGAGGGGGAGGGCATGGTGTAATTTGGTCGATTGCTGATACCACAACAGGAGGGGAAGACATCATTTTTCAGAATTAATCATCGATTCTTTCATGTCCCCCCCCCCCCCGGGGGGGGGGGGCTGTAAGCCCTCCACCGTACGGAGAACACGATCTCATCATTCTTCCCCGACAACTGTCATGAGAATCATGAGGCCTAAACAGTTCCCTTGCTATTTCCAGAAAGAATACCATCAGGTGGTCGGAAGGGGGGGGGGGTTATGGTATGTAAAATGAATCCCTTTCCAGTCGAAAACTTCTTTGTCGTCAAATATTATAATTGATTTTGCTTAGAATTTGAAAACGTTTGGTTTTGTTTTCTATTTGCCACACTAATTAAGTGCCGCATTGGCCTCAACTTATTAACTTTCATCTGTTCCCTGCCCCGGGATAGGCCTCGACAAGGCAATTTCTGTGGGGGTCTCGAGATAAAACCGCGATCTATAGAAAGGAAGTGGATAACGGGCGTAATCAAATCGAAGTATATCAAAAAATTTTTCGTGACGAGCGCAGGAGGAGGGACCGCGAGAGGGCGAGGGGGGAAAAATTTATTGTTACGATCTTCCGAGTTTTAGTTGTTCTCACGGATGTTTTAAAGGAAACTGGCATAAAACAAACGCTCTTTAGCTTGTAATAGGCTGGTAGGATAAGAAAGCCATAGGCTATGCTATATTTATGGCGACTATAAATCTAGTTTTTCGAAAAGCTCGGTCTACCACACCTATGTTATACCGGCGAACATATAAATTTACCTGATATCCCACATAAGTATATATATTCCGATATATACCGAAGCAACTGGTTATACTTAAATTATATCAAAATTGCCTTTCAAATTGTTGCTCGTATAATTTATCATTAGCCGTTATGAGTTATTATTTGGGTATATTATAATTGGGTTCGTTATTTAAGGTAGAATTCGACCGATTTTGATTTTTTTTGTTTTCCGTATCGAGGATTGTTCAAATTTATAACGCGCTGGTGGCGGCCAGCATGTATCTTTTATAACCCTTTATAAAGATAACGACGATTTTAATGTGAGACGTATTAAACGAACTGATTAGTTTAATTAAATGTTTTCTCTTTAAAGTTAATATTTATCAGAAATCGTAAATTAGTACCGTTTTTAATTAAACTTGTTTTATTGACGCTTTCCAGTTTGATTGTCCGGCGTTTTAATCGCTAACGCCGTTTGAAGGCCGTTTTCCATCTTAATTTGACCTACTACCTTTCATATTTTCAACCTTTCCCCTTTCATTTCGCAAACCACGAAATCTGAAATGAAAAGAAGACGAAAAAAAAACAAAGGCGAAGAATATGAAAAAAAAGATAAAAGAAATAATAAGGGTTAGAAAACAAAAAAGGAAACGAAAACAATAATGAAGGCTACTATATTAAATAATCTACTAAAAGAAGAGGAAGAAAAAGGTGAAGACAACAAATATCAGAACGGAATTGAAAGAGGAGGGGGAAAAACGTACAAAAGCACTTTAGTAATAGAGAAAGGAGAACAAAGAAGAATAGAAAAGAAAACGCATTGAATTAGACAAAAAAACATATGAAGGAGGAACGTGAAGAAAAGGACAGAAAAGATGATGACTTATAAAAAGGAGTTTCAGAAGAGCTCTAAGAAGAAGGCAAAGGCGCAGGAGAAGATACAGGAGGAGGAAAAACCCAATGAAAAGGTGAAGATTATGCAGCAGATGATAAAGATGACTCAGTGCATGACTTAGATAAAAAGAGAACGCAAAGAAGACAAACAAGAGATAACGAAGGAGAAAAAGAGTAGAAAAGTAAGACAGATAATAATGCAATAAATAAAGCCACAACACAATATACCAAAAAAGACGTAGAAACAGGCAAAAAAGAGGGACACAATGAGGATGGAGGCAAGAATGAAGATGATCCCGAACAAGTGAAATGACAAAGATGAAGAATATAACGACGTAGAAGAAAAACCCTGCGAGAAAGATGAAAATGCAAATAGAAGATAATGAAGAAGATGGTAAAGGCCAGGATGATGGCCAAAGGATGGAAGACACAAAGAAATAAAACAAAAAGGGACCTAGAGGGAAAGAAGACAAATGAAAAGATAAATACGAAAGCTAAGGAAACGCGGGAACACAAGGAGATGGCGAACAAGAATAGGATAATGAAAACCATTAAAGAACCGCACAAGAAATGACGAGAGAGAGGAACAAGTAACATGAGATAAAGGTGAACACCACAGAGAGGAGTACGGAGAAGGCAAAAGAGGTATCGTCAAGTAGCAACGATAACAAAAAGAGAGGATAGATACGTTGACGAACAAGGGGACGAAAGAAAATGAAGCAGAAAAAGGTCAGAAAAGGGAAGTGAGAAGGAGACGCATAAAAATACAAGGGAAAGGAAAATTAAGAATAAACCAAAGAAAAAAGCTAAGGGAAACAAGAAGAAACACAGGGAACAGACACACGAAAAAAGATGTCGCCAGGAAGAAGACCAAGAAAACAAAGAACATAAGACAAAATGTAGGACTCCATTTCTTCATTACTTGATTAATTAAGCTGCCAACTAATTAATAGACTAACTTTATACGTGCACTAATAAATCCAAAAAGGATTAAGTGATAAAGTAGATGGAGAAGGCGAAAAAAATTCTTAGGAGGACAAGGAGAAAAATACGAAACCAAAATGTAGAATAAAATCGAGCAAAAGAAGAAGATAATGTAGAAAATAAAAGAAGGACGGAGGCGCAGAAGAAGTGTAACAAGAACGAAGAGGTGGAAAGTGGAAGACGATCAAGATGAAAGCAAAGAACAAGTGAGTCGGGGACGAAGACGAAGACAAAAAAAAGAGACAACGACGAAGACGAAGAACAATACTAAGTAAAATAAGAAGGAAAAAGCAAAATAAACGAGCCAAAAAAGGCAATAGAAGAGGATCTAAAAGAAGACGTAGAAGGAAGCATAGAAAAACAACAAAAAAGTGACACGCAAACGAAGAAAAGAAAAGGACAAATCTGAAAGATTACAATCCGGAAAGCTGTCGGAGTGGAATGGAGAGAATACCTACCATACGATAATCCCCTGCACAAAAACACTAGAATCCATTCTCCACAGACTCTTGGTGGAGTTATGTTGGATACGTTTAGGGGAATAATGTAGAACCGGGGGGTGTGCGGGGTATGGAATCTTGTGACAGTTGCAGAGAAGTACATTCAATGTTCGCTTCCCTATAATTATCACAAGAACTTCGTATACTGGGGGGTATGAAACGGTGATGTTCTTCCCCATCACATTCCGTTCTAAGGGCTATTCTGGTACTTTTTCTACAAGGGACTAGTATTCCATACCCCACGAGCTCCTGGTGTTAGGTTTATGGCTCTTTTCCAAAAATGATAGCGTATATTGTATGTGTTCTTTACATTTTGGGGAAGAATGTAGAACCAGGGCGACTGGGGGGGTATGCATACATACAATATACGCTATCATTTCTGGAAAAGAGCCATAGACCTAACACCAGGAGCTCGTGGGATATGGAATACTAGTTCCCTTGAAAAAATACTACCAGAACAGCCCTTAGAACTGATTGTGATGGGGAAGAATCTTACCGGAGTGTCTGGGGGGGATGGAATACCCCAGTATACGAAGTTCTTGTGATAATTACAGGTAAGAGAACATTGAATCGAATATCTCTCATGGAGGAACGTGTTAATGTACTTCCCTGCAACTGTCACAAGATATTCGTATACTGGGGGGTATTCCATACCCCCCAGACCCCCCGGTAAGGTTCTTCCCCATCGCAATCCGTCTAAGGGCTGTTCTGGTAGTCTTTCTTCAAGGGAACTAGTATTCCATACCCCACGAGCTTCTGGTGTTAGGTTTATGGCTCTTTTCCAAAAATGATAGCGTATATTGTATGTGTTCTTTACATTTTGGGGAAGAATGTGGAACCGGGGGGTCTGGGGGGTATGGAATACCCCCCAGTATACGAACATCTTGTGACAGTTGCAGAGATAAACATTAAATCGTTCTTCCATGAGGAGTATTCGATTCAGTGTTCCGTTCCCTATAATTATCATAAGAACTTCATATGCTGGCAGACCCCCCGGTAAGGTTCTTCCCCATCGCAATCCGTCCTAAGGGCTGGTCTGGTAGTCTTTCTTCAAGGGAACTAGTATTCCATACCCCACGAGCTCCTGGTGTTAGGTTTATGGCTCTTTTCCAAAAATGATAGCGTATATTGTATGTGTTCTTTACATTTTGGGGAAGAATGTGGAACCGGGGGGTCTGGGGGGTATGGAATACCCCCCAGTATACGAACATCTTGTGACAGTTGCAGGGATAAACATTAAATCGTTCTTCCATGAGGAGTATTCGATTCAGTGTTCCGTTCCCTATAATTATCATAAGAACTTCGTATACTGGGGGGTATTCCATACCCCCCAGACCCCCCGGTAAGGTTCTTCCCCATCGCAATCCGTCCTAAGGGCTGTTCTGGTAGTCTTTCTTCAAGGGAACTAGTATTCCATACCCCACGAGCTTCTGGTGTTAGGTTTATGGCTCTTTTCCAAAAATGATAGCGTATATTGTATGTGTTCTTTACATTTTGGGGAAGAATGTGGAACCGGGGGGTCTGGGGGGTATGGAATACCCCCCAGTATACGAACATCTTGTGACAGTTGCAGGGATAAACATTAAATCGTTCTTCCATGAGGAGTATTCGATTCAGTGTTCCGTTCCCTATAATTATCATAAGAACTTCATATGTTGGGGGGTATTCCATCCCCCCCAGACCCCCCGGTAAGGTTCTTCCCCATCGCAATCCGTCCTAAGGGCTGGTCTGGTAGTCTTTCTTCAAGGGAACTAGTATTCCATACCCCACGAGCTCCTGGTGTTTGGTTTATGGCTCTTTTCCAAAAATGATAGCGTATATTGTATGTGTTCTTTACATTTTGGGGAAGAATGTGGAACCGGGGGGTCTGGGGGGTATGGAATACCCCCCAGTATACGAACATCTTGTGACAGTTGCAGGGATAAACATTAAATCGTTCTTCCATGAGGAGTATTCGATTCAGTGTTCCGTTCCCTATAATTATCATGAGAACTTCGTATACTGGGGGGTATTCCATACCCCCCAGACCCCCCGGTGATGTTTTCCCTCATCACACTCCGTCCTAAGGGTTGTTCTGGTAGTCTTTCTTCAAGGGAACTAGTATTCCATACCCCACGAGCTCCTGGTGTTAGGTTTATGGCTCTTTTCCAAAAATGATAGCGTATATTGTATGTGTTCTTTACATTTTGGGGAAGAATGTGGAACCGGGGGGTCTGGGGGGTATGGAAAACCCCCCAGTATACGAACATCTTGTGACAGTTGCAGGGAAGATCATTAAAACGTCCTCCAGGAGGGATACTCGATTCAATGTTCGCTGCCTTATAATTATCACAAGAACTTCGTATACTGGGAGGTATTCCAGGGAGTATTACACTCCAGATCCATACGTCTCCAGTATATGAAGATCTTTTAATAGTTCTAGGGAACAGAAGATTAAAGCGTTCTTCTATGGGAGGTTTTTGATTCTATCATAAGGTCTTGGTGTGAGAAAAATTACAGTTCTTTGCATTCCATAAAGCGGAGACAAGAAAATGACAAGGACGGGGAATAACTAGACAAATGTAGTGAAAGGTAAGGAAGATCAATAACTCTTAATAAGAGTAAGGCAGATGATGCGAAAATGAATTAAATAGTGCCAAAAAAGGACAAAACATGTGATCAAAGAACTTGTACAAGAAGGCAAATAGGAAGAGAATGAAGACAAAGTTGAGGATGAGCAAGAACATAAAAGAGATGAAAAGAAAAGAATCAAAACGAAAAACAAAGAAAAAGATGAAGATAAGGTGTCTGAGAAGGTAGATGTAGTAAAAGAGAAGACAAAAAATCAGATGAATACACGTATAAGACGAATAAATGGAGGAGAAAGACCAAAGAAGGAGACTAGAAGAACGAAAAAGAGAACGAATAAACAAAAATTAAAAATAAACCAAAGAAGATGGCTAAGGCAAAGAGGAAGACAACAAAGAAAAATACCAAGAAGATGAACAAGAACACGATAATTAAGACCAAGAAAAAAATGCGGAAGAATAGACGGGTGTTTTGGATTCATTCGATAATTAATGTAAACATGACAATTAAGTAAACAGAGAAATGACACTCCTGACTTCACCCACTACCAACAGGTTCTCCTTGATAAGTGCAAGACGTGGCGTGGGTGTAGTACACGAGCAAATTTCGAATTTGTTCAAAACTTTCGTTTTACGCGTCAATCACAGCGCGAGGCACCTCAAATTTATAGAGTTACACCTAATTTAATAGATACTTAAAAAATGAACAGAATATTTTTATTATCGAGCTGTAAAATCTGAAAAATTATTAAGGAAGTACCGCAAGTATATCTCTCTAATCAATGGTTTTATAACCTCGCCGGTCCAGTTTAGTACTTAACTCGCGTTGCGTAATCCGAACAAAAAGCGCGACCGATCATACCTTCACTTTGTTACGCCAATGCCTATACAAATCAAAGTTTATTATAAAAATGTCTAAATGCTGGATAAACCACTTAACCGCTCCCTAAAATTCCTTTTTGTATAAAAATAAAATTCTTTTGCGCCTGACAGGACCATTTAATCTTCGTATCATCAATATTTCTCCATGTCCATCTCTGTCATTTACGTACGGCACAAAAACTTTTAATATTTCATCTTCCAGCGTCCACTAAAAACCCGATTTTATTTACTTTGAATGAAAAATTAAATTTTTTTAATAGTTGAGAGAGAGGGAAAAAAAACGACGATGGAATGCGGCGAATGATTTTTCAAATTCAAAGAGAATGACTGAGCTCATTTTTTATACTCGCGTTTAGAATGTGATTTTCGCCCGGTTTATGTAGATTAAAGTGCACATTCATATTGAATCGTAATTATTATTTTAAACAATGGATAACCTGCTGAGAATAATATGCAAGAATTTATTCGCTTTTATCTTACATTTTCAGCGTATTAAGGATAAAACCTTTTTTTTTTGCTCCCCCCGAGATGACATCGGGTGATGCAAATGCGCCGTGGATTATTCAAATTTGCGTTACGGTAAAAAAAAACTGGAAACTTGAACAAATCCGATCTGGAGCACGGCGCGACAGGGCCGTACCGCGCGCTCCGGCACTGGACCGTTCCTAAAAAGGTCTCCCGAAGTGAATTTGGAAAGCCGACCCACACCTCCACTTAAAACTCGAAGAAAAAAAGACGTAGGTATATATTGACAAAAGATAAAATATTATTAATATTTCATGGCGATTAAGAGGGACATGACGTGTTGAAGGATGAAAAGAGTAACAAAAATAAAAAATTGATCGCCAGAATTCGAGTATTTGAAAGTTGAACAGGTATTTTGTTATGATATTTGAATAAATTAAATCCGTATATAACGCGGAGGACAGGACTTTTTCTTATCTCCGATGGAGTCGGAGTTTTTAATTAATTAATTAACGTAATTGACGTGACATTTGGAAATGTACGAGGTGTAATTTGTCCGATTTCTTCGAATAACTCAATCATTCCGCTGATGCGAGTTTGAATGCGTAATTAATGCGCGAGGGAATGGACACTCAATGTTAGGCTAAAAGCAAATTATAGACGAAAAAACTAATTAGAAATGAAAATAGAAATTCCAAAAATAGTGATAGTACCAAGAGCCTTCGAGGACATGGAATAAATTTTCTGTGCACTTCATTCAATTCAAATATTGTAAACTTTCGCAAATATATTAAGGGACTCGCGAATTATGATGAAAATAATGGGTTATCCTCACTTCAAAAAAGGTTGCAAGTAACCCATAAGTTCATGTTTTATAGACCAAGAAAAATGCCAAAGAGAGTCATAGTTCCTCCCGCCTATACGGTCCCTTTTCAAAAATGACGGTTCATATTATATGCGTTCTATACGTTTTGGGGGTAGAGGTATGGAACACCTCCCAGTATACGAAGATCTTGTGACAGTTGTAGGGAAAAGCATATTAAAACGTACTTCCATGAGGAGTATTCGATTGAATGTTCTCTTCCCTACGACTGTAATAGTTTTCTGTATAACACATCGAATCCTGTCTTCCTGACGAAGATTCCATACTCTACAGATTCCCGGCGTTGGATGGCTCTCGTAATAGTTTTCAGTAAAGGACGTCGAATCTTTTGGGGAAGAATATTGAAGGGATATTCAATACCCCCCAGCAAAGCATCCGAAGATTTTCAAAATTGTATGGAAAAGAACATTGAATCATTCCCTTTCCCTGGGGGTATGGAAACACCTAACACCGGGGGGTCTGAGGGAGTATGGAATATCTCTCAGGGAAAAAGGAATGATTCATTGTTTTTTTGCGTACACCTTTGAAAATCTTCGGAAGCTTGCTTGGGGGGTATTCCATACCCCCCAGACCCCCCGCTTACACATTCTTCCCCAAAGCGTACAGTGCCCATACCACTTACACTATAATTTTCGGAAAGGAACCACCCGCCAGGAGTCTGTGGAGTATGGAATCCTTGTCAGGGAGACAGGATTCGATGTATTTTACAGAAAATTATTACGGGTCCTTAGAGCCGAATGCATTCGATGTTAACCCAACACGGGGGGGGGGGGGGGGGGAAGGGCCTTCATACCCGTGGGTGGGGGGTTTAACATTGAATCAGTCTTTTTTTTCCTGGGGGCGCTATACGTTTTGGAGAAGAATATTGAACAGGGGAGTATGGATTACCCCCCTGGAGATGGTCTGGAGATTTTGATAGGTGTATAGGCTACCCTGTAGCGATTTATTTTCTTCATTAGAAGCATTATTACCGTTCCCGGTATATTTACTTGTTGAACGATCCTCGTAACAGTCCTAACCTTGGAATTTTAAACAGGCAATTTCTAGCGCGAAATTTTACTGCGCCGCGATTTGTCGTTATCGATGATTAACATTCATTTCTCTCATTCGTTCGTCAGCTGTTACAGAGTGCACTTGATTTTTAATCAAAGAGCAAAACGCATTGAATGTATTAATATTTGGCGATGAAATTTGGTTAATTGGGCATCAATTTGTGAATGGAATTTCACCCCTTCACTCCAGCAGGAGGATTTAGTTGCGTTATTCTTCCTCATTTGTAAGTACACCATTTCCATTTAACCTGCTTGACGTATACTTTCTTTAGGTTTCGACTGATAATTAATACGATTTTCCATCGACGAAAGTTGCACATTCATCTATAAATAGCCCTCCAATTTAAAGAGGTATGTACATTTTAAAGCTATCAACGAAGAGGGTTACCTTTAATTTTTTTTAGGGTTTATTAGATTTTAGTTCTTTAATTTCGAACTCGCTTCTCCGAATGACATCTTATGAAATCAAGATAAGCGTTGCCTTTTTGTTTTGCTTGTACTTGGCCTGTACGTGCGCATTTGTGGTAAATTGGCTGGTACTTTTCGTAATCCCCTCGTATCTTCACAATTGCGTCCGGAGATTTTGATAGGTGTAGGGAAAAGAACATTGAATCATTCCTTATTTCCTGGGGGGCACTACACGTTGTGGAGAAGAATATTGCACCGGGGGGTCTGGGGGGTATATCCATACCCCCCAGAAATACCCCCCAGCAATGCGTCTGGAGGTTTTGGTAGGTGTAGGGAAAGAACATTGGATCATTCCTTATTTCCTTATGTTTTCGTTAGAGTGCTAGTTAGGTTAGGTCAGAAATCTGGTATCAGGAGAATATAATGTGCGGGGAGGTGAAGATTAGGATAAAGTATGAGTGAGGTTAGGTTAGAGTGCTAGTTAGGTTAGGTCAGAAATCTGGTATCAGGAGAATATAATGTGCGAGGAGGTGAAGATTAGGATAAACTACGAGTGAGGTTAGGTTAGAGTGCTAGTTAGGTTAGGTCAGAAATCTTGTATCAGGAGAATATAATGTGCGAGGAGGTGAAGATTAGGATAAAGTATGAGTGAGGTTAGGTTAGAGTGCTGGTTAGGTTAGGTCAGAAATCTGGTATCAGGATAATATAATATACGAGGAGGTGAAGATTAGGATAAAGTATGAGTGAGGTTAGGTTAGAGTGCTAGTTAGGTTAGGTCAGAAATCTGGTATCAGGAGAATATAATGTGCGAGGAGGTGAAGATTAGGATAAAGTAATGAGTGAGGTTAGGTTAGAGTGCTAGTTAGGTTAGGTCAGAAATCTGGTATCAGGAGAATATAATGTGCGAGGAGGTGAAGATTAGGATAAGTATTAGTGAGGTTAGGTTAGAGTGCTAGTTAGGTTAGGTCAGAAATCTGGTATCAGGAGAATATAATGTGCGAGGAGGTGAAGATTAGGATAAAGTATAAGTGAGGTTAGGTTAGAGTGCTAGTTAGGTTAGGTCAGAAATCTGGTATCAGGAGAATATAATGTGCGAGGAGGTGAAGATTAGGATAAATATGAGTGAGGTTAGGTTAGAGTGCTAGTTAGGTTAGGTCAGAAATCTGGTATCAGGAGAATATAATGTGCGACGAGGTGAAGATTAGGATAAAGTATTAGTGAGGTTATGTTAGAGTGCTAGTTAGGTTAGATCAAAAATCTTGTATCAGGAGAATATAATGTGCGAGCAGGTGAAGATTAGGATAAAGTACGAGTGAGGTTAGGTTAGAGTGCTAGTTAGGTTAGGTCAGAAATCTGGTATCAGGAGAATATAATGTGCGAGTAGGTGAAGATTAGGATAAAGTATTAGTGAGGTTAGGTTAGAGTGCTAGTTAGGTTAGGTCAGAAATCTGGTATCAGGAGAATATAAAGTGCGAGCAGGTGAAGATTAGGATAAAGTATAAGTGAGGTTAGGTTAGAGTGCTAGCTAGGTTAGGTCAGAAATCTGGTATCAGGAGAATATAATGTGCGAGGAGGTGAAGATTAGGATAAGGTATTAGTGAGGTTAGGTTAGAGTGCTAGTTAGGTTAGGTCAGAAATCTGGTATCAGGAGAATATAATGTGCGAGGAGGTGAAGATTAGGATAAAGTATTAGTGAGGTTAGGTTAGAGTGCTAGTTAGGTTAGGTCAGAAATCTGGTATCAGGAGAATATAATGTGCGAGGAGGTGAAGATTAGGATAAAGTATAGTGAGGTTAGGTTAGAGTGCTAGTTAGGTTAGGTCAGAAATCTGGTATCAGGAGAATATAATGTGCGAGCAGGTGAAGATTAGGATAAAGTATTAGTGAGGTTATGTTAGAGTGCTAGTTAGGTTAGGTCAGAAATCTGGTATCAGGAGAATATAATGTGCGAGGAGGTGAAGATTAGGATAAAGTATTAGTGAGGTTATGTTAGAGTGCTAGTTAGGTTAGATCAAAAATCTTGTATCAGGAGAATATAATGTGCGAGCAGGTGAAGATTAGGATAAAGTATAAGTGAGGTTAGGTTAGAGTGCTAGTTAGGTTAGGTCAGAAATCTGGTATCAGGAGAATATAATGTGCGAGGAGGTGAAGATTAGGATAAAGTATTAGTGAGGTTAGGTTAGAGTGCTAGTTAGGTTAGGTCAGAAATCTGGTATCAGGAGAATATAATGTGCGAGGAGGTGAAGATTAGGATAAAGTATGAAGTGAGGTTAGGTTAGAGTGCTAGTTAGGTTAGGTCAGAAATCTGGTATCAGGAGAATATAATGTGCGAGGAGGTGAAGATTAGGATAAAGTATAAGTGAGGTTAGGTTAGAGTGCTAGTTAGGTTAGGTCAGAAATCTGGTATCAGGAGAATATAATGTGCGAGGAGGTGAAGATTAGGATAAGGTATTAGTGAGGTTATGTTAGTGTGCTAGTTAGGTTAGGTCAGAAATCTGGTATCAGGAGAATATAATGTGCGAGCAGGTGAAGATTAGGATAAAGTATAAGTGAGGTTAGGTTAGAGTGCTAGTTAGGTTAGGTCAGAAATCTGGTATCAGGAGAATATAATGTGCGAGCAGGTGAAGATTAGGATAAAGTATGAGTGAGGTTATGTTAGAGTGCTAGTTAGGTTAGGTCAGAAATCTATTAGTGAGGTTATGTTAGAGTGCTAGTTAGGTTAGGTCAGAAATCTGGTATCAGGAGAATATAATGTGCGAGGAGGTGAAGATTAGGATAAAGTATTAGTGAGGTTAGGTTAGAGTGCTAGTTAGGTTAGGTCAGAAATCTGGTATCAGGAGAATATAATGTGCGAGGAGTTGAAGATTAGAATAAAGTATTAGTGAGGTTAGGTTAGAGTGCTAGTTAGGTTAGGTCAGAAATCTGGTATCAGGAGAATATAATGTGCGAGGAGGTGAAGATTAGGATAAAGTATAAGGATAGAAAACTATTACGAGAGTCCTTGGGGCTGAATGTTTTCATGGATAACGTAACACCGGTGGGTCTGGGGGGTATGGAATACCCCCCAGGTAAAGACGAATTTTTTCCTCCAGGTATTAAATCCTCGGACCCGTGGCTGAGGGGTATTCCATACCCCCCAGACCCCCCGGTTCTACATTCCTCCCCAAAATGTATGGGGATCTTCCAACGCAACACTAGGAGAGTGTGGATTATGGAATCTGCTTCAGGAAAGCGGGATTTGCTATCCTTTATAGAGAACTATTACGAGAGTCCTTAGGGCTGAACGTTTTGATGGATAATGTAACACCGGGGGGTCTGGGGGTATGGAATACCCCCCAGGTAAAGATGATTTTTTTCCTCCACATATTAAAATCTTCGGACGCGTGGCTGGGGGGTATTCCATACCCCCCAGACCCCCCGGTTCTACATTCCTCCCCAAAATGTATAGTGCCCATTGCACCTACCCTACAATTTGGAAAAGAGACCATCCTACATGAACCAGGAGTATGTGGAGTATGGAATTTATGTCAGAGGAGCAAGATTCGATGGCCTTGATAGAAAAGTATTACGAGAGTCCTTGGGGATAAACGTTTTTATGGATAACGTAACACCGGGGGGTCTGAGGGGTATGGAATCCCTCCCAGGTAAAGAGGAATTTTTTCCTCCACGTATTAAAATCCTCGGACCCGTGGCTGGGGGGTATTCCATACCCCCCAGACCCCCCGGTTCTACATTCCTCCCCAAAATGTATGGGGATCTTCCAACGCAACACTAGGATAGTGTGGATTATGGAATCTGCTTCAGGAAAGCGGGATTTGCTATCCTTTATAGAGAACTATTACGAGAGTCCTTAGGGCTGAACGTTTTGATGGATAACGTAACACCGGGGGGTCTGGGGGGTATGGAATACCCCCCAGGCAAAGATGCATTTTTTCCTCCACATATTAAAATCCTCGGACGCGTGGCTGGGGGGTATTCCGTACCCCCCAGACCACCCGGTTCTACATTCCTCCCCAAAATGTATAGTGCCCATTGCACCTACCCTACAATTTGGAAAAGAGACCCTCCTACATGAACCAGGAGTGTGTAGAGTATGGAATGTCCTTTAGGAAAGCAGGATTCGCAACCCTTTATAGATAACTATTACGAGAGTCCTTAGGGCTGAAAAAAATTCAAAAAAGAAGATTGGGCATACAAAAATAACTACTGGAGACCCAAAACAGGAAATAAAACACCAGAATACAAACAAAAAGTCAGAAAATACCACAGGTACTCGTATATTGTAAAAAAATACACTTTTTTATTACAAAGGAAAGGTATCCATCTAGTAATTTTACATCATTTTAACAAAATTGCATCAAGTGAAGATAATTCGTGAGGAGCAGTTCTAGTGAATGGCATATAACACTTTTTTTCGATTCTGTGATCCTGGTACAATTTTTGCAATAGCTAATTATTCTTACAATGATTAATTCTGGGAACGGAAAGTTCTGTGATAAATGCAATTAGTGAAAGTGCCAAACCAAGCGCCCAAATAGAGAAAATTCCGGAAAAATGAGACAGCGTCAGCGGCAGTGCCGTGTTTGTTTTGGAGTCGGTTGATGTAATTCGTTCCATCACTTCCTTCACGTGAAGATCATGTACTCCCGATTCTTTCCATCGTTCTACGACCGCGTTCACTGATACCATTAGATAGTGCGGCGACGCCCTCGGAAATCCCGCGGAGTGCGACGAGCACAAATGCAATCTCTGAACGGTCGTGAATTCATCGTCGTTCACCACGGTCCATTGGCGCGTTTTGCTCAAAATCATGAGGAAGTTCACGGTTAACTCCAAATGTATGCAATTGTCCGCCGTGCTAGGGGATGTGTAGTTGATGTTTACTAGTTTATTACGAATTTTGGTGTAAATCTCATTGTGTGGTTTACTCTCACTGAAAAATGAATCTCTATTATTGGCCCAAATACAAACAGGTAATTTCGACTTGGCAACATCGTCCACACTTGCAATTTTATAGCTGTCGGTTGCCGATGTTAACATTGTCACCAGATTCGCATTGAATGCAGTTTGGACCACTATGACGTAGAATAAGTAGAGCAGAACGATTATTCGAAGCTGTGGTGCTTGAGGTGGTCTTCTTACATGACCACGTACCGTCAAGGATACAACATTCAGCGCAATCACACCAAGACGTTTCTTGAATTGGCATCGGTCCAACACCATCCACCATGCGATTAGTACCAATAGAAATACCAGAAGTACTAGAATCCACACTTCGCACTGAAATAGCGCTCCCAAAGCGTGTAATGTAAAAAAATCCTGTTGTACTGGAGATGCCCACAAGAAATTGGAACGAAACAATTCATCTGTCAGGAAAAGACTGCTACTTAAGGTCCTTGTGGTAGTGAGCATCCTGAGAACTACACCATTGGTCTCACTGCCTTTCCCCCTTAAACTGGCCCCAATAACCTGCAGATTTAAAAAGGACTCTAAGTACGAATAGAATTTGTGAAAAACCATCTGAATAATGTCTGGAACGTCATCGACATTCACAAGGACGGAGCAACCACGATGGTCACGTAGGGGGTCCAGGTGTTTCACCGACATCAAGTTGGAGGAACAATTGTGAATGGTGTACTCTTCCGCTCGTCTCCCGCAAAAGTTCCCTTGCGAGAACGGATCACTGGTGTACACCAGGAGTTCATCCTCGGTGACGACGAAGGCGTTCACAACGGCCAACCTCCAAAACACCTCAAAGACCTCCGCCAAATGTGGCGAAGTGGTGACCGCTAAAAATTTAGCGTCCGAAATTGGCCTCCACGTCTTGCTTTGCCTCAAGACGGCTAACGCCCTTTCCAGCGATTGTCCACTTTTCGCGTGCAGCATGAAGTTGGTGCCGGATCGCCAAAAATCACTTACGTGCGCTTCAATATTGATCAATACATGAGGAATAGCGTAATCGCTAACGAGGTCGTGGTCACCTTGTACGACGAAAATCGTGGAGTCGTCCGAGAACGCTCTCTCCGCCGTTTTCGCGACGCAATTCTTCAGTCGCCAATTTGCGTCCTGCACGAACATCCCGTTGGCGCTCAAACTGAGATAAACGCAAAGGACGATCGGACCAACACGCATTGCTTCGACTAGCCGGACTGAACTGAGTAAACAAGGTGATGGATTGGACGTAATTGTAGGCACTCGACGTATTTGTTTTCGAGGGGCGATTAGAACTTTTTTGACAAGTACGAATAGCTGTCCATTATTCGAGAAACCTTCAAATTGAAATATTTACGACTATTAAAAATACAAGCGAATAGGGGGGTAATAACGCTTCAGAGTGGACTCTTAATATATCGCCGTAATAGCACGCATTGTTTAGTTTGCGTAATCATTTTGTTTATCAGTAAGATTGTCTTTGTTGATTTAAATTGTATTAAAGCCACTATTAAGTATAAAATGCAAAATTATTACTATTAATTAATTTGATAAGACATTGTAAGACGATAAAGTTTGCAGATGTTTCCAAACTTCAAAAGCTGTGTCTCATCACATTTCTTTCTTCCTGGGGGGTATTCCTTACCCCCCAGACCCGCCGGTGTTACATTATCCATGAAAACGTTCAGCCCTAAGGATTCTCGTAATAGTTTTCTATAAAGAATAGCGAATCTCGCTTTCCTGAGGGAGATTCCATAATCCACACACTCCTAGTGTTGCGTCGGATGGTCACCATACATTTTGGGGGAGAATGTAGAACCGGGGGGTCTGGGGGGGTATGGAATGCCCCCCAGGCAAGCGTTCGGGGATTTTGATAAGTGTAGGCAAAAATTCCTTTTTCCCTGGGGGGTATTCCATACCCCTCACACCTCCCGGTGTTACGTTATCCATGAAGCCGTTCAGCCCTAAGGACTCTCGTAATAGTTCTCTATAAAGGATAGCAAATTCCAGTTTCCTGAAGCAGATTCCATAATCCACACTCTCCTAGTGTTGCGTTGGAATATCCCCATACACTTTGGGGAAGAATGTAGAAGCGGGGGGGCTGGGGGATATGGAATGCCCCCCAGGCAAGCGTCCGGGGATTTTGATAGGTGTAGGCAAAAATCCTTTTTCCCTGGGGAGTATTCCATCCCCCCCAGACCCATGAGAACGTTCACCCCTTTTTCCCTGGGGGGTATTCCATACCCCCCGGACCCCCCGGTGTTACGTTATCCATGAAAACGTTCAGCCCTAAGGACTCTCTTAATAGTTCTCTATAAAGGATAGCAAATCCCGCTTTCCTGAAGCAGATTCCATAATCCACACTCTCCTAGTGTTGCGTTGGAAGATCCCCATACACTTTGGGGAAGAATGTAGAAGCGGGGGGTCTGGGGGGTATGGAATACCCCCAGGCAAGCGTCCGGAGATTTTGATAGGTGTAGGCAAAAAATCCTCTTTCCCTGGGGGGTATTCCATACCCCCCAGACCCCCCGGTGTTACGTTATCCATGAAACCGTTCAGCCCTAAGGACTCTCTTAATAGTTCTCTATAAAGGATAGCAAATCCCGCTTTCCTGAAGCAGATTCCATAATCCACACTCTCCTAGTGTTGCGTTGGAATATCCCCATACACTTTGGGGAAGAATGTAGAAGCGGGGGGTCTGGGGGGTATGGAATACCCCCAGGCAAGCGTCCGGGGATTTTGATAGGTGTAGGCAAAAATTCCTCTTTCCCTGGGGGGTATTCCATGCTTATTTTCTTGTACATGCCTTTCTTCAAGCAACGATGTTAGGAGCGTGGGGGGGGGGGAGGGAAACAAATTTCGGGGGAGAATATTCGTAGAATGATACCTACCGAAACCTTTCCGAAATGCACAAATTTTGCATTAATTTTGGAAGTGCAATTTTCCCAGAGGAGATTGTACTGGACTGGAAATGCTCGGGCGCCAACGTAACGGGAGCGAGTTTTTACAAAAAGAATAATTCGGGAGATAAATATCCGCGAAGGAAGAGGGGGAGGGTAAAAAACTGTCTTGGGGACGAATACCTCAATTCGTAGGTTTGGGCTTCTGAGAACAAATAAATATTTCAAAAACAAATTTGATGACATCGAAAAATCCTAGTTTTTCAGCTGAAAAACGATGGCAAATATTCCTGTAACTTACCTGGGGTGCCAGCTTTATTGAAGGCGAGTACTTCCGGGGCGACATTTTTAGGGTGGAGCGCCTTTCCTTAACTTGTAGAGCTACAAGAAGTTACGATCATAGGATCATTAATCAGCATAGAATTCTGCACAACTTCGCCCATTTAACCGACGTTTTATCTTATAGTTCACGAGATCCCTACAGTGGAAGTGAACAAAAACTCGCCCTGTATATCATGACTATAAGTTTGTCATATTCCCATACCATTTACGAAGAATTAATGCCAACTCTTTACCTTAACGAGGGAGATCAATAGACAGTTCTCTAGACGAAAGCGGAGAGATCCCATTCGCTATTAAATCAGGCTCGTTTCGGCTTGTTTTGTTTTTAGTGTCGAGAGCGGAGAGACAAAGGGGTTGATATTTATTATCGTCATTTGACTCGCCCCAACTTAATCTTAAAGAGCGATACTTTCCGAGAATAAATCCTGGCATGATTAGATTAGGAGAGTCCAGGCGCGCTCGACGGAACAGATTTTCTACATTTGCGTTGAGCGAGAGGAAGTTCATAAAATATCAGTAAATAACGTTGTGACGCTAAGCGTCCTTTAATTAGCATGAAGTTAGTAGAAAGTATTTTAGAGTTTCGCCGCCCGCTGAGATTACTTTTTTGTAATGGAAATATGTACGCAGAGGGGCGTCTATTTATCCTAGGTTTTAATGGGGAATGCTCGTTATTAATTGGATTAAAACTAATTTAAGTTTAATAGCGTGTTATTCATGTGAAAAAATTGTACTTAGTTTGCGTAAGGCCGAGGATGTTTACTCGCAGTTCCCAATTTCTTCACAAATTAGGGAGATATTGTTCGCTTTAAACTTGGGGTGGAAAGTATAACGAATGAATGACCTACATAGGCAATGTCGCATGTACTTTACCGTGATCTACGAACTTCTCGAGTACTAAATTTGTTTCGTTTCTGTAAACAAATTTTTAAGCTTTTGTTCCATAACCGTTCCTAATTCACTTTTTATGTATGGAAATGCTTTGCACTCGCTCGTTTCGAAGCGAAGATTAAATCCCTTTCGCTGCTCAACGTCCATTTTCAAAACTCCTTTATTGTCAGCCAAATACCTCTAAGCCATTCTCGTCACTTTCACGTAGTTTAACTTTAGTATTTCGGTACAAAGGCAAAGAAGGCAATTTACTGGTTACATCACAAATTCAAGTCTAAATGTTACCATAACAGGCCCCGAATGTATTTCTGGGTGACCTACTAGAAATTTTTCATATTTGTTTACACAATATCGAATAGATTCTTCTTACTGAAGCTAGGCACCAAACTGTGCAACGAATTGAGCGTTAGTGTTGTCTTCATTGTCCGTAAAAATGACGTGTGCGCTAGTGGATAGTCTGTAAACAAATATGAAAATTTTCTAGTAGGTCATCCAGGAATACTTTCAGAACCTGGAGTCAGTTATATACGCCAATTATGGGCGATATGCCACTAAGGGCTGTGGGCATCCTTAAGGAGACAGAAATGCCCCTAGATGTTCCTCGGAATGGATCTCTTGGATACCCTTAAAGTTTTGATAGACTTTGGTTAGAATTCAGGACGTTCAAAAGCTCTCTAAACGTGTTAAAGCCAACTAAACACTCTTGAGAAAGTGCTTGTAGACTCGGGCAAATCTTTGGATAACACTTGAAATCTACTAAAAACCTTATGAGCAAATTTTAAAGGTCCCTTAACACGTTAAAGTGTCTTAAATCCATTTACTGTGTTTCTGGATGATCTACTAGAAACTGTTCATATTTGTTTACACAATGTCATCATTTTTATGAACATTGAATGGAATAGTTACGCGCTAACTGTATCTTCATTAGGATCAAAGCTACACAGTGATTAGTGCCACTAGGGACACGTTCGGTTGGTGGAATCTTTGGCACTACTTTTCATACACTTTATACACAATATTGGCAATAAAGATAAATCAACCTGGCGCCGGTTGCAATCGAATGAAAAATGGTACGATAAAAATAGTGCCCAAGATTCTTCTTGCCGAAACTAGGCACCAAAATGGGCAACGAGCACGAGTGTTGCCTTCACGGTCCGTAAAAATGCAGTGTAGGCTACTGGATAGTCTGTAAACAAATATGACAATTTTCTAGTAAGTCAGCCATGAATACATTCTGGATCTGCAGTCAGTTATATACGCCAATGATGGACGATATGTCACTAAAAGCTGTGTTTCTTAAAAGTTCTTAAATACAGTCTCTTAAAGTCCGTCACGCACCAATAAATGCTTTTAAACGTTCCCAAAAAGCCGAAAAAGAACTCCATTTGACGAATCTGTAAAGCCCTTGAGCTCGGTCGTTGCAATTCCTTTCAAATCTCTAAATGGAGAGGAAGAAAATCTCTAAAAAGCTCAGAAAAGGACTCTTGAAATTTGCGACAATAGAATAACCTGTAAAATGTCCACAGAGGCTCTTGGAAACTATTCCAAATCTTTGAAGACTGTTAAATGACCTTGTGTATCAATGTTTATGTTTCAATCCTCTAGAGCTTTTGAAAACTCCTCTAAACTGTTGGCTACCGTTGAGACAATAAGGTGAATAAAATGCATTTAAAAACCCTTGAAACTTGTAAGAAGCTTCAGATGTTTTTTTTTTAGAATCTGAGAATAAATAACTCTTAAACATCCTTACAAGACCCTTAAGGACACTTAAACATCCTTAAAGATCTCTTAAACGTCTTAGAAACATCTGCATCAAGTATACGGACAGGGCCAAACTGTACCTGGGTGACCTACTAGAAAATTTTCATATTTGTTTACACAATGTCATCATTTTATTGGCTGCACATTTTGTTTGTTCACTGAAATCACTAACTGTACCTTCATTGGGGTCAGAGCTACACAGTGATTAGTCATATCAGCACTAGAGGCACGTAAGCCAACTTCGGTTGGTGGAATCTTCGGCACTACTTTTAATGGCACGATTTCGCTATTGAAGCGCAAAAGTGGCACACGATATTGGCATTTACGATAAATCATACTGGCGTCGGATGCATTCGTTGGGAAAATAGGACTACAAAAATAGTGCCCAAGATTCTTCTCATCGAAGCTAGGCGCCAAAATGTGGAACGAATTGAGCGTTAGCTTGGCGTTCACTGTCCGCAAAAATAACCTGTGGACTACTGGATATTGTGTAAACAAATATGAAAATTTTCTAGTAGGTCATCCATGAATACTTTCTGAACCTGGAGTCAGTTATATACGCCAATTATGAGCGATATGCCACTAAGGGCTATGGGCATCCTTAAGGAGACAGAAATGCCCCTAGATGTTCCTCGGAATGGATCTCTTGGACACCCTTAAAGTTTTGATAAACTTTGGTAAGAATTCAGGACGTTCAAAAGTTCTCTAAGCGTGTTAATGCCAACTAAACACTGGTACTATAAAAATAACCTGTGGACTACTGGATATTGTGTAAACAAATATGAAATTTTTCTAATAGGTCAGCCATGTATACTTTCTGAACCTGGAGTCAGTTATATACGCCAATTATGGGCGATATGCCACTAAGGGCTGAGGACATTCTTAAAGGCAGATGTTTTATATACCCTTAAAGTATTTTGTAGAGAATTCAGGAGATTTAAAAGCTCTCTGAGCGTGTAAAAGTCAACTAAACACTCCTTAGGAAGTTCTTGAAGACACATGCAAATCTTTGGAGATTTATGTAGGCTCTTAAAGTGCCTTAATCGCCTTTAAAGCTCCTTCGCGCTCTTAAAAGGCAATGTTTTTCGAGAATCTGATATTGAGGGACTATTAAAGGCTATTAACAATCCTTAAGAACCCCCAAAAACTCATAAAGACCTAAGTCAACTCTTAAAGCGTATTAATGACTTTCAGAATCTCTACAGGAATTAAAAGACTATCAAAAATGTAGCCCTGTAGAACCTGTTTTCTGGAAAACCGTAGGGGATCCATCGTGTCTTTTAAAAATCTTTAAAGACCTTCAAGTGTTTAAAGGTTAAATAAATAAATAGACGTTAGTAGGAAAACTTATAATTTTTTTTCTCTGGGCCCAAAGGCGAGCTTACCTGTTTTTCAACCAGCGACTCGACCTCGTCCTCGCTGACGGACAACATCGTCCCCGCGACGTTCTCACCACTACCTATATCTTATGAATGTAACAGCAGGGCCAAACTGTGTTTCTGGGTGACCTACTAGAAAATTTTCATATTTGTTTACACAATATCATGATTTTTACGAACTGTAAATGGAATAGTCACGCTTTAATGCTCTTATTCATTGCACATTTTGGTTGTCCACTGAAATATCTTCATTAGAGTCAAGGTGAAGCAGTGATTATTGCCATATTTGTACCTTGAGCAAATGGAATCTTTAGTGTACTTAGATGTTACAAACCTCTATGAGTCTAACAGGATGTTGCTATCAAACTAGGTACTGCTAAAATATCAAACGCGATACTGACTATTTCGCTAATGGAATTCATCTCCAAAGCAGTTACCATCAACTAAAAGTGTAGAGTACTCGAGACATTCTTTTTAATATTTTTGCAAGGGTCCCGAGCACATAAATTTCTCGAAACGTTAACGACCATTGTCACGTTGTTCTGAAACTTTTTCCAGTATGGCTTTGAAATGTTTCCGTGCGGCACAGAAGAAATTTACACGCCCGAAGAAACTTTTACAAATAGCGAAATTTCCCGACTTTGGAAAGTAAAAAATATTAATAAGTAACTGTCAATCCTTGAAGAAGACAGCCGGTAGTAAAATTAAAACGCGGGGGCCACAAATAAATATGACCGCACGAGAAAAGCTTTGAGAAATTGAAGACGATCAAAGTAACGATCCAACCATCAGAAACATCAACTATATCGCATTAAGCGCGATCCATCCTCCCCATTTTTTACCGTTCCTTTATTATCATTTTTATGGAGCCCTCAAGGACTTCAGTAAAGGACCGCAAAAAATCGCAATTACATATACATGTCCTCGACCCTCTCTCGCACATTCCGGGTTCTTTTCCGCCACTCTGTTTCGCAAAACACATTTCGTCCCCACATTTACATGTGCGAGACAGCTACATTAGCTTCCTACCAGATATCTCCGAAATTAACCCCATTCGGATGAAGTGAACACGGCGGGTCGGGATCACGGGCGGCGGGGGGAGAGAAAAAAAATCGGAGAGTTACACTGCGCATCCCCAGCATCTACACAAACTGACCTATTTAGGAGATTTCAAAGAGAAGTTGCGAGGATATATCTCTCTATCGGTAAGGGGGCAAGTTTTAGATTTCACCGCAAGCTTTCTCCTCGCTAGCGGAATCGATAAAACCCTTATCAGGGGCGAAATCTACGAAGGATATTTGAACTGACAGCGACCGTAATTATTCTATTTGAACATGAGGCTTACGCGCTTACGTAACGGGGTCCTCCTCCCCAAAGTTTCTAAAGAACTCAGATCGTTAGCGCTCACAATCAGTGGGCAGAAGATCATAAAACACGCTATAAATTATAATGGAACCCCCTTGAAGGTGGCAATTTCGTATGAAGTATCACGCGCGTGAAATAACTCCGTTCTACAAGAGGCGCGAGGACGTCGCCCGTCGCTGCGGAATTTCGCCGTAATTACTACGGTGTAGCGAGCTTAAAATTGACGCGGGTTTACTTTTGTTCTGCTCGTGCGAGAGATAATAAACGGAATATTTAAGGAGATTTGCGCTGAAAACCAAATCAAAACTTGAACAAGCACGGATTTGCCATTATTTATTAACTCCCTACCGCAATCCCTTAACAGTTGCAGACAATTTTATGATCGCCAGAAAGCTAGTTCACTTTTATTTGTCAGGGGAATATAACAGAACTGGAGACAGGATCTATGAGACAAATGTGTAATTTTTATTTATTTATTTATGTATTTATGTATTTATATATTTATGCATTTATGTATTTATGTATTTATGTATTTATGTATTTATGTATTTATGTATTTATGTATTTATGTATTTATGTATTTATGTATTTATGTATTTATGTATTTATGTATTTATTTATTTATTTATTTATTTATGTATTTATGTATTTATGTATTTACGTATTTATGTATTTATGTATTTATGTATTTACGTATTTACGTATTTACGTATTTACGTATTTACGCTATTACGTAATTTTACCGTATTTATACGTATTTTCACAGTAGTCTTACATCGTATATTTCATGTAATTATATAGCATGATTTATGCTATTCATGTATTCAGATCAGAATTCAAATATTTTTCCCCGAATAACTAACAAGCGAGTCCAGAAACTCTGTAGATTGGTATTGTGCAAGCATTGTGACTTACGCGGCGGGCGTCTTTGGAATACCGCTCCCGCAGCACACGACCAAGCTCCGATTCACATTTCCCAGAAACCACCCATAAATTTGGGCGAGGTGATATTTTAGAGGATAGTCGATTCATACTTCTCCCGTCGTATTGCTGTGGAGGGGGGGGGGGGGGGGTATTCCACCCCCCCCAGACCTCCCGGTATTACGTTCTCTAAAGTACGAAGATCAGAAACTCATAATCTTTCCCACTAACTGGCAAGCGAGTCCAGAACTTTAGATGGTTTGTGTAAGATAGTGATACCGGGGGGTCTGGGGGGTATTGGAATACCCCCGGTATATTGGAATACCCCCCCAGTACACGACAGTTAGATTACCACTCCCAGAAACCACCATAAAAGTGATGATATTTTAAATAGTCGTATACTCTCTCGTTTGCTGGGGGGTATTCTATACCTCCCCCCCAGACCCCCCGGTATTGCGTTCTCCACAGTATGGAGAACAGAGCCTCATAATCTCTCCCAATAACTGTCAAGCGAGTCCAGAACTTTAGATGGATTGTGCATGATAGTGATACCGGGGGGTCTGGGAGGTATGGAATACCCCCCAGTACCCGACAGTTCGATTACCATTCCCAAAAACCACCATAAAAGTGATGATAATTTAAATAGTCGTATACTCTCTCGTTTGCTGGGGGGTATTCCATACCCCCCCCCCAACCCCCCGGCATTACGTTCTCACCAGTATGGAGAACAGTGCCTCATAATCTCTCCCAATAACTGTCAAGCGAGTCCAGAACTTTAGATGGTTTGTGTAAGATAGTGAGACCGGGGGGTCTGGGGGGGTATGGAATACCCCCCAGTACACGACAGTTCGATTACCATTCCAGAAACCACCATAAAAGTGATGATATTTTAAAAAGTCGTATACTCTCTCGTTTGCTGGGGGGTATTCCATACCCCCCAAACCCCCCGGTATTACGTTCTCTAAAGTACGAAGATCAGAGCCTCATAATCTTTCCCACTAACTGGCAAGCGAGTCCAGAACGTTAGATGGTTTGTGCAAGATAGTGATACCGGGGGGTCTGGGGGGTATTGGAATACCCCCGGTATATTGGAATATCCCCCAGTACGCCACAGTTCGATTACCATTCCCAGAAACCACCATAAAAGTGATGATATTTTAAATAGTCGTATACTCTCTCGTTTGCTGGGGGGTATTCCATACCCCCCAGACCCCCGGTATTACGTTCTCTAAAGTACGAAGATCAGAGCCTCATAACCATTCCCAATAACTGGAAACGAGTCCAGAACTTTAGATGGATTGTGCATGATAGTGATACCGGGGGGTCTGGGGGGTATGGAATACCCCCCAGTACCCGACAGTTCGATTACCATTCCCAAAAACCACCATAAAAGTGATGATAATTTAAATAGTCGTATACTCTCTCGTTTGCTGGGGGGTATTCCATACCCCCCCCCCAACCCCCCGGCATTACGTTCTCACCAGTATGGAGAACAGTGCCTCATAATCTCTCCCAATAACTGTCAAGCGAGTCCAGAACTTTAGATGGTTTGTGCAAGATAGTGATGCCGTCAACTCTCTCGTTTACTGGGTCCATTCCCCCTAGACCCCAAGGTGCTACGTTTTCTGCAGTGAGAAGAAAATGATCTGATAATCCTTTCCCAACAACTGTCGTGCAAGTCGTCAAGTTTACGGAATATATTCACGAATTGAAGATTTTTTAATGTCAAAAAAAACCATGGATGTAATTGTTATTGAACAGTACACATTTCAAGGCAAATTTGCTTGAATTCTTGACGATGACTCACTGAATTCGATTTGAAAAGATTAATTAGGCCGAAAAGTAGCATCGTATCCTGAATTTGTGCGAATTTATGATTTTTTCAAATTTTAACCTAAAAATCTCACTAACTGGTATTGTAGAATAGACTTTTGAGGCCAAATTTGTTTCAGTTCCTTAAGATTTTTATTTGAAAAGGTTAATTATACCGAAAAACGCCAGCGCAGGACAATTTTGTATGAATTCTTGATTTGATTTAGATTTCAACCTGAAAATTCGAAGCCGAATTTGATTGAATTATTGAAGATTCTGCCTCTTAAACTGTACACAACATTCTACTTTTAGATTTTATAATTTGTTTGTCTACAAAATGTACCCATCTCGCATTCCGCTCCACGTTAATTGTAGGATGGCCGACGGGATAGTTGCAATATCTGCAGTCATACAATGTAACGGATATTTAATTTGTGTCATTTTACACTGTGCAGTACCCTTTTACCTTCAATACAATGCAGAATGCCACTTGTCTGTCGCTTACCCGCAAGGTAGTCCATTGTATAAGGAAATTTTTTGTTCTTATTGTTCTTGCACAGATATACACAATCTTCAGACTTTCTGGTCAATACCTCCGGTCAGCGGCAAAGAAATCTATTGATGAAAATTGAAGGTAAAAATGAAATATCCTTTCTACAACTGCAATTGCACATATCCCGCCGGCCATCCTACAATTTAAATGGGAGCTTACAAAACCGTATAAATAAATTAAAAATCATGAAATCATAAAGTAGCGACCGTATGAAAGGGAAATTGGTTCCTAGGTAACTCGAATAACTCAAAAGCCATTCGTGTTAGGCGAATTTTGCGATAAAAAACAATAATGCTAAGACGCCCTATTTAAAGTACAATTTTATGCAAAATAGAATGCGAACAGTTTAAGAGGAAGAGGCATTCCTTTGTACTACCAACATAATTCATAACTTGCAAGAAAATGTAAAACAGAAATATCTCTGGTTTTCGTCCTGCATTCCTGAAGAAATTTAAAACATAAAGGCACACATGCAAGTACGCAGATGAAATTTAATACCCGGGGAAATTTGTTGTCGGCTAGTAATTATAAATAGACCCTGTACGACACTGAACGATAGGTAAATATGGCAAATATCCCGTGGGACACCCAGAAGTTCTTGTAGGGCTACATTGCAATTCAGTAATAAAGAAACCGTGCAATACCGTAATTGGAATTTTCCACATAGTTTTGTTGTAATTTCAAACTGCGATGAATTCACTTAGGTAATATTTCATGGAGGTACCCTTCCGTATTTATCCGGAAACAAACTACAGCACGGAACTTTTTCATTTCTTATAAGTTTACTAAGTAAAAATCTTTATAAACAAGCGAGAAGTAGGGGCAAACGAACCTTTCCAATTACTCTTTTCCATTCCGAAATGGGCGCACTTCACCTTTGAGGCAAAGTAACCTAATTTAATTTCTTAACCTCACACTCTCAAAACAACGCACAATTCACTTTGCGGCACGTGTTTTTTTAAAGGAAATTTGCATAATAAAATTCGCACCGGTACACTCAAGTTCTCCCCTCGGTCAATAAAGAAGGTATAGCATTTTTATTTCAAACGGCAACCCGTAAGTGGGGAGATATAATTCAGTCGGTAATGATTTTGAAGGACGCATAAAAAGATAAAGAAAACAGACTCGCTCGGTAATGAAATTTCCATTTCGCTAAAAACTTTCGGGATTTGAACAGTTTCAATTTCATGAGCAATAACCGCCGAAAGTGAGGGGGGGGGGGGCCTTTTAACAAGATAAGTCGATGCGGAATTTAAAAATGGAGACGTACCTGAAATCCTGAGCATGTGGCGGTCGTATGCGGATGAGATGCGGACGTTGAGCCATAATTGAGTTGGTACGCTGTATCGAGTATTTTCTTATGGGCAGACGCATGTGCCCGATACGCCGACACGCTAAGCTTCATTGGCGTAAAAATTCCAAATTTATCGGACGACCGAGCACACACCAACCCCTGGACCGAATTAACGGGCCAGGGATTTCTGGAACAACAATTACCTTTAAATGAATGCCCGATATTGATCTTGAGAAGCATCTTAATTACTAAATACAAACCGACCGCGAGTAAAATTAATAAACGCAACGGTGATAGTAACCTTTACCTAAAACGGAATATTGTGGATCTCTTGTTCCGCTAATGGATGTGCGGTTTTATCGTGAAAACCTCCGAGTACGGAGTTATTACATCGTTCAAATTGAGTATTTTGCGAAAATGCTTCGCGATATTACATGTAATCTGAAGGAACGCTATGCAATTTAATATGCATATGCAGGTAAATATTGCAAATATCCCGGCGGGCATCCAAAAATTCGTGTGGGAATGGATTGTACAATGTTGTACACATGTAATTTGCTTTCTTACAAATTAGAATCCTGCAATTAATTCTGCAGTCAGTTTCCCACCCATAGTTTTTGTAGATTCCTGGATGGAGAAAAATTTGATGAACAAATATGGTAAATATCCTGGAGTACATACAACATTTCACAGGGCGAGATACCACCCATGGGCTACTAATTTATTTTCCAAAGCAAACAAAACGGTTACAAATTAAGAGAGTCAAAGTGAGACAGCGTTCTAAAACGTTTCGCAATTTTACCTTACTTTATCTAGTACTATTCAATTGCTTTTGTCATCTGTAAACCTCAGCCTTTCAGGTGTTTCAGTAAGCGAAATACCTACTATCTAAATTTCCGGTCTCTCACAAAAGAAAGCTTAATCGTTTTCTAAATGCTGTAGAGAATGTCGGGTAAATACTACAATAGGCTTCCTGCAGTCAATTTTTGTGTAAAATAACAAAGCAAGAAAAGGTTACTTTGTTACGCAAACATTTAAATCTGATAAAGCGCTTTCGGTTTTTTTTTCCCGTGCAACATTTCAAACATAACCCCACTTTTATAGACAATTTAACCTAATTCCTTTCAATCAGCCATCGCCGCCGTTAAAACCCCGGTTCGATTCTGTAAACGGAACCTTAAGATCGTTCCTGTAAATAACATCCCTTCAAGATTACTCCCAAGTTCTAATCCTTCCTCAATCTCGTAACTGACAGGAATGCGGACGATACGAGGTTATTATTACGTCACGGATAATTCAGCTTGACAGCGCGATCGTATCGTCCGCAACCCTTATTATTTATCTTGTCGTCAAATTCATTAACAATGCGCTCCCATTCGCTAATTGGAGCTAATTTCGTATGCCTGGAAGTTACAAAGTTACGCAGCGGATGTAATTATGCCAGCAAGCTGGTAGGGACTAAAGAAGCACTGGAAGCAGAACCTGTGAAATAAATCGCGTTTTTACGCGTCAATAATTTTACAACAAAACAAATTGGGGGAGCACGAATGTAATCAAAATAGCTTTGAAGCATTATGAAGCACGAGCAAAGCCCATTAGTATACTGGGGGGTAGTCGATAACCCCCAGACTCACAAGTCCACATACCATATGAGCAATACTGCCCATGGAAAAACATTTTAATGCTTTTTCTTCTACAACTACCCAAGACCTTCATAAACTGGGGGGTTCTACATCCTTCCCCAAATCATAAAGTCCACATACCATATAAAACATAATTGTTGAAAAGGAATCATAAAAGAAACCAGGTACTCGTTGAGACTAATTGTGCCATGGGGGATCGTAGTACCGGGTTTTTTGTGTACTGGGGGGTATTCCATACCCCCCAGACCCCCCGGTTCCACATTCTTCCCCAAATCATAAAGTCCACATACCATATAAAACATAATTGTTGAAAAGGAACCATAAAAGAAACACCAGGTACTCTTTGAGACTAATTGTGTCATGGGGGATCATAGCACCGGGTTTTGTGTAACTGGGGTACTCCATGACCCCCAGACCCCCGGATTCCACATTCTTCCCCACAATCATAAAGTCCACAACCATTATAAAACATGAATTTGTGAAAAAGGAACCATAAAAGAAACACCAGTACTCTTTTGAGGACTAATTGTGTCATGGGCGGATCATAGACCGGGGTGTCGGGGGGGGGGGGGGGGTATGGAATAACCCCCAGTACCAAAAACCGTATTAATAGTTATAGGGAAGAAAACGTTTGAATCGAGAACTCCCCATGGGAAGAAATGTAATTGCTTTTTCTTCTACAACTATTCAAAGACCTTCATATTCTGGGGGGTATTCCATACCCCCAGACCCCCCAGTTCTACATTCTTCCCCCAAATCATTTAAAAAGGGTTCAGCATACCATATAAAACATAATTGTTAAAAGGAACCAAAGAGAAAACACCAGGGTTCGTGTTGAGACTAATTGTGCTATGGGGGACCGTAGCACTGGCGGTTTTCTTGTGTACTGGGGTTATTCCAACCCCCCAGACCCCCCCGGTTTTATATTCATCCCCAAATCATAAAGGCCCACAATACCATATAAACATATAATGTTGAAAAGAACCATAAGAGAACACCAGGAACTCGTTGAGACTAATTGTGCCATGGGGGAAACGTAGCACCGGGGGGTCTGGGGTATGGAATACCCCCCCCCCCCAAGTACACCAAAACCGTATAATAGTTATAGTGAAGAAAACGTTGAATCGAGAACTCCCCATGGAAGAAAATGTTAATGCTTTTTCTTTTACAACTATCCAGCCTGCAGAATCCATAATTTCAAACAGTTCCAAGATTGGGCTACTAGTTCAAAAGTTACAGCCCTTTGAATTTTTTTTCGAAATGGTTTCTAGTCTATAACTTTTGATTGAGAAGTCGGATCGAAAAAGTACGAATTGATTTGGATTCTACGCACCCAAATTAATAAGAAAAAGTGTTTTCCCGAGAAATTTCGGTGTAGTCGATTTTTGGTAAAAAAGGAAGGTTATACACTGCCTTTTTTTGAGCCCCGAAAAAAAAATTGTCTCAGATCGACCCGGAAAAAAAATTTTCTTATAGAATGTGGCCTGTAGAATCCATAATTTCAAACAGTTCCAAGATTGGGCTACTAGTTCAAAAGTTACAGCCCTTTGAATTTTTTTTCGAAATTGGTTTCTAGTCTATAACCTTTTGATTGAGAAGTCTGATCGAAAAAGTACGAACTGATTTGGATTCTACGCACCAAAATTAATAAGAAAAAGTGTTTTCCCGAGAAATTTTGGTGCAGTCGATTTTTGGTAAAAAGGAAGGTTATACACTGCCTTTTTTTGAGGCCCGAAAAAAAATTGTCTCAGATCGACCCGGAAAAAATTTTTTCTTATAGAATGTGGCCTGTAGAATCCATAATTTCAAACAGTTCCAAGATTGGGCTACTAGTTCAAAAGTTACAGCCCTTTGAATTTTTTTTCGAAATTGGTCTATAACTTTTGATTGAGAAGTCTGATCGAAAAAGTACGAATTGATTTGGATTCTACGCACCCAAATTAATAAGAATAAGTGTTTTCCCGAGAAATTTTGGTGTAGTCGATTTTTGGTAAAAAGGGAAGGTTATACACTGCCTTTTTTTGAAGCCCGCAAAAAAAATTGTCTCAGATCGACCCGGAAAAAAATTTTTCTTATAGAATGTGGCCTGTAGAATCCATAATTTCAAACAGTTCCAATATTGAGCTACTAGTTCAAAGGTTACAGCCCTTTGACTTTTTTTTCGAAATTGGTTTCTAGTCTATAACTTTTGATTGAGAAGTCTGATCGAAAAAGTACGAATTGATTTGGATTCTACGCACCCAAATTAATAAGAAAAAGTGTTTTTCCGAGAAATTTTGGTGTAGTCGATTTTTGGTAAAAAAGGAAGGTTATACACTGCCTTTTTTTGAGCCCCGAAAAAAAAAATTGTCTCAGATCGACCCGGAAAAAAAATTTTCTTATAGAATGTGGCCTGTAGAATCCATAATTTCAAACAGTTCCAAGATCGGGCTACTGGATCAAAAGAGTACTAGATGTAAAGAGTCTAGAAAGCTGTGAATGTTACTGTCAAAAACTTAGAAGGCGCAGGGGGCATTCTGAAAAATCTTTTGGTGCTTGGCAGGAACTCTTGAGCTAATAAGCCTAGGAAATTTCCAAAATTCGTCGGGTGAAGGAGGTGGTAGATCGCCGTAAGTGCTCAACGAGATATGTTTATTACAATAACCGGATCCATTCAATTAAACGTCAATCTATGTATTGGAATGAGTTAGAAGCACCCTGAGATCATCTTATATTTGAAGATAAAAAGTACCTTGTTACCTTAATTTTTAACGAACCAGTGAGCACTGAGCACTCGTGCATTTTCGAATATCCAATTATTTTGATAAGTGCAAGTGCGCTTCTTCCGCATTGAGAACTGATTCGATTCACTAACAGTGAATTATTCGCAAATATCCATTGGCGCGGAAATTCAACCGGTTGCACTTCATGATTGTGCATTACAACGTATTGATGTTCACGCCCAGATGAATCGGGCAATCTCTGGAAGTATACATTAAAGCAACCAACTGGCGGAATCGCCGAGTGGAAACGTCAACAGCGAAACAGAATAAATTCATCTTCTTCAGCTTTACTTTATTTACCTACTTGTTTTGCAATACGATATTTCTAAAGAGGCCGGTTTAAGTCCATTTATATATGTTAATTACACATTGCAAATGTCGCAAAGCTCCGGCGCTTGCAAAGCTCTACCAATGTTTTTGGGGTCTGTTTTCAATTCTACGAAATTTTTTACTATACCTCTAATACTTTCCTCTCCATGTTGCCTCGATTTCCACAGAAATTGTCTATTTACTGAATTCCCCTAGGTCACCTCTCGTATTCGTGGTATATGAAGCACAGGAATGGACAATGGTCCGCAATGTATAGATGAATTTGTCTTACTGCATCTATATGGTCATATGGCTTCCCTGATGTCAAGGTGCGCATTTGTTGTCCCGCCGCGATTGCAAGTTAAAGAAAACCCTACTTCGTATAGTTTGTATGCATGCTCGCTTTTTTATATAGCCTTTTATTAATACAATAAATACTTCCCTGAAGTTAGAACTGCACACAAGCGATTAAGTTTATTAACACGTTTTCGACTGTCAGTCGCCGCGATTACACCAACTTTTTAAAAGCGTGCTCGCCAAAGCACTTTCAAACTTTTCCAGTAACTTCGCGATCGCAAAACTTAGTGGACGAGGTACACGCTACGTCTTCTCAACCGCCTCATCTCGGTCTCTGCTCCTCACTACTATCGCGAAGTCGTCTGCAAACGTACAGACATCTGAATCACTCCCGAACCTGCCTCGTACTCGAATATACCCCTTTTTCGCCTGCGCTACACGTCGCGTGAGGTAATCTCTTACTAGCGGCACTTCATACTCCACAGACCCTATCTACGACGACTCTGAGAGCATCCGTCGTTGATCACCCCCTTCAGAAACCTAACTGTAGAGGTCTCCCCCACTACCTCTACTGGCCTCGCTTTCAGGATCTTCTCCAGAACCTCTCCCGCGAAGTATCCATTGTTTCAATGGGAGAATAGTCTTCTTGTGGTACCTTCCGGTTTGCAACGCTTTATTGGTGATTGTGATCCAATTAAATTTTCTTGTTTTTCTACTGTAGAACCCCGTCCCTTCAGCTTCCTTTGATGCACCGCTCACCTACCTATCGCATACGTTCTTAAGGTAGCGACCCAGTTCCTCAGCATCTCATCGTTTACCCTATTATCAACAAATGCGCACCTTAACATCAGGGAAGCTGAAACCATGTAGATCCAGTAAAGCAAAATCATCGACACATTGCGGACCATTGTTTATTTCCGTACTTCATATTACCACGAATACGAACTGTGACCTAGGGGAATCCAGTATCCGGACAATTGGCATGGGAGTCGAGTCAATATTAGAGGTATAGTAACAAAATTGGGCCCAAATACTGAAGAGACTAAGAGGGGCGAATTTGTTGAGGTGGACAGACAATCATGATCAGGAGATTAAGAAGTAAAAGAGAAAAATTGAGTGGGGATAGTAACCGAAATGAAGGAAAGTGGCGGCTGAGAGAAATGAGAGAGATGGTGAAAGCGGAAAACATAGAAACATATTGGAAAAATTGATAAACAGCGTAAAGGAAGAAATAAGAAGGGCGGTTAATGCGATAGAAGATCAAAGAGAAACAATGAAAGAGAAGATGGTGGAGGGAATGGAAGAATTAAATGAGGAAATGAAATGCAGTGGGATAAGGAAACTAGCATTGGAAAAGAAGAGGGAAATTTTGAGGGATACGGGAAAATTAAAAGGACGCACGATATACATAGATATGACGGGTACATGGAGAAATTAGGGAGGTGGCAGATAAATAAAGAGGAAAGGGCAAGAAGTAAGATGGGGATATAAAAGATTAGTGGTGGAAGATGGAGTAAAAAAGAAAAATGGCTAATGAGAACAGAGAGGAAAAGAACAGGAGAGGAGAAGGTGGGGTTTGGAGGGAGAAATGAACAGTAAAAGAGAAGGCAGAAGGAAGAGGAGGGGGAGAGAAGTGGAATACCCCCCCAGCCATAAACAGATTTGCATTCCAGGAAAGAAATATTCTTTGAATCTCCCTCACGAATTGGTATGGAAATCCCGAGAGCTCTCCTTTCCTGGAATGTATCTGTGTATGGCTGGGGGGTATTCCATACCCCCCAGTATTGGTCTCTCCTTCAGATAGTTAAACCTATACTACTCTTGCGATCATTTTTCAAGAGTGGGGGGGGGGGGCAACGAATCAATATTATTTTCTAAACATTTTGGAGGACAGCACTGCCACAGGAAATTTAGGAGAAATGGAATACCCCACAAACAATGAAAGTTAGATCGC
>NW_022170510.1:8626980-8627494 GCF_008802855.1 Photinus pyralis
AAAGGGCTGTAACTTTTGATCTAGTAGCCCAATCTTGGAACTGTTTGAAATTATGGATTCTACAGGCCACGTTCTATAAGAAAATGTTTTTTCCCGGTCCATCTGAGGCAATTTTTTTTTCGGGCCTCAAAAAAAGGCAGTGTATAACCTTCCTTTTTTTCCAAAAATCGACTGCACCAAAATTTCTAGGGAAAACACTTTTTCCTATTAATTTTGGTGCGTAGAATCCAAAACAATTCGTACTTTTTCGATTAGACATCTCAATCAAAAGTTATGGACTAGAAACCAATTTCGAAAGAAAATTTAAAAGGGCTGTAACTTTTGAATTAGTAGCCCAATCTTGGAACTGTTTGAAATTATGGATTCTACGGGCCAAATTCTATAAGAAAATGCTTTTTCCCAGTCGATCTCAAGACAATTTTTTTTCCGACCTCAAAAAAAGGAAGTACTTTTAAGTTATTCAAATATTTGAGAACAATTTAGAAATGTTTAGGAAAAGTTTCCATTGTCACAA
>NW_022170510.1:8627594-8701548 GCF_008802855.1 Photinus pyralis
TGGAGAGAGGGATGCGATGTTAAATTTGGATTTTAATGACATTTTTGCAACAGCTTTAAGTTACATTGAATATCTACTGTCATTCAGACATTGTGCATCCATATTTGTTTCAAGAAAAAAACCTTTCCTACCTCTTTGAGAATATTTTTGTCTGACTGTTTTTCATAAATCTGTCATTTGAGGAACTTAGCAATTTGTACGCGTTGATTTTGGAAGAGTAATAGATGTCTCCCAGATTCAAAGTGTGAGGCCTATTCTTAGGGCTACCACAGTGCCAAAATGTACAACTATTCTGTCACAAACCCTCTGGCACACCATCAACCTATGACATCAGCAAGACCCGTGAAGAGATTGGTGATATGTTGGATGTGATTTTATTTTTTCATGCTATCACAGGATGTGATACCACGTCTTCTTTATTCGGCAAAGGCAAAATCAACGAGTACAAATTGCTAAGTTCATCAAATGATCGCACAAAACAGTTTTATGAAAAACAGGCAGACACAAATATTCTCAAAGAGGTAGGAGAGGCTTTTTTCTTGAAACTATATGGATGCACAAGGTCTGCATGTAATTAAAATCCAAATTTAACATGGCATCCCTCGCACCAACATCTGGAGCTGCTGAACAAGACTCTTATCGAGCATCTATCAAATTCAAAAATGGAATGGAGATAAGGAAACCAGCGCTACGGACTGGGGATGGATCATGCAGCAATGTAACTTTGGTTGAAGTCGAGGAAAATGAAGAACTTGTCATGGAAGTTTAGGAAATCGGAAATGGTCAACACCGGGTCCGTGAAGTGAGCTGGCCATGAAAAGCACAAACAACGGATTTAAGTTTAATCGTTTGTGCTTCGTTTGTGCTCGTTTGTGCCGTATAAAGTAAGTCAGCAAAACCAACCATTCAAAAATTATGGACAATTCAAAATGGTCAGCTGACTTCACGCACGAAATTAAAGCACAAACGACGGGTTTAATCGCAATCGTTTGTGCTTCGTTTGTGCTCGTTTGTACCGTATAACAAAAGTCAGCAAAACCAACCATACAAAAATTATGGGCAATTCAAAATGGTCAGCTGACTTCACGCACGAAATTAAAGCACAAACGAGGGGTTTAATTGCAATCGTTTGTGCTTCGTTTGTGCTCGTTTGTGCCGTATAACAAAAGTCAGCAAAACCAACTATACAAAAATTATGGGCAATTCAAAATGGTCAGCTGACTTCACGGACGAAAATCAAAGCGCAAACGGGGGCTTCAGGTTCAATTGTTTGAGTTTAGTTTTTGCCGGTATGTCCGATATAATAAGTCTTTAAGAGAACCAGTAATACCTACACAATTATAGATATAATGCATGCACAAAATTGCAGCACACCTAACATAAGATGCACGAATTCAAACAGCTGTAGATTTAACCATAGTGTAAAGACTTACTTATTTAACGTATTTAAGTAATTGTACATAATATATAACTGTATGTAAAGTTTTATGAAGAAATACAATACAATATTTTGCTTTTCCATTAAATAGTGTTAACGATTTATAGGATTGTAGGTAAAAGAAGTCCTATTTGGGGTTATGCTTAAATTTTCCAAAGGCTGTGCTAAAATGTTCTAATTATTACGATTCTGATAGAGATTTATAATATACGTACCGTCAAATAGTTAAATAAGTTGAAACAATACTGCTGTTTAAATGTTTAAACTTATTTAATATATAGTCACAATTTACTGCTTTTCATTTCAGACTTTTACTACATTAGATATGCCAAAATTTTACCACTATTGTTTCAACTTATTAGCTTTAACTATTTGACGGTACTTATATTATAAATCTATAAAACATTTTACCACACCCTGATGATGGCCATAGGCCTAAATCGGTAGCTTTAGAAAATATAAGCATAACGCCAAGTTTGATTTCTTATTACCTACACTACACTCCTATAATAAAGAAATAAATTCAAAAAAATATGGAAAACTTTATAAAGAAAAGATGTTAACGATTTCCGACTTAAGGTGGCGCGTACAAAAGTACACTTTCGATTTCCTCAATAACAAATTTGTAGAATCGGAGTTCGTGAATTGTCAATGTAGGTAAAAAAAATAAAGAAGACTTGCATGAAATTCAATATGCGCATGGCTTTAGCCATATAAAACGCAATTCCAAAAGTTGAGCCTAATCGATCAGCATTCACAGTGCCCTTTGCGCATCTCGACCATTTACAAACCGAATTGCAAACTTTCTTATTTATGGAGGTATTTAAATGAAATTTGATACATAGCCACTTGGAATAAAAGCAAATGTAGCGCCAGTTTCCAAATTTGGTTTTGCACATACTATACCTAGTCATACCCAGGACCTCGTTTTCTATATTTGTTTACACGTTTCTTTATTTTTCAAAATAGCTTAGAGTGTGGAACAAACAATTAAAATTATTTAAAAAAACGTTATTAGGATTCTCCGTAGCCTTTACAACAACCACATTTTATCAGTTCATTTGATATCTTTCTTAGTTAAAAAAAATAATACTCAGGCATTGTACGTTTTCCAAGATGTGTAATAACCTTTCCAAAGACAATCAGAAATTGAGTATTGTTTTGTCAGATTCTTAGGTCAGTATGGGTTGTGCATAAGGGGGTTGTTGGCCTGGTGGGTTACTTTAAAAATCAGCCATTTGATATTTAAAGAAACAGTATTTTTTATTTTTTTGATCTCTTTAATAAAAAAAAAGTTTTTAAAGGTCCGCCTTATTGTATATTAAACAGCGGTTATTAATTAGAATGCATTGTTGAAGTTATATTCAATTACTTTTTTATTTTCAAATTTGTTAAAGGGCTATTAAATTATACAAAACGGAAGCACTATTACAAACATTTGAAAAAAAAAATTAATTCGAATAGAGTATAGGGACCCTAACGAAACGTTTCCGACTCTCAGGTTATTTTTTTTTGTGTAGTAGATATACATACCTACAAGATGTACACGTTAATTGATTTTAAAATCTTCATTATTAAATAAATGTTATCATATTATATTACGTATAATAAAATGAGGTAGCGTGATTATGATGATCACAATGATAACACTATTAAGAAAATAATTACCGATCTAATAATATTGAAATATAAGAATGAACGTTATCGCACTACTTATTTCAAAACTTCTGAACGAATACCATGCAAGTTTAGTGGTGAGAAGAAAAACTGTAAAAGCTGGCGTCGACTAGAATCGACGAGTCAACTAGAATGGAATTGCAAAAATCAAAATTAAATTTCAGAATTTTTGCATCAAATTCATGTGTTGGCCATTGAGATAATGCTATTAATTTTGTTTCCAATGATCTTGGTACATGAATAAGAATAACCATTTTCACATGTTTTGATCAAAGTCCATGTGGTCGCCAAACATGCATCAAATTCATGTGTTGGTCATTGAGACGATGCATCATGCTGTTGAACTTTTTCCCATCGATCTCAGTGCAAGAATAACGATTTTGACATGTTTTGATCAAAATCCATGTGGCATCAGAAAAATAATTTAACATCTTTTAATCACACACATGCGGTTATCAAATGTGCACGTGATGTACTCTTTCAGCACCAAGATAATGCGTTTGAAAGCTTTTACAACTCCAAATTCATGTGTAAAGAATAATTTTGGGTACATTTTGTTCTAATATTGAATTATTACACTTCTAAGAGGCATAGGGAATAATCTAGCGAAAGTCCGAACTCGATATAAGTATAACCTAGGGAATGAAGTATGTTGATTTCTATTATATTGAACCCGCAGTTTTTCCTGTTTCCGCTTCACTCGAAGGCCGATAACTGTTGTTCCTGTTGAACCAGCTTTAAGAAAATCAATAGCGTCCATCCTTAATGTCCAAAGTACCCGTACACCACGGACAACAATAAAAAACTATAAAGCTGAGGAGGCTGAGGATTATAAGTTTGTATTTTCATTTTGTTTATCCTTTGAAATTTCCTGTAATAGGCTTTGCTGTTGGAAATAAATTATTATTATTTTTTTTTTATTATTATCCTTAATAATGCAACAATGTTGACAGTGGAAGGTGGAGTATTTATTGAAGATGGATGGTTACTCAAACTGACAGATATACACATTGAAATTTAATTAAAATACTCAAGATTAAGGACACAATTGTTAAAAAATTGTGTGTATGGTTGGTT
Source organism: Photinus pyralis (assembly GCF_008802855.1). Taxonomy (NCBI): domain Eukaryota; kingdom Metazoa; phylum Arthropoda; class Insecta; order Coleoptera; family Lampyridae; genus Photinus; species Photinus pyralis. The sequence continues at coordinate 8,631,787 of NW_022170510.1, forward strand.
TTGCCTGACTTTTGTTATACGGCACAAACGAGCACAAACGAAGCACAAACGATTGCAATTAAACCCGTCGTTTGTGCTTTAATTTCGTGCGTGAAGTCAGCTGACCATTTCGAATTGCCCATAATTTTTGTATGGTTGGTTTTGCTGACTTACTTTATACGGCACAAACGAGCACAAACGAAGCACAAACGATTGCAATTAAACCCGTCGTTTGTGCTTTAATTTCGTGCGTGAAGTCAGCTGACCATTTTGAATTGCCCATAATTTTTGTATGGTTGGTTTTGCTGAGTTTTGTTATACGGCACAAACGAGCACAAACGAAGCACAAACAATTGCAATTAAACCCGTCGTTTGTGCTTTAATTTCGTGCGTGAAGTCAGCTGACATTTTGAATTGCCCATAATTGTTGTATGGTTGGTTTTGCTGACTTTTGTTATACGGCACAAACGAGCACAAACGATTGCAATTAAACCCGTCGTTTGTGCTTTAATTTCGTGCGTGAAGTCAGCTGACCATTTTGAATTGGCCATAATTTTTGTATGGTTGGTTTTGCTGACTTACTTTATACGGCACAAACGAGCACAAACGAAGCACAAACGATTAATCCTAAATCCGTTGTTTGTGCTTTTCATGGTCAGCTCACTTCACGGACCCTCACCGTTCCATTCCAAATTGTGCATTCTCCCAGATCCATGGCATCAAGAGTAAATTTAGAATTAGAACTGAAAGTCTTTTCTTTAAATAATTTGAAACGGCATTACTAAAGTCGAGTTGATGATACTAATTGCAGTTAAAGAAAATCAAAGTTCATTTAGCAGTATCATTGATTGCTAAATGAATTATGCCGTCTTTAATATATTAAAAAAAAACTCAATCAAAAATCATGTGTGCATCAGTAGGTGTCCGCGGTGGTTTAAATTAGAGAGCGGCTAGAGGCTATAATTTGTATTTCTATACCCGTGCCCATTTGTCTAGTTATGTCGTTATCTGAACTAATGATAGACTCCCATCTCTAATTGCGATATAACATGCCGCCAAAGTAGAGACCACCCCTAAGGAGCGATGATCTACCTTTAAAACAGATATTTGAGCTAAATGACTCTGTTGTTATAACACCTCAATGGTAGCCTGTACCGGCATTCGCGTCCGAGCGTGTAACCGAACGAAAACTTCAATATTACTTGTATTATAATATTTAATATAGAAGCGGTCGAACGGAATTTAACTCAGACAATAATTATAGCAAATTATTTGACAAATAAATTAACATATAAATGAATGGAAAGCAGTTCGCGCTTTTTGTCGGAACCGGAGAGGTAGGTACTTAAGATTTTAATATATTTCTAAACGAAATATTAGAAAAAAACCGGTACATACGACATAAATTAGTACTTAAGTTGACTACGACTAAGTAGAATTAATTAAAAATCCAGAAGCCGCAACATAATTTATTTAAATTTTATTTTTATGTGGATTTCGCGTTCAGTAAACTGAACTCCGTTAGTCAAACGAACGAACAGTTTAGGTATGTGCAAAAAGATGCTTAACTGCTAAGTGCACTTTGTAAAATTATTATAATTGCCACATTATTACATGCGCGATTACCATAAGAAAATTGTAATAACACCTTAGAACTTTTTAGTATTTTAATTAAAACGACGTATGTCTAACAGTAATCTCGGACGGTGTGTATAAAGATAGGAATGCAGCTTAATAATTTGTGGTGTATAATAGGAACTAATTGTGGTAATTGTACGAGCATTACAATGAAAATATTACGTGTGAACGTTTGTTTGGAATCGTCGGATTCGAATAAGTTATATAACGGATTACTTGACTCAAAAGGAAATATATGAGTTGGGAGTTTCAACGCAGTTCTTAGCGCATTTGCTCATTAATAAAGTACCTACGCTCATATTGATATAGTGCCATTAATTAATTGGTTTTCACTCGCGTCATTGCTATGCACACCGTTGGTTGCTTACCGTATGGTTACGGTACAGTAACAGCATCAAATGACTTAATTATGCCTCATCTTAACACTGATCTTTGTTAAGTGACAAGTCTATTAAGACACAATAGCCTTTTGCTATGGGGGTAAATTAGATGATATGACCAAAATACAGCGTGCCATCAGTGAGAATATTTGCACTTTTTAGGTTCCTTGAACTCCATTTCGGGTATGTGAATTACTATGCTGACAAATGAACAATCACAGAAGAATAATCTAATTATCGTCATTACGAAAACAAGCCACGGACTATGGGGTTAATTATACGAATTGGCCTAATAATTAGACATTGTTAGGCGCACATTATTTCATTATAGGCGTAATTATTCGATTTAATCTGTGGAAAAGTGACTCAAATTTAGTATTTTTTCCAACAATCTAAATATAGCGAGAGCAGCAATGCAGAAAGAACAAAAACTTCAAACAGTTTAATATTCTACGAATGGTACGAATTAGTTACAACTCAATGAACTTTATTTATATGGTATTGCAGTACTACGAACTGGTTGCCCCACGATTTGCTTCATCGTGACAATTTTCTTACATCCAGTTTTTGCAGTGTTTTATAATCTCCCAGTTTGGTTGCAATCGTTTAGCGTTTGTCATTTCTATACGAGTTTAAATTGGGGAAAATGTGTAATTTGAAAGTTTAGCGTTATGCAATTTTAATGAAAGGAGGTGGCCCAATTAACATCCATGAAAGAATATGCGTATTACTATATTAGGTATCTAACGTTTCTAACTATGGAGAAAATAATCAAATTTTGGTGCAAGCAGTTCAAATGGGCAAGAGAGTTATGATGGTTTAACAATGTGGAATATCTCTGGAAGTAACAACTGACGAAATCATCAAGTTGAAGATTTGGTGAACGCGCAGTAAAACCTCGGTTATCGGTAAAATGGAATGGACAAAGTGTCGCCGCGATCCCAATTTGCTCAGGCCCGATCAAAAACGGTGTAGACAAATTTGCTAGAAGTTTACTGCTTTATCCCAAGATGAAAACCTATTCTATAGAATTATAACTGAGGATAAGACCTCGATACACCACTAGACCCATTGTCGGCACCTGACCATCCCTCTACAAACGGGCACGCAGAACGCTACGTTCAACTGTGAAGAATGCGCTTTACGCAATGAAAACAACTAAAGGAACGCTCCGGAGCAACCTAAACGAGTTCCTTCGTCAATACCGGAAGGCTCCACATTCGGTTACGATGCTTCCACCGGCCCGACTTTTCCTAGGGCGAGACCTACGAACTCGTCTTGACCTGACGATGTCCAGAAAAGAGTCATCCAGAAACATCAAGCAAACATGGCAAGATGTGTACTTCTTATCTGGAAACAAAAACATGGACAAATAGCTCCCAGGCGTTATCAATTCACTCATATTCTTTTCGTAATTATTCCATTCGAGTACATGTGACGTAACGATCACCAAATCAAGATTCAGAACCAATTTACTTTATTTGTATTTTTAATCAATAAACACGTAAATCATTGATGTCGATCTTCTTTCAACTTCCCTCTTATAATACAAAAGTATAGTTCCGTAATGAACGGTCTACAGACAACATTGAGGCAACATTGAGATTTACTGAAGGGAACGCAAGCAGGGTTTGAGAATAACTGGAAAAGAATTGGATAGAAACTTGAAAGCAACTTGAAAGAAAGTCAAGACGAACTTAAAAATAGATTGCGCAATGTCAGAGCTGGGCAGTATTCGATTTTGTAAATACTTTTTAGTATTCAAATCCTTTAAAGTATTCAAATACTTTGTAATTAAATACTTTTATGGAAGCAGTATTTGTTTTTGTTACTCAAATACTATCACAAATATTTAGTATTCGAATACTTCGCAAAGTATTTGAATATTTAACCTTCCTTTTTTTTACCTAAAATCAACTACACTAAAATTTCTCGGGAAAACACTTTTTCTTATTAATTTTGGTGCGTAGAATCCAAAACAAGTCGTACTTTTCCGATCAAGCTTCTCAATAAAAAGTTATAGACTAGAAACCAATTTCGAAAGAAAATTCAAAGGGCTGTAACTTTTGAACTAGAACTGTTTGAAATTATGGATTCTACAGGACACATTCTATAAGAAAATTTTTTTTCCGGGTCGATCTGAGACAATTATTTTCTCGGGCCTCAAAAAAGGCAGTGTATAACCTTCCCTTTTTACCAAAAAATCGACCACACTAAAATTTCTCGGGAAAACACTTTTTTTTATTAATTTTGGTGCGTAGAATCCAAAACAATTCGTACTTTTTCGATCAGACTTCTCAATCAAAAGCTATAGACTAGAAACCAATTTCGAAAGAAAATTCAAAGGGCTGTAACTTTTGAACTAGTAGCGCAATCTGGGAACTGTTTGAAATTTTGGATTCTACAGGCCACATTCTATTAGAAAAATTTTTTCCGGGTCGATCTGAGACAATTTTTTTTGCGGGCCTCAAAAAAAAGCAACGTATAACCTTCCTTTTTTACCAACAATCGACTGCACCAAAATTTCTCGGGAAAACACTTTTTCTTATTAATTTTGGTGCGTAGAATCCAAAACAATTCGTACTTTTTCGATCAGACTTATCAATCAAAAGTTATAGACTAGAAACCAATTTCGAAAGAAAATTCAAAGGGCTGTAAATTTTGAAATAGTAGCGCAATCTTGGAACTGTTTGAAATTATGGATTCTACAGGCCACATCCTATAAGAAAATTTTTTTCTGGGTCGATCTGAGACAATTTTTTTGCGGGCCTCAAAAAAAGGCAGTGTATAACCTTCCTTTTTCACCAAAAATCGACTACACCAAAATTTCTCGGGAAAACACTTTTTTTAATTAATTTTGGTGCGTAGAATCCAAAACAATTCGTACTTTTTCGATCAGACTTCTCAATCAAAAGTTATAGACTAGAAACCAATTTCGAAAGAAAATTCGAAGGGCTGTAACGTTTGAACTAGTAGCCCAATCTTCAAAGTGTTTGAAATTATGGACTCTCGATCGATCTCGATCTCAGACAATTTTTTTTCCGGCCTCAAAAAAAGGAAGTACTTTTAAGTTATTCAAATATTTGAGAACAATTTAGAAATGTTTAGGGAAAGTTTCCATTGTCACAAAATCAAATATAAAAATCCGATACATCTGAATACCGAACTCGGTAGTCTACGTAACTTAAAAACAATAGGGACCTTTCTTATATCCTTAAGACCATGTGTACCAATTTTCAAAGCGATCGCACGTTTCTAAACAAACTATCATGCACACGGACAAACGGATGGGCAAAAATGGATCTGTTCCAAAATCGCTAGGATTAATTTCAGAAAGGCGTACGTATCATGTGCACGACGTACGATCGCTTTGAAAACTGGTACACGTATTCTTAAGGATATAACTGGTATAAGAAAGGTCCTGGTAGGTACCTATATAATAATATAATAATAATACGCTTTTACTCCCCTTAAATTTGTATATAACAATAGAAATATAAAAAAAGCTAACCCCATACAAAGTATAACTTGATTTTTTAAGTAAGTAGTCTTTTATCTAGTGTACTATTTTAAATTTTTAATGTATTTGAGTGACAAGTATTTGAATACTTTTTACTGTATTCGAATACTTTTCAAAGTAAGATAATGAAATACTTTTCAAAGTATTCGAATACTTTTTATAGTATTCGAATACCTTTGATAGTATTAGAATACTTTTGAAAGTATTCGAATACATTCTAAAGTATTTGGATACTTATTTTTTTAAGTAATTGAATACTTTTCAATTTATCTGTATCTAGTATTCGCTTGTGCTGGACGTAAAAGTATTTAGTATTCCAATACCTTTGATTTGTGTAAAGTATTTACTATTTAGTAATCAAATACTTTTTGAAAGTATTCTGCCCAGCTCTGATCGTAGCCACCTTGACTTTCAAATTAACAAATACATTTGATCAATAATGTTAATCCGAGCAACACTTTGATAATGAGATAGTTGCATTTAGTGATACAGTCGATGCTCTTGTACATTCTCGAACAACTACGACATGTTTGGCGTGTATTGAATGCGATAAACACAATTGCCTATATAGTGCATTTCAGATAATACGGTCACCTCAATATCTCTTTTATTTGGCGAAATACGAAACATTTGTTAAATATAATTTTATATGTGACATTACTATCTATATGATCGCATATTCAATCTTCCAGTTTAACCGGAAATTGATGCAACTTTTGTTTTTCAAATGCAATGCCTGGTTGCTTAAGATATTTGAAAAGAGCCCTTATAATTTTCTGTACAACAAGAAATAATGGTCGATTTACAAAAAATAGAGAAATTCGTGATTCAATATTTAGAAAATTTAGCCTGCTGTGTGCTGTCAGGAAGCAGGGTGCCTGTTGCATTACGGAGATCGTATTGAGCAAAAGTAAATCTTCAAAACGAAACAATGAACAAGTTTTTGATGATGTACTGCTGCATTGTTGTATGACATGTACTAGTTTACTGAGTTCAAGACATTTATTTATTAATCCCTAATATAGCTACATATTTTACAAAACCCACTTTGTTTGCAAATTGTGCTGTTTGATACAGTGGAAAACACCGAGTCGTGAATTAATTAGCGTGTTCAATTTATAAAGCGGTAGCTTACAAAAGTGTTCGTTATAAAAATAAAAGTTCTGTACGCTTCGTTTTTATTACGATATTATCGCATTGTAAAACAAAATTCAATAGAAGCTCAATTATTTTCCCTAGTGCAATTATTAGTTAGACCCTTAAGGTCAATTCTATTGGTTCCTTATTATTTTGTCTGACATCGATTGACCGCGTTTATGATTGATATTAAAGGTATGGGTGAGTGAATATTTAACGCTCCTGCTTTTAATTTTAATTTTCTTAATGAAGCACCGACACAAAAATTTGTTCTTATTAGTGTTCTATACGAACAGATGAAAAATGTGCACAAGCAAACTTCCTAGATTTTTACTTAAATTTACTAAAACTTCATCGCGTAACAATTTTCTTAAGTGATGCCCATCATAAGCGAATTCCATTTGGTTAAAAATCCATCTCTACACGTCAAAGGAGGCGGCGAAATTAGCAGTAACCAATGGGCAAAATTCAATTGGATTATATAGCTATAATTATTATCGCTTCGTGAAGTGGACTATTGTTCATTCGTTATGTCAAATATGGTAATTATTTCAGTAGCATATCGTTTTTAATCATCATCATTATATTTTTTAACTTCAACTTCGATTTATTGTTTCTGATTTTTACTTCTGCTACAAGGTTTATGGAACCTAATCTTTTTTAGTATGCGAATCATGAATTTAGGACATTATAATTTATGCAATATGCTTAAAGCGTTTACAATTCTGTACGTTAGATGGGCAACGGTAAATGTTCAGAGCGTTTGAGTAGAAAATGGAACTGTTCTTGTATTTATTATTGTAATTCATATGCATCCGGACATTCCAACTAAAAACACCTAATTAGAAGTAATGTTTGGAATCTACTGGTGGAAATAATGCAGAAAAAGTTGGCTTGATCGGAATTATACACGAAGTGTCATTATATACGTTACAAAAGATATTAATGGAAGGACACTCTCGACGTAAGAGGAATCGATCAACTAGAAGAGGTCTGATGTTACATACTTCCACCTACGTCCTACATCCATCAAACATCGTGTCCATTTAATGTAATGTTTTCAATTGAGAGTGTATCTAAGAAAACTGTTCATATCTAAGAAGAATTGAAAACGTTCTCCAGACAACTTTCGAACCTTATTAAAATTTGTATATTATAATCCATGGCAATGACTGTTGGTTGCTTAAACTCGCCCTTAACGATTCGCCAATGTCTCGTAACATCAAGTGCCCTTCAATAGATAGGTAGGTAATAATCGGGAAGAATTTGTCTCTAACTGTTGCTCACCCTATAATGTATGTTTGAATTACGCAAGTGCATGTTTTGCAAGCACCTCTTACGTAAAGTGAAGAGACGTCTCTACTGCCTTCACTGTTTGAAATATGTAAAATTGTGATTTTGTAAAAAAGCTTTCCTACCTAAATCCATTTGGTTCTTAATAGGTCTACACTCTACCTACAGTATCAGTGTAAGGTAATGGAAGGGTCGTCATTGCGCCGCAAATACGTAACTGTGAAAATTTCAAGCGGTTTTGTGAATATTTATACAAAAATACTGGCGGATTCAGGTTTTTCTTGGAGGGTAGAGGGTGTTAATTTTATCCCTCTCTTGTTTTGAAGTCTTGTATATGTTTAATTCGTATATCATTGGTTCTTTATCGATAAAGAACCTTATGAGTTACGACACACTTGATAAATAATATAGGGGAGAGTGGGGCATGTTGTTATATGGGGCACATTGTTACAAAGCAAATAACGTTTAACTAAAGCCTGTATTCTTTTTACCACTTTTAAGTGAGCGTCTCAGCTTATCTCAGTTACTAATTGAGAAAAGTTATTCTTTTTAGCTGTCAACAACTGAGACGAACTAAGACATTTTACCTCCCCCTTTACCCCAACTGAGCTTGCTGTTAGGTAGAGTTTTAAATTGAGCCGGATTGAAATTTTAAGTTTGAGGTTATAATTCTGAAAATGTCAATAAACTATAGTACCCATTCATTCAATGCAGTGTATATTATTTTCAGTTAGTTGTGATGTGACTATTAACATTTAAAAAAGACAAAGAATTAATTATCACTCATCAACAAACATTTTAAGGATATGTTTTCTTGCTTGTACCAAAAAGATATTCTTTTTAGCGAGCGATTGACTCAGATAAATTCAGCTCAGTTTGTCTTAGTTAAGTTAGTCGATTTCCTCACTTATAATGTAAAAAGAATACACCTTAAGTAGAGCAATAAACTTACTTAAATTAGGTAGTAAACACATCTACTAGCCTCATCTGTAAGACGGACTTATATACTTCTCCATAGGTAGGAATCTGAGTTAGACACATGTATGGTTTATGGTGTGCTAAAAGTCAATTTTTTAAAATGTTGCTAATCGCGATTTATCTGCAAAACGGTAAGTGATCTATAACTCTCGCCAGGAAAGATTGCCGGTCACAGCACACCTTGTGTCGATCTACAATCTATGTTTTTCTTAAGATGCGAGCGACTTCCGGAATATGATCGTGCCAATGTTGAACGAAAAGTCTTTTTGTTCAACATTGTCACGATACTATCCCGGAAGTCGCTCACATCTTTAGAAAAACATAGATTGTAGATCGGGATCAAGTATTCTCTGACCGGCAATCTTTCCTGGCGAGAGGTTTAATTAAAATGTTATATACGTTTTGAAATACGCAGGTTGGGGCGACGTTCTTGGTATTTAGTTTTAATTTAATTACGAACTGTTTTTTTTTAATGAACATAACCTAGAGTTGGTCTATAGGGGCACATTGTTACAATGTTGCACGTTGTTACATGTAAAAAAGGTCTGGAACAATAAAGGGACGATTCTTCAGAAAGCTCTAATGACGACGATGATCCTCAGTGTCTGATATGCATGGAACTGTATTCGTCATCCAAAAATTCTCAATGGATTCGATGCAGTTTGTTACATTTTGCGTCTAATTGTTTATTAATTATTCCTTACTTTAATAAGCATGCACCATAAAAAAAATAGAACGTTTTTCGGTAGTTCAATGTTAATAGAGTGAGACTGGCCAGTTACCATACTTTTGCGCTGCTAATTTTTGCAAAAAGAGGGAAATTTACCAAAATTGTATCAACCTGCCCCACTCTCCCCTAGCTATTTCAGCTATGCAGTTGGTCGGATTCGAAACAAAGATCCAAAATAAGTTAACCAACCTTAATAGTTTGCGAAAGTTAGAAGTTTCTACTGTCCGAGCAGCCACCGAAAATTTTTTTATGTGATTTACCAAAGTCATTGAGTTCCGTTCAATAATAGTCGCTAACAGCAGTTATTTTAAGGTTTTTATTATTTTATTTGTCTACCGCCTACGTGCGAGGTATTATGTCTTCCTATACTTTCTTTCTTTCAGGGATTTTGTTTTAATTTTGTTTTTCGTGTATCGGAATAAATTTATGTCATTCTCATTCAATTAATTGTGTTTTTATTCGAATGCTTTGTGCGACCCTGATAGAGTTTTCATGTGAGATTTATTTCAGGTGTTAATCTAAAATTGTGTTATAAATTCTTTTAATTCAAACTACCGACTCTCTCGATTTGATAAATTTTAAGTCCATATTAGGATTCTTTCTTCTAGCAGATGTCGGATGTGTACGAGGAGAGGTTATAAAATTCTAAGTTTCAATTTTGATTTGTTTTCAGCTAGCTGGACAGGTGTTTCGTCGGTGGCGTAGTGACCGAATGCACAGCAATAGATAAGTACAGGTTTAGGCACCCACGGACTGAGTTAAACTACTCATGAGCGATGTATCAAGGTAGAGTTTTTCAATATAAATTTCATTACTTTTTCCAATTTTTTCCTGTGTCTGTTTCCCGATTATGTTTCTTATTTCTGTTTAATATCGTTGCGTTTTTTTTCCGTATCTTCCTCTCATTTCATATCCTTAATCTTCTTTTACTTATAGGACACAATACAGATTTGTACAGCGAATAGTTTGAGGTTATACACTCTGTTGGGTTAAAGAATACGAGTAGGAACTGCCGCTCTTTACAAGTCTGTTTCTACAGGTTACTTGGCAATAAATTTCAATAATTACCAACGCCTTTCAAACCTTAAAAAATTACTTAAAGAAACTTTACGCTATTTAAGCTCCATTTTTCCAGACTGGATCTACGATCGTGTGTACCTACCGTTAAACAAAATTTGGGATGAGAAATTATTTTGCGATCCACTAATCCTACACTTTCACCCAAAAAGGACCTCCAAGATTACCTTTTGCCATTGTGAACAAGAGGAAATGATTTTCTTGGTCTCTAATAGGATTCAAAATTCTCGCAAAAGGGTATAAGGGTTTAAAATTACTTTATACCCCTATTAAAATGAATTTAGTTCATACATCACTTGAAAGAAACGTTCATCACTTATTCTCTCATTAATTATTTCCACTTCCATAGTATGACAATCGTACATACATTTTCAATTTGGCGCAAAAGCGATCATGTAAAATTAAAATAAACAGATTTTGTAAACGCAATATTTATTCTATATTCATTAGTGAAGTGTAGCAGAAATAGCTCATTTTCAGTTGGACGTTTTTACCGGAGATAGTTTCTATATTTTCAAATTATTTTCATCTGCTCTTTATGAATGTATAATGGATAATACGACTAGAACTCATGTTTAACATGCGTACACATTTTAGAGGGGCGGCATTAAAATATTAACAACAACTCTGTCAAGAAACTTCGCTAGCATAGCAAGTACTTTTAACAGAAGGCAAAGAGATAAGGCAAATAATCCATAGCGGCAGTTTCGTGTGTTATAACCACGGGGAACATTGTGTTCTAATTTGGTTTATCCTTTCATCAATATAATATGAATATACAATATGTAAGTTATTTTGAGAAACTACACAATCAAAGCACCATACATTCGCAAAATACGTATGGATACGGATTTTCATTATGAAGAAAAAGTACTCTCGCCGAAATAAACAAGCAGATTAGGCCCTTTTCGAGGGTTAGATAAAAGCGATTTGAAGTTCATTTTGAATTTTCAATAAATTGAAAATCGGGAACTGAAAATGTTGTTCCATTAATTTTCCTTACAAAACTCCGAAAACTTTTTAAAGAGATTCTTTTCGCCGCATCTGTTAATTTAAAATGGGCGCACGGTTTTACGTGTTGGGAGTTGAAAATTACTTTCGGATGGCAAATGTACGATTTTGAAGCATGTTGTGTTAATTACGTGTAACGGGCTTAAAGTTGATAAATCTACATTTGCATTTTCAGTTAAGTAGTCCATTAAAGTTCGTCGAATCGAATAGCTGCATAATGGGGATTAATGCGGAAGCCTTTCATAATACCGACGTAATGTAATTCATTTCGTCAAGTTCTAAATAAAAATATTTTTAAAAATGTATATCGTGAATGGCATTTTTTAAATACGTTTTATAACATCTCAGATGCGACGTTGAGAAAGCTTAAAAGCTCAGGCCAAGTTCATTATTTTTAGATGCAAATCATTGCCAGGAAAGCGACTAAGCATTTGCAAATTGCCGCGCTATTGTTCTTAGTAACATTCAGTTCATGTGATTTTCATTCTTCGGCTTTCAGTAGTTTCTGACCCCATATAAGTAATACAAATTTCCAGAGTTTATAGCTTCAAACTAAACAACCGTGTTTCCCAGACCACGTATTAAAAATGTTGGAGCTTTATTAGAGCTGATTGTGTATTTAAATTAGATACTATAAACAGTCCCTTATTTTGGGATTTCTAATCATCAATCTAATCCACTTGATGGATTTTTGAACGAACAATCTTAAATGATTTCGCGAGACGACTTTACGTACTTCACCAAATACCTCATCATCCAAGTCCACGTAGGACAATGAACGCAAATATTTTTTTGAAAAAATTTACATAATCCCTTTATCCGTTTGACAACCACAGTAAAGCGTATAATCTCAACAAAATTCGGAATTTAAGCTAAAAGTCGTTGGTCGTGCGTTTTTTCCCATTCTACATGGAGTTACGAGTTTATGAATGATAAAGGCGAAAATTCCGCCACTAAATAAGGCAGGAGTGAACAGTTGCGGGAGAAAGGCTCTTTGAAAATCATTTGTAGAAGATTTTAGATGATCGCTAGATATCATTTTTGCATTTTCACAATGCGTACACTATATTTGGTAAACAAGGTAATGTATAAACGGCATCTTGTAAGTTTAAATATAAAATCTGTGTAAAAAGAATTCAGTCTTCCAGTAAATACAAAATACTTCAAAGCATATAGCTTATACATATCTCCTTCGTGAGTGCCCGATTTATTGCTCAATAATCCAAACATCCAGTGCCGGGAAGACATTTCTCCAGCAAGCCGTTACATCTTCTAGCGCAATTCTAGTCACCTATTTCCACACAATGACATTCTGTCCCGAGCTACGGCGGGAGCATTTCAGCTGCTCAGAAGCGAATTCAAGTTCAACGTTCCATTCAGACCGCAGCTAATCTATAACGTATTGTTTATTTGTATATGAATTATGGAATCGTCACAAGAATTATGAAAGCTTCGTGTTAAGCGTGGTAGTTTAAACGCTCGTTTAACTGATTTTCAAACTAGCATAGATCAATTACGAGAGGGAAATTAAAAACAGCACTTCCTCTAGTGAGAGTTTGTTGGATGAATTTCTAGCGATACAATTAGAAAAATTTGGAAAATGAATATACTGGGAAAATTGATTAAAGACTGGATTGATATATAACAACAATCAGCTAATCTTACTCAACGAGGGCGCTAACACTCACATCAACGTCAGTACTGGTCAACAGAGTGCCATTTGCCCTGACATTTAACGTTGAATGGCACTGCCCAACACCTTGAATGGTTAGTTTTGGAAGACACCTGGGACAGCGACCATTACCCGATTATCTTACAAGACACTAGGTTCAAAATCAATCAAGAATTCCAAACGAGACAGCCCAGATGGATACTCAGTCAAAATAACTGGGACCTTTTCAAGCAAGGGATAACATTTCCCATAGACAACTTACCTAAGCTAAACCAGCCCCTGGCCGATCCAATAGAACACACCAGAATTCACTCACCTCATTATACGATTCCCAAAACCAGTGATTGACATACCCAAAGACGGGTCTCATGGTGGAACCCTAACTGCCATGGAAGTATAATTAGCCAAGAAGCCTTCTGATAGTTCAAAAGGAGACTGAATGAACAAGATCACCTCCAAACAAAAAACAGCTATGGCGAGAAGGGAAGTAAAACAGAGAAAGCTGGCACGATTTCACGTCGTCAATATAATCACGCCTTTAACTAAAGTCTGGCATAAGGTTAAAAGTAGCTAGAGGTAGCAGCTTTACCAATCCGCTACCACGGGATATATTTCAAAATGGACACATAATATCAGAACCACAACAGACAGCAGATGCTTTAGAGACTGTTTCAGCTCCAATACGGACGATTCCAATTACACCGAACGCTTTAAAAAATACCGTGACACAGCAAACAGAGAAGCAATCATTTGTAATTTCTAGTTGTGGCAACACTAGTCCAGGGCCCTGATGACATCCCTAGCGCAATGATCAAGAACCTACCAAAAGAGTCATTGACTACTTACTCAGCCTTTGCAATTACAGGTGGACCTCCTAAGTCTTTCCAAATCAATGGAGAGAGGCTATCGTAATCCCGATTCCGATGATCCGTATAGAACAAGATGAACTATTATTGACACATCAATTCGGAACACGAAACATGAGATCAATCACTTAGAAGTCAGCATTTGTGACCCATTAATCCTCTAAGAACGTATCCTCTTGGTATCGATGGACATGGAAAAAGCCTACGAAATGACTTGGACCGACAGCATCTTCAAAATCCTTTACGATAATGATATATTCTTAATATAATAATAATTTAATAATTAATTATTAAAATTAATAATTTTCTTAATATTTTTTTCCAAGTTAAACCCTGTGCCGTTTTTTTAGTGGTGAAAGCTACACCTATTCAAAAATAATTTTAGAATTGTATAGCCGAGAGTGTACTTGATTGTAATCACCTTAATTGAGTTCAATGAACGTCAATATGATTATGGAGTAATTTATTATTTATTAAACAGTTTCACCTCTAAGAGCTACCCCTAGAATCATCAAAGCGATCTTTAGAAACTCGCCGATTTGCATAAAAATTGATTTACGCTCTACTTCAAATATGAATCTGTACCGTTCGTGGCACAAAACTGTAGATTCATGCTGCGTGCGAAATCAATTGACTGAGGGACAAATTATGATGGATTGAAAAGTGACTCCTATAAATCACCCCGTCCTCGCGCACATCAAGCAACTGCTATAAAGAAAACCCCTAATAATAACCTAGCTGACATTTCTCAATTTGAAAGACTGCCATTGACTCCAAAGAATTACCTAAACAAATATTGATTAACACCTGAAATAAATCATGGGCACCAATAAAAAAATCTGACATGAAAACTATCCGGGCCGAACAAAGAATTCGAATAAACACACAAATAATTGATCGAAAAAAATTATTTCGAAACACACGAAACAATTAAAACAAAATCCCTAATTGAAAGAGAAGCTTACAAAGCTTGCTTGGTAATAATTCCCCGCACCCATGCGGTCGAAACTTAATTTAAATAAAAATCTCACATTTCTAAATTACTTCTAGTTTTTTTAAGAACACAAATAATCTGGTCGTGCAACGTTTGCTATATTCAGGCGTAGTTATCAAACACAGCTTCTTCTTTAATAACTAAACTCAATGACTCGAACTGGTTTGATACGTAAGATGAAAACAATGCTCGGTGGCTGCTCAGACGGTAGCAACTTTTAACTTTCACTAAGCAGACAACTGTTTCGTTAATGTGATTGACAGCTCCGATTGGATTTATTGAGCTTTTCGTTTATTATAGAAAATATTCAAGTAATTTTTTAGGGATAAGGTGGCGTTTTAATCAGAGAAAAATGTTTTGTTTACGTAGAAAGATAAGATAATTCCAAGTAACGTGTGGTGTGACAGGCTGTGGATTGGTTTGCTTAGTTACTAAGGGTTGCTGTCGTTTAGAAGTTTTTTTCGTCAAATTAATTTCATGTATTATTATAGAATAAGTGTAATTGATGTCAAATTATGCAAGTCGTGTGTTCATTCGATGCCTTTAACGACGAAGAGTGAAGTTTCATGCTCAATTATTAACGATTACTTTCATTTGGGGAAGTAATAAGGGGTGATGTTTAGATTTTTGTCACTGAAAAAATGTGACCATTCCAATTTTGGTATTAAACGAATAGAAGCAACTTTCAACAAACTATTGCTCCGTTACACATCATAAACCATGACTTTGATGTTTTTAGTTTTCTATTTTTTCATTGTCCTGCACATTGTTCGACGATTTTCCACTATATGGGATGGAAAATAGGATCCAAGTAAAACACACTATAATGATCCCATCTAATTTAAAATTGAAAGTGTTTCCTTGTACTCAGAATTGGTACAGAAACTTCCACTTCCAGTTCCACTATAAACCACAATTATCTGAATTACATTTAAGGATTATTTTCGCAATTACTTTACGATGAATCTAAACAACCCTTTCATAAAATTTTTGTGGGAAACAGGTTACTTGTAAACACTTTACGCTTAGATGCCCGGAAGCTAGTTGTTAATTAATCTCATTTGACGGGCCTAAAAACTTAGTGGTGACGGATGAGTAATTAAGCACTTCTGTACCCCCTTCGCTGAAATAGGTAGCACTTTACGCAGACGTGAAAACGAACTAACGTATCGTGACGAGGTCTAATAGGGACAGAGATTCGTAATAAAGTTAGAATTCATTTCGGCAGAAAACTTTTGTACGCTAGCTTTCAGTTGCTATTTTAAGTGGACGTCGGCAGTATAGCGAAATGTTGACTTTACTCTCGACTCAACAAACATCAATATGGTTCAATACCCTGCTTCAATCCATCCGTTACAGATAAAGCAAATCTATCAAATATAATAGCATCGAGATAGTGGCCAAATCCGCACCCTGATCTTGTGAAGTTTACAGACCTCAGTTATTAACGCATAATTAGACACACCTTATTGCTTCGGGTACCAAAAGCCCAATTTCAGAAGTTCGTTAACTAATTTGAAAGAAGTTAGGTGCTCTACACGTTAAACTGCTGCTTTGCATTCAATAGTAATTAAAGAAAGTTTTATTTAAACTCCTGCTATTATACATCGTTTAAGTAGCGTTATTAGTTCACTGCAGTGAAGTAGCAACATTAGATGATGGATCTTAAACGTTTTTCTCAAAAAAAGTCATATAAATTATCTTCTGGCTTTTCCAAAATTATGGACATTTAAATAGGAGAATGTATATAAGCTTGATAATAAAAGGAACGGAGTAATTCAAAAAACCAGTATGTAGCGTTATGGTCTTAACCCTACTGGTACGTGCTTAAGATTTCGTCAAAGTTTGTTTCTAACTTAAGGAAAATGGACAAAATTAATTACACTACTAGCTCATCAAAGGTAACCAATTCGATTTTCATGTCACCAGAAGATTTTTTCGGTACGCTGCTGGTATATTTTAAAATAAGAAATTAATTTTTTGTTCAGTTTAGACTCTTTTTGGTCCTTCAATTTTGGATGTGTATACTGTACCTATTAATAAAG
Source organism: Photinus pyralis (assembly GCF_008802855.1). Lineage (NCBI taxonomy): Eukaryota > Metazoa > Arthropoda > Insecta > Coleoptera > Lampyridae > Photinus > Photinus pyralis. The sequence continues at coordinate 8,649,107 of NW_022170510.1, forward strand.
ATCACATGGCATATCTTTGGAACCAATAATTGCACAGCCTGGAGAAAAAGATTCTGTTAACAAATGCGGCCAAGAGTAATCGCTGGAAATTATTTTCAAGTTACTAGGTTTGGCGCTAGAGGGATTACTTTCAAGTTACTAGATTTGGCACTAGATAGCAAAAAGATGTTTCCTTTTATCCTTTTTTCCTAAAATATACCCAACAAACATACATCTCCATCTTGTATGAATCTTGCATCATTTTGATACAGAAAATATTGCTCTAGCTCATAAAATATCAGGGGTGGCACATTCACAAATTTAAATTGAAATATTTCATTCTCCAAGTTGGCTTTGAAACAAAAAAAACATAATACCACGCAAAAAGCTGAGAAAACTATCGAATTCCATTAAATGGGGACAAAATTATATTTTCACGAGCGTAGTTTAATACTCTCTGGGGTACAAAACTCCACGGTATCTCGCGAAAACAATATCGTTTTTTTCTAAATGACGTGTGGGACTAAAACTCCTCCTCCTTGCACGGCCCCGACGCAATTGAACTACATAAATTAATTCTTTAGATTCTAACTAGGCCAAGGCTGGTAGCCTTTGTGCGAACTTTTTCTTTAAGGATAACGCCCAAGGAAGAGAAAAGATAATTAATAGTTTTAGCTCCGTTAATGAATTAGTAACAGATTTTGGTTCCCCATGTTAAACTAAAAGCGAAATTAGAACAGCGTCGTGCCGTTTATTTAATTATCGCAGACCTTTTACGTTGACCTGAAATTCCAGATAACCTTGGGCATTGCTGGACTACCGAATTAACCGTTGCTAATTAAATGAGTTGTAGTAAACAGGACCCGATTAAGTTTTGATTGGCCCCAAAAGAAGCGCTCTTAATTAATATGAATTTTAATACCATTTGCAGTTTTTTAAGACATCAGCAGGCCGCGAAATTGATGAAAGAAGTTTTAATTTTTAACCGTTATCAAACGAGTACGTTTTGGGAGGTTCAGGGTTTCCTTCCCAAAATTGGAGAACTCTATTTCTTCTCACCTAACTTTCACCAATTAAATATTTTTTGCTTAAGTGTTAAGTTTTTTTTTAATAATGATGTAAATGTTATTTCTCCAATTAAATAAAAAGTTAGCGTTTGTAATATTAATATGCACGTAACTAAAAAATATAAGAAGGAGAGTAGAAGGTCATAAGGGTAAAGTCGCAAAACGAGCTTAATTTTTTGTTAATTTGCTAGAAAGCGTCAATGACCATCAAACAAGTTGAATTTAAATTAAATTTGAATTGATGAAAAGTGATTAGTTACTTGATTTTCATTGCGACGAGAACAAGAAGTAATACAGATTATTTTCCTTTCGCCGGTAAAGCACCTAATTTCAGTATGACAAAGGAGAGCAAAGGGCACAAACCAACTGTCTGCGTTATTAATAGAAGCTTTCCGGTTTTTTCGTGTCGGATTAGCACAAATAAATTGCTGTAGGATTTCCTATACGTGCGAACCACCTTCTAACAAATTCTCATCCACCATGAACTCCGAATATCCAGAAAAGTAAGGAAACCCAAAGTCCCTTATACACTCACTTAAAAATGGTAATGGCAGGTTTTCGAGGTGTGTATACACGTAGAGAATTTTTCACCACCAAGTAAAATAATTGACTCATATTTAATAAAAAGAAGGGCAATAAATCCGAAGGCGACCAAAATATGAGTCTTTACCGTGAGCAATAAATATTCGTTTTGAAAAGTGCTTGTATACTTATTTTCTTTTAATACTAATGCAATGTACAGGGTCATTGAAATTCGTGCCTCACCATTAGAATCTCCGTAACGGTGAGAGATACAGTGTAAGTTAAATAGGAGCAAAGTTACTACTTTTTGTGCCTGAAAAAAGGCATTTGAAATTTTACAACCGAAATCACCGCGAAACTGAATTCGAATGCTACCATTCCCACGCAATTATTGTCGTGTGTGCATTTAAATCGATTGCGAGTTAACGCCTCTAAAACTAGTTCGGGATTGGTTGAAAAAAATTTTTAACCAATAAAAATTAATTAATGGCTATCCCCCATTTTGGGCGGATTTAATTCGTTAAAGGTTGAGTAGAAATGAGTCTTTGAAGATTCTTGAGCGGTCCCAGATACTAAAAAATTTTCGCAAGTTAGTTATCAGAAAACGGGCATTTCTCCCCGTAAAAAGTGATTTTCCTAATGGAATTATTGGAACTAATTCGCGTTTTTCTGCAGGCAGAACAATTAACAATTTGATGCTAAAAGTTTTAAGAATAATTTACTAAATTCTTTTGTAATAATTATGTAATGTGACAAAGAGAATTTATAATTTTGTAGGAGAGACCGGATAAAAAGCTAATCAGAAAAAATAACATTTTGTTAGATATATTTAGGCTAGTCGAAAACAATTAATAGTCAGTTTTATTTCCATTTATGAAGTTGCAATTTTTGCTTCAACATAAGAAAAAATAAATTTTTAAACGAAGTTTCAACCCTTTTTAATGTAATAGCCCATTACATCACCGGGCGTTAATTGTACGCCACTAATGCATTTTAACCTTTAGTGTACATTTAGCTCCGCCTTTCTTGTAATCATTTTCGTTTGGTGTATAAATTACAAATCCAAGAAATGCCTCAGGTGGTTTGGTGTACACTTTACATCCGCCCTCGTCCTTAATGGAGACTAGAATAATATATAGTAAACACAAAAAAAACAAAAGCTTTTTCCTTAGTTTTCTCGGCTAAATAATGTCAAAATTAATTTTAATAAGATCATCTCAAATATTATAAGCAACAATATTTTGCCAAAAATTACGAACAAAGCTCCTAGCGTCTTAACTTCATATGGGGAGGAGAAAATTCCATGTTTGGCATTTTATCAACAAAAATCACTCTATTCAGTCTGTTTAATATCAAAATTAAACAGAATGGCGGCTGCCAAAGATAGTTGAATTAGTGTAATTAATCGGATGAAGCAATATGAATTTATTTTGTAGTAGGTAGAACAACCAGTGGGCAATTGCACACGATGTTGACTGGGTTAGTTAACCATTCCAATCACTAGGTTGCAATTATTATGCTAATGCATTGTAAATATTTTTGTATATAAACACTGTAGATTTTAAAATAAATCACTATTTATGTAAAAGGTTTTTTGTCATTGTCACTGTGATTCCAGGCTGTAACAGGTGGTCGCTTTAGCTTTCAAAGAGCCGAAGCACGAGTTTTTCTTCGTTCTGGATTCAAATTCGTCAATTATTTGGCGATTTTCATTTTCAACGAGTAACCAAATAAATGTGTTCCACCATCCAATTTTTCAAATTGCTGCTAACCTTCCAAACGCGAAAATTAGCTTTTTGTGGAAGTCAACGCATCGATAAATGTAAGTTCTTTGAATTTTTGCATTGTGTAAAATCAGAAATCGACCGTTTTTGGGAGTTTTGTATTAGAAATTGGCACTTAGTCATTATACCGTCCCTGAACAGGTCGATTTACGGAAATTTGTCCCGTGAACAAATGTGTGTATTTTTTTTAGTGAAGAGAACCCAAACCAAACAAACGATGTTGGTCTTTCTCATTAATTGTGAAATTTAATTTGAAGTGCATTAATATCATTCTTTTGTGTGCGATACATTTTTATTTAGCCACCAGATGTGTATAAATTTATGTTTTCAATACGTATTTTGTACCGGGTGTGGAATTACGTATATAAACGAAATAACTATATTTTGTATTTCTTACACAAGCTGCATCAACCTTTGAATTTACAAAAAGTGTTGAGAAAACTGGAGTTGGAACTCGATTATTTTTAACAATATACTCAAAAATATAGGAGTACTTATTTGAGAATGGCATTGGGTTTTTCATTTTCAGATTTTAAGTATAGATAAATAATCAACTTTCCGAAAAAATTGAACATTTATTTATTACTGAGCTAGCCGTGGTATTAGTTATTTCATTACAAAATTAATTGTTACCGGTGCCGTAGGGCGTAAACATTAACATTTATTTTTTACAAGAGGGGTTTCTAACCTCTGTAAATGTAACTAGTCCATTACAAGGCCATAAACAATTTGGAAAGCTTTGCTCCCAGTTGAAATATAATTCTCGATATTATTCACAGTCCATTCAAATCCTTTGATGCGCCCCTGCGATTAACTAGAAGTATGATAAAATCTAAGAAAAAATGGAGAATTGAAAATATAGCTGCTTTGCTTTTTTTGAACTATGCAACACGCAGAGATTTTTAAAAAAACATTTAAATTCATTAATCGCACTCTGCTCTTTTACCAACCGTCTACTCAGCGAAAAAATAACTTATAATTTGCCTGCATGTATCAAAATAAATCATTAGGTTAACTAATATACAGTGTGGCCCTTTGAAAACTTACAATGGCCATATTTTTTTCGTACAGAGGTATACCAAAAAAATAAAAAATACCGTTTTTTTAAATGAGGGGGAATCCAAATGACTTGTTTTCTAAACTACCCCCACCACCCCCTTAAGCACAACCCATACTGACGTACAAATCTTAAATTAAAATACCTCACTGGCGATAGCTCTTTGAAAAGCTTATTAAATTTGCTTTTCGCTGGTCATAAAACAAACTAACCCCAAATTCAAGAAAACTTTTATTTCAACATTAACAATAGAAATCGGTTCTCAATTTATTTATAATGCAGGTGTATAACAAAACCTGTCAAAATTGTTACCATAAAAAAGGATGTGGCAAAGCAAATAATGTTCCGCCTCTCTATAATACATTTCAGAATTAGCAATTCCCAACAATACTATTTATGGATTTGTGCTCATTAGGTTGGATACAATCTACGAAAGATTCTTTTAATTATATGGAGTAACCTGATTCATGAACCGCGCACGTACCATGAAGGTTGATTACTACGTAACGAGACTAAGTACATAGGGGATAGGATGATAGAGTTATGAAACCGTGCCGAATCCCAAGCTTATATATACTCTCAGAGAATAATCCTCGGTGGACGGATTTCAAATCTCCTCATAGTAAATATGATTACGTCGGATCTTGTAACTAAATTGTAGTGTGGACAATACGAAATGGAAGGTTTTTGAACGCCAATTTAAATCATTCACATGACGTATTCTCGATTCTAACTTACATGGTTTATCTTATGTATTACAAACACTTCAAAGAATGATTTATGGCATGGGTGACTGAAGCGATTTCATGCATACTTATATTGAAAAATGTTTTCGAGCGAATTTAGTCACATTTTTCTAGCCTTAAGCTAATAAAACTGATGGAAACATTCCCAACTTAGATAATTGATTATACTCGTACTACACAAAGCACATATTATGTAGTCGGCTCAATAAACCATTCGACGGATTTGAATGGGCTTACTAGGATATGACAGTCGCTTTAATTATGCGTTGTAAAAATATCTGAACCACCAAATTTTTGTATGTTACCAATTGAACCTTTTCTATAACATGGACTCTAAATTTTATTTCCGAATTTAATTTTTGTTATTACTAGAAATAGAAACGACTAGAAACAATGAGATTAATCTAATAAACTCAGTTTCTGCTAATGTTTTTTAAACAATTTTGAATGTAATGCAGCTTTTCTTACTGTGCTTCGGCCGATTTAAATTTCAAATACTGTGCGTCTCGTAAATTACCGTAGTAGAAAGGATCCCTATGTACAATAAATTAATTACACCTAATTGTATTGCTAAACTGAACATATATTAGACTTAAATGTACCTACTCCCAGTTAACGATACTGTAGGTATGTACATGGAAAACTTGCCTTTGTAGTTTTCACGAAGTTTAACGAACATGAGGATATTATATTACATTTTGAAAACTTTTAATGAAAGATTAAATACTGTAAACTGTCGTCACACACTTAAAATTTCGTGTTTTACTTATTACGGGGCATAATTTGTCAGAAAGCTGCAAATCAACTTCAACCATGATTAAACTTGTCAGAGTTCTTCACAACTTTAATACAAGGTTGTACTCCCTGATGCACAGTTTGGTGATTTGGAACAAGTTGCTTAATTAATGACAAAAAAACGGTATCAGTGCAGCGGCCCAGTGGCTAGGACAGAAAAACTGATTCAACGCTTTGCTTTCAATAGAAAAATTCACAACGTACTAACTAAAAGGCCAGTTTGCACACCCAACAATGGTATCGGAAGACTTCAAACTTGAGTATTTGTATAAACCCTGTAATGAGAGCTTTTAATTTGGATTGGATAATTTTTTTCGTGCAGAAATATGTAAAGTAGAAATTAGATTGTAAAAATTTTTTTCGAGTTGCAATTATTTTTCCAAAAAAATATTGGTCTGTTTTATTGTAATAATAAAGATCCCAGAGCCACTAAAGATTACTTATTTTTAAATGGATATAACCTTAGGTTCTGAGTAGTGTCTCATGTATTTAAAACGCTTGCGTACTTTGTAGAGTTCAGTCTGTGACCAACACAGAGGTACCAGGTGAGAAAGGTGAGTAAAAATAAAAGTAACTTTGCTTAAATTTATATGGCTCAGTTTTGTATAAAGGGTGCCCATTATGTATGGAATATAGTATATATTTCGGTAAATGTCGACTGTATATACAAAATTTTTCTATATGAACATACATTTTATTTTCAATAATAAGTCAGCATTCCATTGTTTTTATTTCAGAAAACAAATGAATAACGAAAAACAATTGAATTTTTTTAAATAGCAATGCACACTTTTATTAGGCCCATTTGATAGAGGTTCTTTTTCTCTTTTCAATGAGGTAACACGTTAGCACCCGTGTAGAAGAAATTAATTTTTGCAGTTAATGGTGAACATTTTGCGATGAAAACCATTTTTTTTGCTAATTTCGTTTTGTCCTCAAAGTTTAATAAGAAACGTACACGTTCATTTGTTTTATTTTGCGTATGATATCTGGATTAATGTTACTGATGTAATTATAATAAATTTTTTTGAAAAATTTTCTTGGATAAGGGAGTACAAACATGTTACATCATCGAAAAAAGATCTCTATCAAATGAGCCTAATTAAAAGGTGGATATTGCCATTTAAAAAAATTAATTGTTTTTCGTTACTCATTTGATTTTTGAAATAAAAACAACTCAATAACTGTCTTATTATGGGATAGAAAATGTTAAACAACTTTCATATTGATAACTTATCCACTGAAGATGCTTTACTAAGTTTCAGCGAAAGTATTTTTGAGGGCTTTAACAATAAACTTGTGGTGTGTTTGTTGACATAACTAAAGCATTTGATGCTGTCGACCATGTTCTGTTACTAAACATGTCGTCTACTGAATTCAGAGGTTCTATTTTGAATTGGTTTAAAAGTTATTTAAATAATCGTGCTCAGTGTGTTAAAGTCAAAGATTCTTATAGTTCTTTTAAACCAGTAGTTTGTGGGGTCCCACAAGGATCAGTGTTAGGGCCAATTCTGTTCTTGATATTTATTAATAGGACCTTTAAAGGGATCACTAACAAGTTTTGCTGATGAGACTGTTATAACTCTTCTTCTCAAACATCTTTAAAGCTTGATATGCAGTATGATCTAGACTTGATGAAATTATGGCTATCACTTAGTACTAAAACTAAATTAGATAGAGAGATTAGATAGAGTGCCAAGTTTTGGAATTCTTCCTTATAAACTGTTTAACTTCTATCTATAGCTCAGTTTGCAGTGCTTTTCTTTTATTTTTACTAAGGGGGGTGCTCGGCACTAGGCGTCCGCGTCTAACAAATGATAGTGTCTCAACTCGTGTTACAAATGATACACCAAACCACAACTTTTCCATTACAGTTTTTGTTTAAATTTATTTATAAGTAAAACAGTAAATAATACTAAAGTATTATATTAAGATTTTATTATAATAATAGTGTACTTCTTTTTTGGTTGTAATTTTATGAAAATTTTAGGCAAACAACGACGACGAAAGCGCATTTTCCCCGTAAATATCAGTAATAACTCGGGAAGGAAGTGACCAATCTAAATAAACTTTTGTGGTACACCGTATAAGAAGAAACGTACAGACGGACATATGGAACGCCGTTTTACTTTTTATTACGAAAGTTTACAATGTAACATTATAAACAACAGTTAATTTTATTTCCCGATTTATTATGTTTGTTGTTTTTATGTGAAACATTAAATATGTTTGTTTAAAAAACTTCACTTAATTGAAATGATGTATGAATTATATAGCAATGTGTATAACGAAAGTTTAACAATACAAATCAACAAACGAATACATAAACGAACAGGAATATAACTAACTAGAACTAATTCAAGAAACATAAAAATTTATTCATATTAAATGTGGGATTAAAATTATGAACAAACATTTTAATTCAACAATCATATTAATTCAATTATTGAAGTGTTGTACAAATATTCCCAACAATCATTTTAATTCAACAATCATATTAATTCGTGCTGTTAAAATCGGAAAGCATTATTTAAAATGATTGTTGAATTAAAATGTTACATGAATTAAAATGTTTGTTGATAATTTTAATTCGTATCTGTGATTGTGCGGAAGTTTCAGGAACTACAGTTTAGTGTATTTGGCTACGTGTATACTAGCGCCTAATTAAAATTATCAACAAACATTTTAATTCATGTAACATTTTAATTCAACAATCATATTAATTCAACAATCATTTTAAAAGATTCTTTTACTACGTCTAACAATAAAAATTTATTTGTTTGTTGAATTAAAGTGATTGTTGAAAATATTCGGCTTCAATTTTCAAATCGTCGAATTTATATGACTGATGAATTAAAATGTTTGTTGATAATTTTAATTCCACATTTAAAATGAATGAATTTTTATGTTTGTTGGACAAAATCGTTTTATTAATCGAAGTATTTCTTGCAATTCAATTTAATTGTTTGTTATTAATTGTTTGTTGAAATACAGTTTCATATACACTCATTCAATATAACAATATAATTCATTTCACATTTTTATTAAGTAACATTTTTTAAACAATCATATTTAATACGTAAGACAATAACAACAAACGTAAAAAGTAGAGGCATACGATTGACTGTTATTTAAAATGGCACATTGTAAAATTTTGGAATAAAATTGTACAAATATTTTCAGAGAACATTTTAATTCAACAATCATATGAATTCATGCTGTTAAAATCGGCAAGAATTATTTAAAGTGATTGTTGAATTAAAATGCTACATTAATTAAAATGATTGTTGATAATTTTAATTCGTATCTCTGATTGTACGGAAGTTTCAGGAACTACAGTTTAGTCTATTTGACTACGTGTATACTAGCGCCTAATTAAAATTATCAACAAACATTTTAATTCATGTATCATCTTTATTAATCAACATTTTTTTAATCAATCTCTTAATACGTAAGATAAAAACAACAAACGAAAAATTTAGAGACATAAGATTGACTGTTATTTAAAATGATACATGATAAATTGTTGGTATAAATACTAAAACGGCGTTCCATACGGACAGGCGGACAGACGGACAAAATGCCTACAATAGCGTTCATTTGCAAAATGCGCTAAAAAATAAACGGAATGTGGATGCCCCCGACAAGATCTTACTGATCGTGGAGTCAAAACTTAACTGTTATAAATTAATCCATTTCGAGACTGTCATAAATTTATTGTTAGTTAATTGTTACTAAATAAATCACGATTTAAATAAGTTGCTACGACACCGTACAGCGTTATGCATCACTAAATAATGTCTACTGCTAATGATCTATTTCCAGTTTTATATAAACCTCATTCCCACAACCTACGTGAATTAATTATGAAACTCAGTGGGGTTGCACAACACCTCATGCTACCTGACACTACATTTAGTTCAGTTTGACACGTGACTTATTGAAGTGAGAATGGTTGTTATATTTCAGAATTCATTTCCATTTACAATTTACACACTCAAAATTGTCACTAGATTCGTAGGTGTGTACATTTAACGCACTTTTTTTGTACGAAAAGCGAATCTTTTCAATTTGCATGAATCTATTCGTCGTTTTTGCAAATTTAACACTTCAGCGACTGGGTTGAGAGCTTTCAGGAATTCTCGCCTGAAAGGTGTTATTTGCACAGGAACGTCACGTTTTGGAATGAATGATCCGGGATACCTGTCGTTACAAGTAGATGATGCGTTCAAATAAACCGTGCATAAAAATAAATTGTACGTCATATAAAATACATGCGATAACTCCCACAGGACCCAATTTAACAGTCACACATTTTTCACCGCCGCAGCAATTAACGGGATTTCGAACGTGGCAAATAAAATCCCCATAATGTTCAGAACGGGACAGAGGAATTAAATATTTCAATTTTACGAGCATTTTCAATTTGGTCATATTGCCAGCTATATATAAAAGTAATTAATAACGACCAATCGTTTAATTCGTTATTAAAAGCGGCTAAATTAAGACTTCTAAACAACATGAACGCTTTGAACAATTACTTTCGCAAATTTTACAGTCGCTTAACTTCTCAAATTAAATTCAGTACAATTTGATTTTGTCGTACGAGACTTGAATTTGAAATTCCCCTAAGCTACCGAGCCGTTGGTAACGTTGTGTTTTGGGATCATGTTCTTGACACAAAAAATACTTTGCGCTGAATTTGGTGCACACAATAGGGTGCATTCCCGATCCAAACTTTCCCTAAAGTAATTTCCTTATACCAAAATCATTATACCCAAACCCGAAACCGACCTTCACATTTATAGCCCATTAAAATAAACTAACAAGTTAGAAACTAGCGTCTGTGGATATTGATTTTAATCACTCATTTTAATTACCAAGCATCGTTTAAAAGGTTTATTGGTTACCAAAGAGTACTATAATGTGTAATATTGAGAGCGGAGTTGGAAGTTCTTAATTGTTTAGTACGAAGGTGCTGCGGCTCCCCCTCGAGAAAATTTTAATAGTTCTCCACCACTTTGAGTAATATAAATTATAAAAAGGAGTAGGTAGTAATTTAATTAATTTTCAATGTAGGAACATAAATAGATTAAAATGAGTTATGCAATTTCACAAATACTTTGAATAATTCGTAAAGGTTGATAATTCCGAAACCGAAAACGACTTAACTGCAAATTAAAAATTAACAAAGTACTCACAGGTAGGTAAGGTACGTCAAGCTAAATCCATCAAATGGATTTTTACTTCGTGAATAATACATCAGCTTAGATGAGATGTTAAATCATTAAAAAAATCTGTCATAGCTTTTTTTGGCGATTGAAGCATTGCGGCCTTTATTGTTAGCGACATTTCAAATATCGAACCTAATCAAGTGGGATTAATCCACTGCTTTACACAGGTCAAAAATTACACAAATAGTTATTTATGGTATAAGTGTGTTATATTACAAATAAGTCACGCGAGAAAAAAGTAAGCCCACGAGGCCCTCAGGCCGAGTGGGGTTATTTTCTCAAGTGACTTATTTGTAATTAACACACGTGCACCATACAAAACTTTATCCAACACCTCCTCAAGCTGGTTTAAAACGTGGAAATCTTAAAAACTGCGTGTTCCGCGAAAAGCTAGAGTGCATGGAATACAAAAGCAATAATTCGTTGCTATGGGGAATAATAAACAAAAAAAAATTTAGTCAGAAAATTTATATGATTTACTTATGGTTCCTGTACTTTATCTTGCTAGTGAGTTATTTTACGTCCATAACTCATTAGTGGGTTATATTATACCTTACTCGTTTAATTTCGTCATGATAATGACTGGATAACATAGAGGTGTTGGATAAAATAATTTTTAGTATAGGTAAAGCGATTTCAGCTTGCGAGTGAATACGACCTACGGCTACTTTGTAATACGATGTACAAACGTAATCTCTAGTACGTGTGTTTCTTGAATTCTTGCTTATTTACTGCTACAAAATTATTTCCCTTCGCAACTTTGTAAACAAAATTAAAACAGTCTTACGAAACAAACAATTCAATTTCCAGAAGGTAACTCGAAGAGTATGCATTATATTTTAAAATGTTAAATTTTGTTTTGTCTTTAATACCCTATTGTTTTACTTTCACTTACAGCCTGCTTAATTCAAAGTATGTTCATAAAGAAGGGTTTTTCTCCCCAAATGTGTTTCTTCCGTAACTTTTTTCTCAAAAGTGGTTGAACTAATGGCCTGGTGAAGGTGTTCCGTTCTTTTAGATCTAACGGTTGCTGACAACAATTTGTATCTGAACAACGTAAAACGGCTAAAATTTAATTTACTACACCAATAAGTTGAATTCAGGATACATTGATCACATATTCTTCATTATTCGCTAGTATAGATATTAGTAATGTACAGATATTTTAGACAAATACTCTTCGTGCGACATGAATTAAAATAGACTTTGTGTAATTAAGCACGATTTCATGTCATCAGTTGAAGTAATTCACTTATCAAACTTCTCCAATTATGTATAATGCGGCGTGTTTCTTTTAATAAAGTCGATAGTTTTAGATGCGAGACACGTTTGCAACACGCAGCTTTAACCAGGACCAGTGGCGTAGATAAGGGTAGAGAGAGGCACAGGTCATGGGGAAAAGTGACTCGGACTCTCAAGATTAGTCTCTTGACCCAGCCCTATTCTTAAAAAATGGAGATGTCCGCAACAAAACGATTGAAGTTGAGTGTTCGTTAAAGATGCTAGTTCAAAATGACAATAACTGAAAGATGTTGGGAAGGATAATCAAATTGATTCAATGCTAGTTAAATGATAAGGTGACGCGTACCACTAATATTGTTAATCATTGATTAACCTTAACGCTCTCACATACTCAAACTGCGATAAAAGAACAATACCAATAATAATGAACCCTTGAACTTGGCAGATTGATTTATTGAAATTATGGAATAAAATTTTAATTCTTGAACCAAAACGATTCTTGAATCCAAAATCAAATTCAATATTCTCTTAAATTTAGAGTTATATTAATATAAGAAATTTAAAGACTGGTTAAATCCTTTAAGAACAAAAATTTATATATTTATATTAGATTTTCTATAATAGTTATTTACGTTTAAATTCATTACTGGCGAGGAAATATTAAAGTTCGAATCTCCTTTCGCGAGTACTCTAATTTTGTCATTTTACTAACGAGTTTTGTATTAAATTTTACCCGAAATCCTATTTTAATATAAATACAGAACTTTTGATTAATCTCAATCAGTCAGTGATGACATGAGTCATTATATTATAGACATTACCAATGTGACAGGAGCGACCGTTAAGCTGAGAGGCGACAGGAAAAGTAGTCTGGTAAAATTTGGCCTACCTAAAGCGGCAAATGAAGGTGCCATGATTTTCGGTAAACTTATTTTCACATTAGTTCTTAAAGCTATTCAATATTTACTTTGACAGCTTAAACAGAAATAAATAGAACTAACCTTTGACTACCTAGGATTTTCTATTTCCTAGAATGAGTTGATTTTCTCAACATACTCTTCCGTTCACTTTGATCAAACGCAAAATTGCCACGAGATGAAAACACGGTAAACTTAGAAGTAGAATTGGGTCGGGGTGAATAACGGGGTTCTCATACACTAATCAAAATTAAGCAAAGGGAAATATAAGACTGACTAAAAAGCTACCAAAAAAATTAGATGTGTTTTGACGGAATTTAATCTCAATTTAGCTATATCCAAATACAATATATATACTTGAAAGCTACTATCTATGGACGATTGTGAATCCATTTTTTTTTACTTTAAATTACCATTGATTGGAAGAATTCGTCTTCGTCATTAAATTCCTGAAGTTCATGACTGTTATTAAATGGTCATTTTGCTATTTCGTCGTTTTCAGCGGGAATGATGATAGTGTTGGATCTCTGTACAATATCTATGAGAAATTTCACGTCCTGCGATAGAATTTCAAGCTTTGATAATATTTGCGATAATAATTCTGAAAACAAGTAGTAATTAGTACATTCCTTGAAAGTTAAAGTTGAAAAAGTGAATAATGTGGTATTATTTAAGCAAAATAATATTATATTAAACATGCATTCGTTAAATAAAATGAAGGTTGCTCTTACCTTTAGTGTCTTTGCAGCAATTAGGTTCTTCTTTTAATGTTTCATCCAGAACAGTAGTTGATGATGACGACGGTGGTGTGAAAACCTCTGTAAATGACGAATCATGGACAGTTGCAGATGGAGTTTTACGCATGTTGGTGGTAGGAGTACGACATATGGGCAAATCATCATCATCTTCCAATCTCTGCATTTTTTTTACAGCATTTTCATATGTGTCTAAAAAATTATTATGATCATTGAAGAATGTTGCATATATTTGTCATTACTTGTCATATATTTAATAGTGATTTTACACCTTATGGAATTTTCATGAATCGCAGGCGTTTTGTTAATAACCGCCTTCCTTCTCTGCTCTTCTGTTCGAAAGTGCGGCCACCAACAAAAATATTCATTCTCAGAGGTTTGTCCAATCCACGATGATGGAATGATACTCAGTGGAACAGAACCCAACTCAGTCTCGTCCGGAAATTCCACGACATAGTAGCTAAACAGATATTATAAACTATAAGTATACATGCACCTAATAAGTACAATGCGATCAAAAATGAGTTGCTGTCGAGTCGCCTTTGGAATTTTTGTTTACATGTCAAATCGTACTTAACTTGAATTTCCAAAGGCGACTCGACAGCAACTCATTTTTGATCGCCCGTTATAGCATAATGGATAAATAGTGACTGATGGTCCTTTACAATAGAGAATTGTAAAACAATCTATAAAATCAATGGTACAATAGTATTGCAAGGAATTTATTAGGTATATCCTTTAATGGAGTTAGGGCCATTCTTGTGAAAAATGGCCTTACTTTCCCGCCATTATAATTTTCGACAAATGTCATTTCAACCGTATGGAGTTAAAACAAATAAAACAAAGTATTGCATAAGTTAAAATTAACAAAAAATCACTTACCTTAAGTTTTCGGAAGCTGATGGCGCTGATGCACTTGACTTGTTCGCCATAACTAAATATACGGTCCTTCTAATTGTTTAATTCACTAAAGAGTTCCGTAGTTATAACTGATAACCTGGCCAACGCCGAAGACGAACTATTATAAGAACGTTTTCAGCCGTCAATGTATTTTTGCAAATGTAAAGGTAAACCTGAACCTGAAGACCCCGAAGTCCTGAAGCTGAACTGAAATGTGAAGGTTAAAGGTAGGAACAGGAGGGGATGTAAAATAAGTAAGAACATATTGCTGCACTGTGGAGCAAAAAAGATGGGTGTAATAATAAAATTCCAAGAAACTATGCATATTCTGAATCACTGTTTAGATAATATTGACAATGGCCCATTATAAGCCCTTTACAACGCTTTTACCTATTTATGGTTTATGTATGTCTTTGTTTAGGCATAAACAAAGCCTACAGGTACGTGTCCTTGTATATTAAATTCTTAACGTCTTTGTCTTCACGGTAAAATTATAGCCCGCTTTGGAACTTTGCTAATTACCTACTCAAATTCAATAGAATTCTTATAAAATACGTGTATACAATAGTGACCGCTAATGGGCCTTAATTGGGTCCATTGCTTGAGGGTAGAAAGTAACCGACTTGAGGTTGATATATTTACTCCAAGGGCGTTACGTTTTGCCGTTGCACTTATATTTGATCTTTTAATCATTACCCAATACTTCTCACAATTTTTTTCAAAAATTACACATTCACTATAAATGAGGCCGACTTTTACATTCGCAATTTACATTAAAATTTACGTAAAATTAGATATAGTGAACAATGTTTCATTCGCAGGGACCCATCACCTAGGTATAACTCAACATTTCTTTTTGCGTCAACGTGCAATGTTGCGCCAGTCAAGGGCCTTAATAGGATAGGCTCAACGACGTTTAGCGTCGTCTTACCGTTGAATTGCCAGTACCATGTAAAATTCATTAAAGAAGACGACGCATGGCCTTCGTCTTACCAGTGAAGTATACCAATGCTGTGTTGCCGTGACCAATACAATGCCATCATTTCGCCAACACCACTAGTATTAGCCCAATAACTTGCCAGAGATTATATGTTTGCTGGGTAGCATCTAGTGAGAATCTCTGTCTTTGCTTCGCGAGCCAGACATCGAATGAAACTCTACGCACTCTATACAGTGTGTCTAAGATAAGAATGAATAGCATGAGGAAATCGGAAACCATTGAAGATAGACAGTTGGTTAAAGAAAAAAAAGTTGCGTATTTTATTTTAGTAAAACGAAGTTTTAAAAATTCGGAAATTTTTCAAGACGCCCAAGAAATTAGACCTGTGAAACCTCGAGTTATTTTTAGTACGAATGGATTAAATATTTTGGGTTTGAAAAATGAAATGAGTGAATTGCCACGTCTTCTATTAACTGGGTCACCAGTCCGATTTAGATAAAAATTTCGGGTTTCTTTCCGGCTGAATAGCAGAAAGGTGTTACAGTATAATAATTACAATTAAGAGGGATTCCACAGGGAACAATATTAGGACCATTGCTCTCTCTAATTTATTTTAGTAATGTTCCCCAGTGGCCAGTATATATCGCCATGTGCTGACTGCGTTCTCTAGCGACTAGCACACACTAATAGCATTATGTAAAAATCAGTTCAAACATATACAGAGTTTCATTTTCACTATGAGGATCTCGTAAACCGTAAGAGATGCAAAGTCGCTTAAATGGACAAAGAATTGCACAATTTTATGTTGATAAATCTTCCCATTCAAAGTTTCTTGTATCTCTACAACTAGCGGAGTTATGGCATTTTTGAAAATGCGCTGGCGCTCGTTTATTTTCATAGATATCAAAAAATAGTTTTACCGAAGCCGTAGAAATTTTTTCTCGGCTTTCGATTGGTGCTAAACTAAAATTTTTATAACTTGTGGGTTGCGAGTAATTCACATCAACTTTCTTATTTCTTATGGAAGCAATATTGGACTTCTACGTCAGCGTCACTCGATAGAGGAAAAAATTACAAAATCAGTGATACAATACTAAACACTTGTCTTGAAGTTTACAATGTATTTCTTATGGCAATAATTCCATGGCTGATTGTGATTGAAACCAAATCCATCCGTTTATCGTCTCGCGTACTCACTATCAACACGGCCATGGAATTATTGCCATAAGAAATACATTGTAGCCTTCAAGGCAAAAATTCACGGTTGATTCTCACAAGAAATACGAAGTGTTTAGTATCACTGGTTTTGTAATTTTTTCTCTATCGAGTGACGTAGAAATCCAATATGGCTTCCATAAGAAATAAGAAAGGTGATGCGATTTATTCAAAACGCACACGTAATAAAAATTTTATTTTGGCACCATCAGAAAGCTGAGAAGAAATTAGTATTTGGTTCACTTGGTTGTTGTATTGTTGGTTTAGCGATGCCGGCACCGAGACGCATTCGAATCATGGAACTCTATGTGACTATTGATTATAGGTAGGTATCAATTTTAAAGTCACGAGTTTAACTTAACGTTCATTATAGGTAAGTTCCTGGACAATTCTCCAATAATATCTTAAGTACGTGTCCCTACAGTCATAGTAAATAATCACTAAGTCTTTAATGCTGCAAACTGTAACAGTTCGAAAACGGATAAACTGTTTTGAAGTAAATAGCGGACACTGACAGCTTTCTAAATGGGGACGAATCTGTTCTATAATTAAAAATGCCACATCACTTTATATCTGTAGTTCAATCAAACTGGTCGAGAAAAGGGAAGTGTATCAGAATAATGGATGGATTGAATTTTGTTGAAAATGTAATATGTGACATAATAGCCCAATACTGATGTGACTCGAAAGAAATGTACTCTGCTAAAAAATGACCATCAATGTCAATATCGCACGAACTGAAAATGTAACTCAAGTGGGATTAAGTTAATGGACTCATTTTGCACCTCCAAAAAGGTGCGTGTCTATACATTTTCATGAGTGTAGCAAACGCTAAGCGATTAAGAAATTGAGGAAGTAAAATCGATAATACTTATAAAGTACTTCTTCCAAAGTACTTACTACAGAAATAAGGTTAAAATATTGCATTTTAAAATGAAATTGTCTCTAGAGAAAAGCGTATACTTGCAGTATCTCTGTACATTACCCCAATGATGGCTGATAAACTTTGAGTGGCATTCAAGAGATTACAACGTACCTACATAGCTAAGTTGCTTGCAAACACGCATCGGTGTAACTCCTGTGATACACGAAATCCTTGAAAACGATTATTAATGGTATCTTAAGTGATAAGAAGACACAAGAAATTTGTCAGTTTCGTTCCTTCGACCAATTTATTATTTTTAATTAACAAAAACTTTTAGCTTAATGAAATTTACTCTAGACGTTCTTTCTCTTGACTGCTTACGATCCTTGCAACTCTATTTACAGACATATTTCAGTTTTCAATATTTGTTCAGCTTTTCACTACCGGATATTTGATTGAGGCGACAAGCGATAGGTACTTAAAAGTTACTACTGTGACAGTAGTTTCCCGATAAAGTTTATCCTTGCATATACGTTTGGATGCAATGGCGCTCTCAGTGATGTGTTAATAGAAAATGGGAAACAAAACCTCGTGCACATTGCATACTTCAATAGAGATTATGATTTCAATCCGCATTATCTGTAACATTTTCTAGTACAAGATTACGTAGTGCCAGTAGAATATAACATTTTCGGTAAGGATGAGTGGATCCAAGATGAAACCGGCGATACCCAAATTTAATTACTAAGTTATAACGTTGAGTGAACCTTCACTCAACGGTTATAAGCTCAGTTGTGCGTCGCGGTTCAAATGAAAGTTTCGTTAGGAAATATGAACAAACAGATTTATACTGGAATTAAACGTGCTTTAATCGATCTTGGTGGAAATAATAATTTAAGATGACATATTAGGGTGTTATTTTTCCATTCTTTTAGGATATCCCAAATGCTTCTCCCCTGGACTGTACTCTATAACTCTTACTTATTTGTTAATTATTAAATTGTTTTTAAATTGTCTTAATGAGTATAACTTTATTGGTACCACTGGAAAGCATTTTTCAATAGCTTTCCAACGATGTGTCACAAGTATGGGGTTGCCATTTAGGCTTTTTGAAGAGGGGGGGCTGGGGGGTTAAGGAGAGGTAGGGGGTTGTCATCATAACGTCATTCTGGTTCCCCCTGATACCCCCGAAACGGTTTTGCGCGATTTTCAATATCTTGTTTAGTTTGAAAAAATATGGCGACTGCAAGTTTTAAAATTGACACCACGTATAATACGGAATTCGAAAAGTTGAGTCTAATTGATTCAAAATTATCAGTGCCCTTTTCGCATCTCCACTATTTATGAACCGAATTGTAGACTTTTTTTATTTATGAAGGTGTTTAAATTTAAATTGATACGTAGGCACTTGGAATAAAAGCAAATGTAACACCAGTTTCAAAATTTGGTTTTGCGCATGCTATAGCCATATAGCCAGGAGCTCGTTTACTATATTTGTGTTAAATGTGATGTTGTTGTTACTGTGATATTTTGAGATGCATATTTATTAATAGGTTATACCGGGTGGTGCATGGTAAGTAGGAACATAGGGATTTAACATGGGAAATTAGTTTTATGCAATATCCTGCCTTCCTGTACATTTTACAGAAAAAACTGTTTAAAGTTGTTCAGAATTAAAAGGTGCATACAAAACTGTATGTTTTATTAAGCTTTTGGTATACCCGCAAATTTAAAAATAAATTTCAACATTTCTCTTATTACCTAGTAGCAATGCATAAAACAACAAAAGTAATGGCTATTGTATTATTATAACGGGCGATTAAAAATGAGCTGTTGAATGACCTTTGGAAGTTCAAGTTAAGTATGATTTCCCATGTAAACAAAAATTCCAACGGTGAGTCGACAGCAACTCATTTTTGATCGCATAGTATTTCTATGTTAACCTTTTAGGACATGAAAAGTCATCAGCTAACGTCATTGTTCAGCGAAATTGCCGTTCTGGAAGACTTACTTGAAAACTTTTTGTAAAACTTAAAACGTTGTGTCAATATTTCTATGAAAAATGTTCTTCTAATGAACTCTTTAATACGTTGTTGCATTACAAAAAAAAGTGCACCAATAGTAAAGTACAATATTTGTCTTGTGCGGAAATGTGCGGATGTGATGGAGACGATCATTTATTTGAACACGACTGAACACAAATTGTCGGTCGATGTATATTGCAACGATGATTTGGTTAACATTAAGAAATTTGCAACAAAAATCTATTTCAAGATGTTGTGCACCTACTTGGGACACCTATATTCTTTTCCATAGCGATAGTGTAAAAGGTGAACATGCCTCCATTATGTCTACACTGTCGACAAATAATTTAACCATTTGTACGTCAACGTGTAAAGTTCAACTCCATCTAATTTATCTTTTGTGACCCCTCCTCAATTGCGTACGGAAATTCTACATATCACACAAACATAAATAGACAAGATATATACGAACTGTACGGAGCCTAGAGATTACGTTACATTGAAGACGCAGTAATAGATCAAGGCTGAAAAGTTAAAAACAGTTATCTATTGGTGCCTACTGAGAAATATCTCACACAGGGTGGTTATTTATAGGAAACTAATGCCACTGGATTTACGAAAAGGTACTGCATGGATTATCCAAGTCAATTTGTCCTGAATTGTAAGGTTTTAGATGTAAATTCTTAGAAAATAGGCATTTTTAAAAGATTTCTAGAATATTCGCTACACTGCCCCCTTCTTAAAACTGTTTCGTCTGGCACATTGTAGCGGAGACACAGTCCCAGGCAACTTTTGTCCTATAGCGCAAACTTGAGGGCGGTTCTTGCACGACCTCCCCCTCGTGAGTCTTTTAATATCGTAATTCGCAGCTGTACGTACTTTTCCAGGTGTCTTTCTCTGGGGAGAAGTAATGATTGATGCACAAAAAAGTTTGAAAAATTAAAAAATCCTCCTGACCACACTACACTAATTTAGTATCGCCCTGGATCGGCTCACGCTTACAATAATGTCCAACGAGTATGGTCTCTTTCGCTTCAGCACAAAAAAATACACCGAAAATGATACTTAACTTGCCTATATAGTTTGTAAAATGTGCACTTTTTAAAATTTCCCCCCTGCCCATTAGCACGGGAAGGAGATAGGACCTCTAAATTTTGGGAAGACTCGGCAGATCCTCATTCGTAGTGCCAATATATTTAAACACAGTTTCATTGATGTACATAATCAGCCCTGTGATGTATCAGAAACGTCAAACGTAACGTGAAGGTTATCTGCCAAGAAACGTTACTTTGTTTCAGTATAGGCAAAATGACGGTTTTGACAGCTGATAAACTGCACGTTAAGATTAATGTTAGTGATACATCACAGGGCTGAATGTCATATTTAGTCTTACTTTACCTGTAATACTTGTATATTTCGCATGTCAATTAAGTAAGAGTCATGAATCATGATCGTCTCCATTACGTAAAGTACATATCCCATTCTCTAGAGATGCAACCTACTTTAAAATTTGCTATACGCAAAACCCCAACATGTTTTCCTTTCAAAATAAGGCAATGTGAACTTTCAAGGGCCACTTGTGATTTCGGCATGGAATTGGGGTTTCTGCACCTGAAAACTAGCATTGACGTAGGTATCTGAACGCATTTCGATTTATTTATTACAAAAAATAAACCTGCCCCATCCTTGTAATTACACAATGATTTTCCTTTCTTAGACAAAATACTATGTGGAAGATTTATTATGTTACTTCATTGAAGGATTGTGCTCCCCTCATCACCCGCAACTACCGTCTTGTAAGGGAGTAATGCGAAAGTCAAATCTGTAAGCATTGTTTTTCTGTAATCGCGTATTGTTTTAAGCTCAAGAATTCGTAATCACATTGTACTGCCTAATAACTAATTAAGAGATAACAAAACAGAGATTTTCAGATCGAAATCGACCTTTTAGCTAAATTCCGTACCTATTCTGTTCGCAATTTAGAACAATAAATCTCCATTATCACCCGAAATTCTTTCCTGTCTCAGTTTAGTGCTACAGTAGGTACGTATTTTCTACGTCAAGCGGACCCGTACTTTTACAAGACAGAGTCTCAGACTCTTCAGAAGCATTTAACTTACTGGTACGATGTTTACAAATGATGTTCTCATGTTATAAATCCAACTAAGAAAAGTACAGCTCACTTAAAAATGTTTTATAGATGTGGAGGGAATGTTAATCTTCCTCAACATTAACTCAAACTAAAAGAACGTCGTATTTTTGCGCATTTTACGTAAGACGAAGACAATGAAGCGTTCTAATATAAAATCAATAAAGGTGCTTCGTATGTGTCAAGATGAGTAGGTACAATTTCCCTCATTCTCATTTTAAGTTTTCAAGCCGTTATGGCTCTTTTAAACTGTTGACACCCTCAACAACCATGAAGTTGGTTACGGATCAAAACCAAAATAGGACGTTTTCGATTCCCCATACCACCCTATATGCACCCGAGTATGCACCCCAAACTTCGTTCCAATCGGTTCAGGGGTTTTTTAGTTATCGTGTTCACAAAACACAACCACACCCAGACGTCCAGCTAGAAATCACTTTTTTGGGGTCTGTGTGCTTTAAAGAGTCCATAAAACGCAATATTGGCATATCGAAAATTTCACGATTCCTTTATACATACTTCATATGTAGTCGGAAAGTACAACGAAAAGTATTTCCAAGCATTTAATAGTGCTTATTCGGCGGTACTTAGGTACTGTATCAGTTACTTTTAGAATATGCCTTGTTTCTTGCAAGGATAGATAGTAACCTATGCAAAAATAATACAAGCTATAAAGGGATAATTAGACCATTGAGTGAATGAACTTTCACGAGCGTTAAAAATAGTAAGCTTAGGTTCTGCCGTCGCGATCGTTTCCATAGAAACAGCATTGTCGTATGTTGTGAACTTTATTTTATATGGTGCTCCGCGTCTCATTTGAAATAAGAATAAAGAATGTCATTAGAATGCACAATTATCTGTTCTTTATCTACCATTAGTTTCCGTATGTACCCTTCGGTAGATTCACAAATTTCGTAAGTGGTCGACTCGTTGTGTTCGCATCAGAAGGGTCTTCATCGCCTATCTCAGAGATATGGCAGCTAGTTTCCAGCCAATCAACTTTACACCGACCTCGGTAGCTTTTCTTTTGGTGGGTCCGAAGTTACGTAGTGCCCAGAGCTTGTAAGGTGTGTTAAATCCTCACCCATGGTATGCTCAACCCCCGAATTTTCAAAGTCACTAAGCCAGACGCCCGGATGCTGTCACTTGCCACCGTAACGTCGGAACCATATAAGTACGTACGGAATTTATCATTTCTATTTGAAATGGACCGCGAAGCACGATATAAAATGACGGTCAGAACATATGACAATGCTGTTTCTATGGAAACAACGGCGACGGAAGAACGTAAGCTTGCTATTTTTAACGTCGAAATTAAATTCAGAATCGTCAGAAGCTCTACAATGGTTTATATGGCTTCTGCTATAAAATAAAGTTTTGTATTACACACGACGATAAAGAGAAACTAACAATAAAGTGAAAGTTAATTTACTCATGGCTAGGCCACTCGTGAATTAACATCTTTCACTCAATGGTTAAATATCCATTTTTCGTCTTATAAGACGCTAGACACTACCCTGTATAATAAATAACTAGAATGTCACTGTATTAATTACACTTTTAAATTTCTCAAATGGAATTGTTATTTCTTGTGTTAACAAAAACTAGCAACTCATAGATAGATACAGTCGTGTTTAAATGAAGTTGCTGTGGTTCAAATAAAATTACATATAAATCCTTCCTACGAAGTAGAGTTCTGCTTGGGGTTTGTGCCTTTACAAGCTGGTTACAATCCACCGAATTTCGGGTCAAAAGTCACTAAGCATGCAATCGTTTTATTCGTTTTCCAATTTTCTTTCAGATTCGGTAAATCGATGTCTTTCGCTATTGGTTAACGGGAAACTTTTTTTCGTGATTTATATACGCACTCTCCGCGCGTCGAAACGTTTTCTTCTTATTAGAATCGCCCCTTTTTCGAATCATACTCGTTTTTTACAATGTTATTGTCGGTAATAACGTAACGCATTACAGGATTTACGGGGGGCACTTCAATTTTTTTACCTTGACGTTAGAGGAAAACTAACTAATCCTTAATACGGTAAATTACAACCCCACGATTTGACTTTCAATACAGGCCCAACCCCTTAAACCGAGAACTGTTAATAACGACTGTAACTCGAACTAACATACAGGGCGTTTCAAAAAGAATCATCCAATTTTGTAGGTTTATAATTTGTTTAGACGCCATTTTGACAATAACTGAGCTGGGCGTTGACAGAAGCGCGCTACTGCTACTTAGCGGAAACCACGCGAAACTAGAGAGCTTCCTCTTACTAACAGTACATTGTTCTATCAAATCGGACTTATAGATGAATAGCAATAAATTTTTAAAATTGGATGATTCTTTTTGAAACGCCCTGTATCAGTGGCGGAACTACCGGTGTTCAATGTGTGCGAAGTACACGGGCCCGGGCTAAAAGGGGCCCGGGACCTGGGATTGTCATACTCGGAAATAATACACTGTTCACGAAAAGACGGAAACACAGAACAAGGGAATGGAACTGCAGCTAGCGATTGAGCAATTTTTTAAATTGTACTGAATATCAAATGTCAATGAAAGTGTTAATGTAATAACTTCAAGGGTACAAAAAATTGGCCATAACTTGTCATGAGTCATGAGATAACACTATAACCGAACGAATGACTTTCTGAATAGTAAAAGTTAACTGAGAAAGTAAGATTCAATTTTGTAAATCGTGGAGAAATACTAGTTATACGTAAATATTTAAGCGGTTTTTCTTTTTTGTTATTTCGTTGAAATATTTCCAATATTTTGTTATTTTATTTCTACCATATTAATTAAGAAAATATATTTTTCATTTTGCTTCAGTTTTGTCACTAATACCGTTCAATGAAAATTGTTCAATCAACGCTTATACGTACCTATATGAAATTCATAACACCTTGTTGTTGATTTGTACTTGCGCACATTTTTTTCTATGTTCAGGAACATAAATACTTATCAAATGGTTTTTTTTGTAGCCAAAATTCATACCTAAATGAATATTGTTATCAATACTTCGTATCATAATGGGAGCCCAGCAAACAATTTCGCACACAGGCCCGTGGCTACGTTGTTCCGCCACTGCCCTGTATATTACAATATTAACGTTACAATTAAAAGATGACGCATAAACAAGAATTATAAGTGGCGAAGGTATAGAAATACAAGAGGACATTGAGAAACAACAGTTGGACAAATGGAAGAGAAACTAGAAGGGTTGTATCGAGATTTGCAAGATGATCGAGTGATATGGATCAAGGAGCGAACCAAGTCAACCAGGAGGTCCTTCATTTAGGGAAACTTATTAATCGACTTGAAACGGATGTGAAAGAAATAACAGCGAACGTTGTCGAATTCGAAAATCGGGTTAGAGACGACAATATGGTAACAAAAACAAACAACGGAGGGGCCACAGATGAAAAACCAAGGTTCGAAGGAAGTTGGAGGTAGATGCATCCCGTTTGATTCATGCGCAAACTGGAGGCATACCTTGAAAAGATACAGGTGACTGGAACAACAAGACTGGATGTCTTGAAAGAGATGTACGCATCTGGGCAAACGCAAATGAAGAAGTGGCTGAACTTTGAACAATTCCAAGCTGATTTTCTGAACAACTATTGGTCAAGGGAAGATTCAATTTATGAACCCAGAGTGTATAATAAAAATCAGGGGTCATACACACACCACATCTGGTTTTGGATCGATAAGACACAGAATCTGAAGCCATTACAGACGCTTTGTGGAGAACTGTTCCGAAACGGTAATTGCATTCTCGTCATTACTGAAAAAGAACAACAAATGGGAGTGAGAAACAGAACAAACAAATCAAAGAAGATCTCATGCATGCAACGCGTTTAGCAGATCTCGGCTTTTCACGACAAATTTTTGTGGTAACTGACGACGCATCAATAGCGGCCTTGGGGGTTCACTCGTTCCAGGTGACACAAGAAGACGAAATTCAGACAATCGCGTTTGCTAGTCGAGCTCTAGTAGGCGCATATAACAGTTAGATTTGCGTCTCTCAGTCGACGATGAACTTCCTTTAGTATAGTCATGTGCTCGTGGAACGTTTGGATACAACAGTGATATAATCGAGATACACAAATAAATTTTCTCCCACTAAATTTCCAAAAATGTTGTCCGTTGCTGCGTAGCTGGAACGTTTGCAACACCGAACGGCATGAGGGTGTATTCAAAGAGACCTCTTTTAGGAACAATGAATGCTGTTTTTTCGCAAGATTTTGGATGTAATGGGATTTGATAGAAAGCCTGCCTAAGATCAATCGGAGATAAATAATGTGCGTCACGTAACTTATCAAGAATAGTGCTAGGGTAAGGAAGAGGATATGCGTTTTTTTTTTGTTATGGCATTTAGCTTCCTACCGTTGAAATACAATCGGTAGCTATCATCCTTTTTTTTACTAAAACCGTAGGTGAGTTTCACGGCGACGAAGACTTCCTAACAATACCCGCCTCTAGCATACGATCTAAGGCGTCATTAGCATGTGCTTGCATTGCTGGGAGTAAGGGAAGGTACCTTTGTTTAATAGGATCGGCAGTTCCTGTTTCGATCTTATACATCACCCTGTTTGTTCGACTTAACAGTTCACCTGAAATTCCCTTAAATGAAACAACATTAGACAGCGCAATCCACTCATGAGGATTAAGATCGCCCGTTCCTTTGAAAATCGATATATTATACACATGCATGTTAGCTAACACCAGGGATCTGAACTTTATACTGGTGCAACACTTTACGTAGGTAATAAAACTTGAAATTAAGTTTGTCCACACCAAGCTCCAAACCAAAATAAAGGTAAAGTGATCGATAGTAAATTAAACTGGATACATTTAAAACTAAGCATCTTCTTTAAAAATCGCGCTAGATTTATATCTCGCGCAAGGTAAGATTGATGTGGATTTCGGGATCGGTATTCATGCATTCATAAAAGAAAAAGCAACTAATCATTCGACTGAAGTAGTTCACGTCTCCTCATAACTCCGCCAAGTAATAAATAACACTCTGGATTCCTCAGTTTGCATAATGAGGCAAACCGAACAGTGTGACTTACTAACATCTTTGAATAGGGTAAAACGCAGTACCTACCCTTCTTATATCTGGGCAAATGCTACACGATGCTCGGAGCGAAAGCGACCCTTATTAAAATTCATAAGGCTCATATTGAATTTAAAAATTGTAAAAATCTTTCGGATTTAAATAATTTATAAGGTTACAAGGTATGGTGATCACGTCCCTAAGTAGTTTAATCGGGTAATGGATGTACCAACACCAAGCACAAAAACAACAGTCTACATGATACATAATTCTAGAACGTGATGGATAAGTTTTTCTTAAATTAACTCGAGGATTTCAGATTATGTTTTCAGTTTGCTACGCTGGTTATTGTATAGGGGAAAGTGTCATAGCGGTCGGGATCTGCGTGGAAACGACGCATTATTGATGTACCACCTGTTGGCACAGCTCGGTCGTGTGCATTATCACTCTATGCAAACGTTTTCTCCATTATTTTTTGCCGTAATTTATCTTCCTTTGCAATACTAAGTTGGTACTCTACTAAAACTCTAATAAGGTAGTATCCGTGCAGGTGGATAAGATGTAATAACACGCTTCGGGCACCGTCTTCCAAATTCAGCTAACGTAACAACTCTAATAAGAATGTTCAAAGATGCGGAAGCTAAATTCTATTTACCCTACCTTTTACATTTGTGCTAATTTACCACTTCGAGTTCGTAATTGAAACCAACTCCAATAATATCGCATAAGGCACTCAGGTATACATAGATCTGTCGAAATACAGAACGCTGGGTGGTAGGAAATGTATTAGCAGTACATGGATCAAGGGAACCCCAGTTTATAAACCATGCGGCCATAACTCCGGCTTGTACAATTTTCTATACGTGCATGGAATATTTGCGATTCTTTATGAAAATATTTTATTTTTCATGTAACATCGGGGCGTTTTATTTAATAAAAATGTGGCACGTTTTTAATGTGCCGGTCAGATGCGTGTGTAAGAAAATAGCCATCGAAAATGCGTATGAAATTGTTGCCTTTTTGTATCAAAGGCGCGAGTTTAAATTAAATTCTTATTTCTGATGAAATGTTCCGCTGTGGTAACAATGTTAGTATGAGTGACATTCCAATTTTCTAAGCATCTTCATATAGGCGCTACAAAGCCTTGTTGCTGCCTATGCCCACAGTTGGTTAATAACAAAGATAATATCACCGAACATGATTCAAGCTCAGCTGACTCAGCTTGGGTTAGGACCTTCCATAGCTACATGTGTAGGGTAGGATCGTCATGACTTAAAAAAGAATAAGCTAACTATCTATTCATGATTTTTTTTTTGTTAAGTACGACTTCGACTGCTAAGGTCTTTTCGTCTACTTCTAATCAATTGTAAGGTCTTATTACTGCCGCATTATATTTTGTTGTACATATTAATCAATTTTAGGTAGTCAAGAGTACTTCTAATCCGGTCATCGCTTTTAAGATTATCAGGTAAGTTTCTCATTAATTTCTTTTCAGCTTTTTGGTGGTTATGTGCTGCACAGTCGCAAATTATGTGCGTTACGGTCAGTCTCTCGTTGCAGTATTCACACAAGGGTGCATCGAGGCCCTTCAGCAGATGCTCGTGTGTAACCTTTACATGACCAATCCTCCGCCTGTGTGTTTTGACCATATCTGCTCTGGACATATGTTTAATGTAAAACATTCCCCTTACTTGCCGTTTTACTGTGGTAAGATTTGTATTCGCCGCTTGCCATTTATGTTGCCATGTGTCTAATATCTTTTCTTTTAGGTATGTAAATGCGTCCGTTTTTTCCATCACGTCAACGTCTACTTGTGGATGTTCAGAAGCTTCTCGTGCTGTTCTGTCTGCAAGCTCGTTGCCTGGTATACCTGCGTGTCCTGGCACCCAAATAAATATGATGGAAACATTTTTGTTATTTAGGTTTAATAGTTGTGATTGGGCCAGTTTAGTTAAAGCATTACTGGAGTAAATTTGTGTTAAGTCTATTAATGCATTTATATTATCGCTTGCAATAATAAATCTTTGAGTTTCTGACAACGAGGAACAGTGCTGAAGAGCTTTCCAGATGGCATATCTTTTTGCGAATCCTATAGTCGACTGCGGGTTTAAGGTCCATTTATTTGTTATCTGCGAGGCGATCGCACATCCTACTCCATTTCCAGATTTAGACGCATCGGTAAATATGATGTCGTATTCTCCATACTCACTACATATATTTGTAAATTTCTGTTGAAATGTATCAAGTGGGGTTTCTTTACGTTCGAGTAATAAGAGATCACTTCTAATTACTGGTTCTGATAGCTTCCATGGACTATGTTCTTGTATTTGTTCCTCTAATAAGGGAGGTAGAATTATGTTGTTACGCTCTATATATTCAGAGAAACGGACGACAGCTCGCCTAGTTATTGTTGGTCGCAACCTAAACATAGTTTGATCTGTTTCTAAAATGGAATTATTCGGATGTGCTGGTAGTGCTTTTATATTTGTGAAATACTTGATCAGTATACAATTTCTTCTTGTTTCTAGCGATGGCATACCCGATTCGCACTGTAAGCTATCTATTGGGCTGGTAGGAAAAGCGCCAAGTGATATCCTTATCGCAGAATGATGTATTTTATCAAGTTTGGATATAAGTGATTTTCTCGCAGACGAGTATACTATGCAGCCATAGTCAATTCTGCTCAGAACTAATGTCTGGTATATCTTAAACAAACTTTTCGGCTCTGCTCCCCAATTAGTATTTGCTAAGACCTTCAGGATAGTTAGATCATTGATGCATTTATTTTTTAGGTTTTCGATGAGTACCGACCATGAGAGCCGCGTATCAAACATTACGCTCAGAAACTTTACATAACCGCTACATCGTATAGGGTTCCCTTTAACGTAGAAAATTGGGTCGTAATGTGGTCTTCTTAGCCTACAAAAGTGAATACATTGCGTTTTTTCCTCAGAGAAAGAGTAACCTATATCAATTCCGTTACGTACGATTTGATCTATGGCTGTTTGCATTTTTCGTTTTATCTCACCCATATTTGTACCGGAGCAAAAGATGGCAACATCATCTACATATAGACAAGTTCTTACAGCATTTGGAATGTTACGTGCAATGTCGTTAATGGCTAATGCAAATAAACTACAGCTTATGGTAGAACCCTGCGGAACACCATTTTCGAGAATTCTTATGCATGACAGTTTATCCCCAATTCTTACGCGGAACGTTCTATTGATTAGGAAGGATTGGATAAATAATGGTAAAGTTCCAGTTATTCCTTCTTCATGTAGCTTTTTTACGATAACGTGTCTCCATGTCATATCGTAAGCTCCTTTAATATCGAACAGCACTGCTACCAGGTGTTGTCGTCTCATTAAAGCTTCCTGTATTGCATTTTCCATTACTGCCAGATGGTCGGTTGTGGATCTATTCTTTTTAAAACCTGCTTGGTACGGAGCCAATATTCCCTTCTTTTCCAGCGTCCACTGTAGTCTACTATTCACTATTCTTTCCATAAACTTACCAAGGCAGTTTGTTAAATTTATCGGGCGGTAGCTTGTTGGTTTCAATTTATCCTTTCCCGGTTTTAGTATTGGGATCACTCGCATTTATGTTCTGCCCATATTTTATTAAATAGGTCGAGCACGGCCCTTTCCATTTCAGTAGTAAGATTTCTTAGCATCTCATTGGTTATTCCGTCTGGGTCGGGACTAGATTTTGTTGTCTTTTTCAGTGCGGCATGAAATTCTGTCATGATGAACACAGCATTATAGTCTTGTTTAGTTTCTGATTGAAACGGAACATTTTTTTCCCTTTCTGCTTTTGATTCGAGGAATTCAGGGTCGTAGTTTTCAGAACTGCTCATTTTTGCGAAATGGTTGGACATGATGTTCGCAATATCTTCGGGTTTGTCCGTTAGATCATTTCCATTATACGTTTGAATGCAATGTATCGATTGGTCTTTGATATCGCTATCTGATGTTATTGTCGACGTATATTCGTTCCAGCTTGTACGTTTACTGTTACTTTTCTGCTTATTGCACGGGCTTTTTTTAACTGCAATATGGTTTTCTATTGTGGGTTGTGCTTGATACTTCCTAAAGGCTGACTTTTTCTTTATTATTGCATCTTTGACTTATTCATTCCACCAAGGCAGTGGTCTTTATATTGTTTTAGTGCCGGATTTTGGAATGCTAATGTTGGCGGCTTTTATTTAGCATTACTTATTGAACTAACATTGATATCATCAGGGACTACTAGATTTTGCGTAAAATTAACCCAGTTTCCTTTGTGTTGTAACCATCTACTATAGTGAGTTTTTTATTTACAGGCAAGTCCGTTTCAATGACAATAGGGCAATGGTCGCTGTTGTGCAGTTCGTCAGCAACGCTCCACTCCAGGTGTGGTGCTAACCCTGGGGATACGAAAGACAAATCCAGACATCAAAGGACATAGATCGAGAGTTATGGTATGTGGCTGCTCCTGTGTTCAATAGTACTATTTGTTTCTTCAAGTTCTTCAATTTGCCAGTTGGTATCACGTAAGTATATGTTACATATTGACAGTTTCATTGGATGGTCGATTTTAATAGCTACCGCTTGAAGAGTCGTATTCAATACCACCTGCTCAAAGTGCGTACAAATGTACAATCCTGAATCGCTACAGCGACACCACCAGCTGCTCTCTCTCTGTTATCACAATCTTTTCTGATAATCTTATAGCCCGCTAAAGCGTAAGTTTGGTTGTGTTTTAAATGCGTCTCTTGGATGCAAAAACAGAAAGAGTTGTACTTTTGTTGCAAGAGTTTCATATCGTAATGCCTATTCTTTAAACCTCGACAGTTCCATTGTATGATATATTTTGTGCGCCATTGTATAATCTATTTTTATGTTTGGTTACTTAAGTTAATGTCTGATATATTTATAGGTATTTACAAACTAGAACAATTACAACATGCATGTATAAATAGACATGATTGTAATTCAGTTTAATGTACATATTATTTGTAAGAATCAAGATAGAGTAGTAAAAAAGAAAAACTTGGCAACATTGTCAAGCGTATATGTAATTAAAAAAGGAATATTTAAAGCGCTTTATTTTTTAACCAGTTGTAGTTTTATTAAAACAGGTAGTTTGGTGGACACGAGGGTGGACACGACAGTATTCTTTAAAACTGCAACTTAATTCCACCTATTTCTTTTCCCCTTTCATTTTATACAATCTTTGTGATAAACGTAAAAACTAAGTAATCCTCAGGTTAATGTTAGGACAATGTAAAATCAACCAGAAAAGAGTTGGCAAAATAACATTTTATAGCTTATAATAAAACTCCTCGAAGGAATTGGTTTTAATCTATATTAGGTAGGTACATTGCAAGTAGAAGCTAAAATTAATCACTAAAGAGATTAGCAGGCACGAAGAATCCATAAGCGGAGGTTAAGCAACATGTGTACCTACAATTATCTAATCGATCACTGTAAGGATATGTAAAAATCTCCATTAGGGGCTTATAAATAATATAGAAATTACTAATAGAAATACATGATGCATTTCATTGACACGGCAATACAGAAGTATGCAAACTAACCTCGTCCTTTGTTAAACACGTCACTTTGGAGATCGGTCCATAAACGTGAACTGTGAAGGAAGGTTTTAAGTATACCCACTTTTATCTTCGTATCCGACGAATTCCTCGAAAGCAATTGCTCGAAATCAATTGCTCGAATATATCTTTTGTAGAAATACAAGTTCCTCGAGCGGCAATTTCTCGAAAACGTATTTCTCGAATTAATGTAGTCTTAAACAACGTAATTACGGAAATTCATATACTTGATGGACATTATAGCTCAGATCACATACAATTATTTAATAGGTACACCTGTTTTTCCCTTCGCCACATTTCTCATTCCTATACTATGAATAAAGATGGATATTTTCTACAGTAATGTTTTCTTGGAAAGAGCATGTGACTATAATTGAAATTGGTAATTATGGATTATTTGTACACAAGTTAATGAGCTTGCTGTTATTACAAATGACCTTAATCTGTATTAAGGCTTTCTTGGAAAAGGAATATGATTATCTTTGGAACGTAATTAGGGATTATTCGTACTCAAGTTAGTGGTGTAATTAGGGCGGGGCGAACGGGCCCCGGATACCGCGCCGGAAGGGCGCAAAAATTGTTATGATGAAAAATAATTGGGCGTGGAATCAAAATAATTGATTAGTTTGTGTTTAATCGGAACAAAAATATCATTTGGATTAATCAAACAATTAAAACACATCAATCAATTATTTCAGTTATATGAATTAGTCATTGCCATCTCGACTCTGCACGAAATTGATGCAATTTGGGTGGCTTTTTGGCCGACGACGGCGACGCGGAAGTAAACGTAATTTGTAAACAAAATTTAATATACAGGTTGTTCCATTTAAATTAAAAAAGCTAAATATATTTCCGGTGAAACCGGACGTAAAGTAGTAACAACAATATGTAATCAGATGCGTTAGGTGCTATTGTACTTGACTGCAAAGTTTCATAAATATCGTCCTTTTTGTTTTAATAGTAAGCCATATGGTCGGTGCATACAGCCATTAGAGGCAAGTGCTTTAAAGGTCAATTATACACGTGTTTCTTATAATATTTTTTATTATACCGCAAT
The DNA here is from genome assembly GCF_008802855.1 of Photinus pyralis. Lineage (NCBI taxonomy): Eukaryota > Metazoa > Arthropoda > Insecta > Coleoptera > Lampyridae > Photinus > Photinus pyralis. The sequence continues at coordinate 8,683,014 of NW_022170510.1, forward strand.
ATAATTTAAAAATAAGGGCAATACAATGAAATCATAATGACGTTATACTCGAATACATGTTCAATTTCGGTTGAAGTAAAATCTAAAGAAAAGTTTATGTATTTACTTGGTTCTATAGTTTATAGTTTATATACCCACCCCGTATAAATCCACAAGATTGGTCTAATTCGCCTTAAACTTCTGTACGGTTACATATAATCCATCTGTTGGCAGAATATATCTACCTATCAAAGAAAAATATATCAAGGAGAACTGCTAAAAAACCATCGGGGCATGAATTTAAGAAGGGGAGAATTAGGAAACTGGAAGAAAATGGAAAATGACATAAATAAAGATTTAGATCGATTTAAGGCAATAAAGTGATGGATACCAAAATTAATTTTCGATAGTTGCACATTTTAGAACTCATAAGCTTTCATATACTGAAAATTCGAAGTCGATACGAGGTCTTCTTATCAAGAAAATCGATATATGTTAACGACTGTGACACTTTTTGTCCAAAAACATTTTTGTCGCAAAAAATTCCTTGGTAATTGAGCAATCGAATTCGACCTTTTTCCCCGTTGTTTCCCAAGAAAATTGGTCTCTAATTAACGATTTCGCCCCATTTAGAGCAACAACGCTATAAATAAGAAAGTAAATTTTTGATAGTTGCACACCTGGAACCCATAAGGTTTCACATGGCGAAAACCCGAATCCGATATGAGTTCTAGAGACTGAGCTATAGCACGGAACGACAGACAGACGGGCGGAAATGTGACCATGCGCTCTATTTTCGTGCGGGTTGTTCTAAAAACGAATTTCCTCAGCGGGTAGTATCTGCGCGAGATACAGAAAATTATTAACATTTTGCACGCCCACTCTGTGGATTTATTTGTCCGCTCTTAGTAACAAATCTGGCTACGGTCCTGTACAGAACTAATCAAAGGACGCATCGGCACGAATTAAGTTCTAACCTCATTTTGTTCCATTTGATCCTAGATGTATAAATTTGTTGGGATTGATTTGTATTACAGTTGGAATTACTGTTGCGTATAGAGACATTGTGTAACGGAAGCTTGTTAAATTTTTCAAGTTTTGTGGATTACAAAATTATATTCGGGAAGAAGTGCGTATCGATGATTCAGATTTTTGGGAAGTTGTAGTTTTCATTAAAATTAACAAACATCTTTTTTCTGATGTAATTAAGTTTCAAATATCGTATAATATAAGATGAGTTATTGGTTTTGAACTTCCTATTTTGGGCGAGTTAACGATTAGTACGTGATTTAAAAAAGGTCACCGGTTAAAAGACGCAATAGATTCAAAGAACAATATGTAATAAAACAGCGAGACAAAAAAATTATGAGTTTGTTTATTTCCGGAAACTCGATGGGAGCGTTAATTACGGGCGTTGGTTTACTCGCGATATTAAAACCAAAATGAACAGAAATTTGGGGGGCTTTTTGCGTAGATATTCACGCTAAGCGTGGATACCGTCGCGGAAAACGCGGCCACCACTTATAAAGTTTTTTCGTAGATATTCGCACGGGCGAGTGTCGTCGCGGAAAATGCGGCTAAGTAAAAAGGTCCAAACCAAATAAAATTTGTTGCGCGTATTAATTTAAAATCGTATTTTTTAACCAGTTGGTCGTTCTGGAATAGTGAATTGTTCGGAAAGTATTAATCATTGAGTAACTGCAGTTTAGTTTAACGTGCGATTGAAAGACTTCCGTTCAGAAATTATATAAAGTACGAAAAGCGCGCTAAGAAATTGTTGTTCAATTGGGATTACGCGATTGGATTTAATAGACGAAGATTGAGAATAATCTAAATCATCCTCCACTACAATACCCACCATCTAAAAAGGGGAAGAATACTACTGTCTAAATTGTAAGTTATTTTTATGAAAAGTTATTTACCTAGAAATTTATTTATATTAAATTTTTATTTTGTCATTTTGTTATTGTTTTTTGCCAAATGCTTTTATATAGATAGGATAAATATAAGTTAGAAGTTAGAAGAATATTCATTGCTGTAGGAATTTAATTAAGTGTTATATTAAGTAAATTTAAATATTATTCAGATTCAGGATAGATGTAAGTAATTGAGTAATTAAGATATAATATAAAAAAAATCAATTGTGAGTGCAGTGGAATTTGGATTTATTTTATTTTTTTCAATATAATCGGTTTATTTATGTAGATTTATTTTTATCAATCAGAAACGTGAGACGGTAATAGTAGGGCTATTACAATTGGTTAAAAACTAGTCCGAAAAGTTTTGTACAGTTGTCATGGTGACCATTGATAAAATTTACAATGGTGATAACGTGAAATCGTCCATTTATGTACCTAAATCTGCGATAAAATAGCCTCTTATTCAGGTGGTTGGATAAAAAAGATCATAATTTGTGCTTATTTTTAGCCTATCAATTTAGCAATTTCATAAATTTCCCATATACTGATTTTTTGGAGTGACCTAGTATGCGGCCTCAAAAATCCTATAAATCAGCTTAAAACAGGTTAATATTTATTTTAATATAAGATCATATGGTTATCCTTATCAGTTTGATGATTTTTCAGTTAATTTTCTCAACAGTAATTTATTAGGGGATGGAACTTTTAGTTGAGATAATCCTATTTTTGACGCTGCAGTGGAGAAACAATAAATTTAAATCTCGTCCCAATACGTGAACATTACCGGAAGGTTGAGAAAAGTGATTTGCAATGTAGGTATTTTCAGCAACGCACTAACCAACAAATTGAGGACGATTACGGTTACTAAGCCCATTACTCTCATTATATTGTTGCATAAAAACAAAAATTGCCCATTAGTGCAGGCAACTTAAATATGATGGATGAGGACAGAGTTGTTATCAGGTATAGCGCATTGCTTATTATTACCTAAGGGTGATTTATGCCACGATTTCAGACCATTTTATATGCGAGAACTTAAAAATTACGTGTAGTATTTAGTTACCATTCTAATGACTAAAAATTCTTCCATCTGCAGTTAATGAGTTGTGTGTTTTCCGATCACCTTTGTATTGATTGATCATGAAGTTCTCTCTAAAAGGTTCATTAAGGGAATTATTAGTCTAATTAGAAATTTCCCCGGTGAAATAGTTAGAGTTAATTTGAAACTGCAAACAGTTTCTAAATTACGTTATAGTTTTGTAATATCAAACATTTGACGTAATTTAATCGTAATTATTTGTTAGAAAATGTTACCATCTTTACTTTAACTAACTTATGCAGGGTACGTAAGCGTATTCCAAGTTTAGAATTTAAACTTTGTGTATTGTGTACCTTAATTTAATTAGCGAAAGCAATATGCCCTTATAAGGTTTAAAAGATTTTGTAGAGTGCTTCCACTATAATTCACAGATACGCCACCTCCATAATATTAAAATTAAAACAAAAGTAATTGCCACAGCTTACTAACAATAAAAGGCACTTAGGTCAATCATACAACACAACTCTCTTGTGTTAATTAACTACGGTACCGTGCCTTCAAACTAAGTTACTGTTAACGTAAATTATGTAATTACCAGATTTCATGAAATGCGGCTAAATAGCCCTTCACACACTTTTTGTGCACCCATTTTCGAATCACTATAAAACACCCTCATACTGTTAGCAAGAGACTCGCGTTACTAAAACATTTATAGAACATAATTCGTTTAACTCCGAGGGCTTCAGTAAGTAACCTCATTGAAATTCATAGCCGTTAACGTTATGACAATCATGGTAAACCTTCACACTTAAAGTAAATAATGATAATTGTGCAATGAAATTTTTTAACAATAAGATTTATAAGATGGTGTACAATCGATTGCACGGGAAGACTTGAATCGGCAAGGAATATTTAATTAAGGGCGGAATGTATAAGTGCAGATGTTTCGATCTGCAGTGATACACTTAACACGCAAGTTTTTGCCGTGCATGCCATAGAAAATGTTGAAGCATATTCTATGCAAGTAGATCATTTACGAAACCATGAAAGTTTCTAATTGGTTACTTACCTACCAAATTTAGCTATAGTATTGATTATACAATAAATAACGGGTATCTGAAGAAACCAGACAAGGTGCTTTAATTTTTACACCTCATACCTCAGTAACAGAAATTGACAACGACACGGTTTTTTTTACTCAAATGAATCTACGTTTTTACCCTTTCATTTTATGCAAAAGCAGATATTATATGTCGTTCCATTTAATTCTTTGGCGGAACGTGTCAAAATCTATCCTAAAGTGCCATGCAAAACTTAATTTGATAACACAGGATTGCAGGTGAATGACTTTTAGTTAGACTAATCCAAGTTTTTGGAAATACCCGCTATTTTACAAAATATTATAAGTACCTATATATGCAAGCGGTCACTACGCCACCCACAAAACACTTGCCCAGCTAGCTCAAAACAAAACAACCTTTAAATTTAGTGTAATTATTTTCTTTCGTAGACGTCCATTTCCTGTTACAATGAAAAATCTCAATGTTGACTTTAAATTAATAGTTTGGGAGACTCAGTAGCCACGAAAATTCCAAAGAATGAACTACACACATTTTCTCCACACACAAAATTCTGGCATGGGAAACTTTATCCAGGTCGCACAATGGATTCGAATAAACACAAAATTAGTTAATCAAGCTTGTTTGAAACGCTGACAGCTTCTGAACTTCACTTTGCTTTATAACACAGAGGACAAAAAAAACTGGCTTGATGAATACGATGACAAATTTTCGGTGGCTGTTCGGACGGTGGAAAGTTTTAATTAAAAGAGAGCCTCAACAAAAGGCGTTATTGTGCATTACAACTGCTTCCTTTTTTAACTCGATGACACTTTTTCCCAAATGGGACAACACGCGTTAAACTTCTTACACCACTTTGGTTCAATTTCGTCTGCACACTTTATTATAAAAATGAGGAACTTCATCTTCAACTAAACAAATGAGGCTGACTGCCCGAGAATTGAGCGTAAACAAAATTTACATGCTCTTCAATCGTCGCGAAACTAGCAGCCTCGTTTTCTCGTTGTTTTCACTACATATTCTACCTAAAATAGAGTTACTAAATTTTTAAATAAATGACCAATCGCGACAGAACGCCCCAGACGTCCCCAATTCTCCATTTTAAAATAACGCGCATTTGTTCAAAACACCTGAGTCTTCGTTATCAGCACCATATGTGCATTACCTTGAAATGAATTAAGTTTTTCCCTTGGTTTTTCCTGATAAACGAATAAATAAAAACCTTTTATAAAGTACTTAAAGTCTTAGTTAAAGGATCCCATCTAAATTGAACAATTTCCAAAGCGAAAATATTAAAACGAAAAAATACGCAGTTATAAAGAATTCTATAAGGAAAAACAAAAGTTGTATGTGCTAGCACTAGACTTCAGCGCAGATCAGTAGTTTTCAGGTTAAGTCAAGCAATAATAACATATGAACAATTATTTTTCGTACTGGCGGACGTTCACTTTGCTTTTAAAATGTCAGAAAATTGTCAACACAAACAAGAACTACTAAGCGGTGCAGAAATAACTCGATGGTACAAACCTACTTTGTAACCCAGAGAGCTACAAGATGTTCCGTTCCAGAAATCTCCATCGATTTATAAAGGTATCGCTTTGAACGATTCGTAAATTATGTACTTCCGCAATGGCCTTCGATGCAGGAATAACTCGAGTAGCCGAACTTTTTGACCAAACTCTCAAGACTCTGTGGTACTCGTTGTGAAGGTCCCAATCGATTTGTAACAGGAGACATTTAAAGGAAATTCATAAATTATAGACTTCATATTCAGACTAGGCGGTGCAGAAATAGCACGATAGTACGAATATAAAGCTGAAAACCCAAAAGTTCTACGATATAATACAGGCCATTTGTGCTCAAACGGGCATCTAGCGGGAAAGTTGTGGGGTAGTTTTGATTTCTTTGATTCTATATGTTTTTTGGGGTGCTGAATCCGAATCTGAGGTTTGCCAACAAAATTTCTTGACGCAACATTGAAAAAAACACAAAAGAAGTTGAAAAAGATATTTTTTTGGCAGTTTTGTGCTTACAACTTGAAAACTATCAACTATTCGAAAATAACCTTCCTATTCAAAATGAAAGTACATAAAATTTCCTACAGACCCCACTATTTAGTTTTTTTTCCTCGATGAACCGTTCGGGCTCGAGCGCCAGTTGAAAATTGGGGTATTTCAGCTGTATCCGCAAATACTCATCTTTTATTATTATTCTATTATTATTCTGTGCAAATATAAATCCGTACTTTTCATTGTCTACCGGTCTCCTCAAAAGATTTTATAACTGTTCCGTCTGGTATAAAACTCTCCCACTCCTTCACAGATGAGCCAAGGCCCATTACGTCACCGTGTACCTGCGTTTGCAGTCTGGAGACCCTCCTCCCATTCACATACATACCCACCCTCACAAAGTTACACAGATGGACGAACGGACAGTCCAAAATCATGAACTCGCTTTTTGTCGCTGGTTAACATGTAAACAGAAAAGAAATAAATCGGGTTCAGTTGTTAGCAGACAAATTTAAGCTGGGGTAATTGCGTTACCCCACTCCGAGGAGTACGTGATTCTTCAGAACACCGGAGCAAGAGGGATAATGCCGTTGAATAGGAAATCAATATACCCCTTTTGCCATTTGAATTTTTTGAATTAATAATGACCACAGCGCCAATTTCCCAAATTCAACAATAATTATCCAAACATGCTAAGGTAGGGTTTTGTGATTTCTTTATCTGGTTCGGAAGAGAGTGGGAATAGTTTTAGATGGCACAATATAAGTATTATATATTATAAATAATATAATAATATGATATAGTGTTGTTCGTTAGAAATTAACTTTTCATACAATTCTGGACTACAATAAACACCTTGAATGTTATAAAAATGAGAAAAAACCACCCTTACATATGAAATTCAAAGAATAGTCGGTAAATGCAAGGAATTCACTTATTGACAACGGTTAATATTAATTTAGGGTTTTAGTGAGAAAAAACTATGTTTTGTGGAGATACGCCAATTTTCAACTGGCGCTTGAGCCCGAACGGTTTATCGAGGAAAAAACTAAATAGTGGGGTCTGTAGGAAATTTTATGTACTTTCATTAAATTAGAATTTCTGCAACACTGTAAGATCAGAGTCGAACCCCCGAGGAAAAAGTCAGATATAGTTCAGTGTACACGATGCCAATGTTACGGTCACTCGAAAACGTACTGTAGGAAATATTACAGATGTGTCAAATGCGGAGGACCACACGACACTAAAACATGCGAGAAAAGCAAGACAACCCCAGCAACATGTGCACTCTGCACTGGCAGCCATCCTGCTAACTATAAAGGCTGTGCAGTATATCGCGACTTAATCAACCTACAAAATAAAAATAATCCTCGGAAACCAATCAGACATAATCCAACAAATCAATATGTCAACCCACTAAACCAACAAATTAATCACAATTTATCCCAGAACGCAATCAGCTATTCCCAAGCAGTTTCTGGACGACCAGCCACTCAAACTAACAATCCCGACAATCCAGACACAACTGATAAATTCTCAAGCTTTTTAAACGAGTTCAAGAACATGTTTTCACAATTGCTTAACCAAAATAACATGATTTTGACCATTCTCACAACTGTTATAAACAGATTAACCCAATAATGGCTACATCATTAAGAATTGCCGCATGGAACGCAAACGGAATAATTAACCACGTACTAGAAATAACTGCATTTTTACAAATAAAAAAAATTGACATACTTTTAATTTCGGAGAGCCATTCTACCGACAGAACAATGATCAAAATACCCTACTACACTACTTATTACGCAAATCATCCTGACGGTACGGCTCACGGAGGATCTGCAATCATCATAAAATCGACTATAAAACATTACATATTACTACCGTACGTCACAAACAAAATTCAAAGTACAATACTGAAACTCGAGGCCCTACCAGGATCTACTACAATTGCTGCAATATATAGCCCGCCAAGACATACCCTTTCCTACGACGAATATCAAGACTTTCTACTTCAACTTGGATCGAAATTCATAGTTGCTGGTGACTGGAATGCTAAGAATATCTCATGGGGATCGAGACTAACCACAACCAAAGGACGAAACCTGCTAAAAGTCATCCAATATAACAGATTCAATTACCTGACAACTGGCAAGCCAACTTATTGGCCCAGCGACGTTAACAAAATCCCAGACTTGTTGGATTTCGCAATCACCAACGGCATTTCTGAACTAAATACTGCAATCGAATCCAGTTTTGACCTCAGCTCAGATCATAGCCCCATCTTGATCACTCTTAGCACTGGAGTACTCTGGAAAAAACCTCCTCTCAGACTCTGCACAAAGGATACAGACTGGGAATTGTTTAAAATCCACATTTCAAATAATACTAGACTAGATCTCCGGCTTAAGGAAACTCATGAAATTGAACATGCTGTGCAGTACCTAACTACACTTATCCAGGATTCTTCTTGGAAGGCAACACCTGTCAAAAACAAGACAGTATCGAATTACTGTACCCTTCCGCTCCAGATAAAAGAACTTGTTAGGGAAAAACGCAAAGCTCGACGTCGTTGGCAAAATTCTAGAAATCCGTTAGACAAAACCCATCTTAATCGGTTAACCCATAACCTAAACTCGGCCATCAAGGAAGCCCGTAACGATTCCTTTCTGACGTACACCAGAAATTTATCTCTTGACGACCATTCGCTGTGGAAAGCCACTAAAAAATTTAAAAGACCTGTCGCTACTGCTTCCCCAATTCGGAAACCTGACCAAAGCTGGGCACGAACAGACGCTGAAAAAGCAAACGTTTTTGCAGATCATCTTGCTGATACATTTAACATACAGCTACATCATAACAATAATAATGATAACGAAATACTCAACTTTCTGGATGCTCCATGTCAGCTATCTCCTCCAATAAGAGCTTTTACACCTAAGGAAATCCGCGAAGAAATACAATCTTTAAACACACACAAAGCCCCCGGTTATGATTTAATCGTTGGAGAAGTTTTAAAGAACCTCCCTCGCAAACCTGTAGTTCTGATAACGACGATCTTCAATAGCATGTTGCGTCTGTGTTACTTTCCCTTACAATGGAAATTTGCCCAAATAGTCACGGTTGCAAAACCCGGTAAACCTGTAACAGAAGTAAGTTCTTACAGACCTATCAGTCTGTTGCCTCTTTTATCTAAAATCTTCGAAAGGCTAATACTCAACAGAATATCGGAAGCCATCCCCATGGAGAATTTAATCCCGCAGCACCAATTTGGATTTCGACAAAACCACTCGACCATCCAGCAGTGTCACAGACTGGTAAATAAAATCAGAGACAGTTTCGAAAGGAAAAAGGTATGTGTAGCAGTTCTACTCGACGTTCAACAAGCCTTTGATAAGGTATGGCACAACGGCCTACTCTACAAGATCAAAAGGAATCTGCCAGATCAATTCTACCTATTACTGAAATCCTACCTTGAAGACCGATTTTTCCAACTTAAATACGGTGAAGCTATCTCTCCCTATCGCCCGATCAGAGCAGGAGTTCCGCAAGGTAGCGTTCTGGGTCCGTTTTTATACCTTCTGTTCACTGCAGATATTCCGCAGGCAAACGATACGCTTATGGCTACATTTGCGGACGACACCGCTATTATGTGCGCGGACCCAAACCCCATTAGTGCATCAGCCAAACTTCAGGAGCATCTTACTCTCATCCAACACTGGCTAAAAAAGTGGAAAATAAACATTAATGCAAACAAATCGGTACAAATTACGTTCACAACAAAAAGAGTAATCTGTCCTCAACTAACAATTAATAACCACCCCATTCCTATCCATGAAGAAATAAAATACCTAGGCCTGCACCTAGACTCAAAACTTACATGGAAATCACACATTAAAGCAAAGAAACGACAGCTAGACTTAAAACTTAAAAATATGAACTGACTCCTTAATAGAAATTCGCAGTTATCTCTTGAAAACAAATTGCTTCTTTACAAAACCATGCTCAAGCCTATCTGGACTTACGGAGTTGAGCTGTGGGGCTGCAGTAAACCATCTAACACCAAGATCCTTCAAACGTTCCAGTCGAAAACTCTCCGGAGAATTGTTGATGCCCCATGGTACATATCAAACTTAACCTTACATACTGACCTAGACATGCCCTATGTAAACTATGTAGTTAAATCAAATGCAATCAAATACAAAGACCGCAACACCGCTCACAACAACCAACTTATAAGTGAACTAATCACCCAACCGCTGAACAACAGAAGACTACACCGGCTATGGCCTGAAGATCTGACGTTATAAATCCTAGACAACCGTCGATGGGCGGTGCCTGGCTCAAGTTATATCCTACACGCTGTATACGATTTACTAATTACTCTGTATTATTTCGAGTAGATTGTAAATTAGCAATAAAGTTAAAAAAAAAAAAAAAAAAATTTTGAATAGGAAGGTTATTTTCGAATAGTTGATAGTTTTCAAGTTGTAAGCACAAAACTGCCAAAAAAATATCTTTTTCAACTTCTTTTGTGTTTTTTTCAATGTTGCGTCAAGAAATTTTGTTGGCAAACCTCAGATTCGGATTCAGCACCCCAAAAAACATATAGAATCAAAGAAATCAAAACTACCCCACAACTTTCCTGGTAAAAATACAATTTAACTGGATTAATATTCCGTTACCGTGATCTTGGTCGATTTATAAAAGGCTTCCGAACAGCCGACAGTTAGTGAAACAATAAGCTCCTTTTTGAGAATCAAAAATGTGCTCTGTCAAATAACATATGCTTTTATCTACCTGATACATAATATTGTTGACTAGTATTGCTTTTGCTAGCAATTCCTTTAAAGCGTTAATTGCTGTGCAGTGAATTTTTTTATGCGTTTTTAATGATTGCCCTGTACTGCCTCTTGTAGCAACAGTACTATTGTGTAATTGTAATTATCATACAGCTTGTTTTATCCAAAGGAATCATTTGAAACAAAACTCCTGGGTACTTGCATGATAGAATAAAATTTAGAACAAATATTCATAATTTAAATACAAGAAGTAGATTGTTCATCTCAATCCCAACTCATAAAACAACTTTATTTAAAAGATCTTTTAACTATTACGCCCCGAACTCCCTCTATGTCATATAAAATCAATAGCGATCTTTCTTATATCATGAAGAACATTTGTATCAATTTTCAAAGCGATTCTACACAATTATCGTGCACACAGACAGACGGACAGACAGACAGACAAACTTTTACTTTTTATATAAGTTCCGAACCAGATTGACATCTTCATGATAGGATCTTAAAAAAACACCTAACATTAACCAAACATAAATTATACCTTGAAAAAATGTGTATGCTTTGGATGAGACTTATTTTCGGACGAGTAGAACAAAAGTTATAGCCGTTTCTTTTTATTCTTCAAAATCTCTTCAGAATTTTTTCCAACAGTTAATGAAACAATAAGCTCTTTTTGAGAATCAAAAATCCTCTAACGAGGCACATCGAACATTGCTCATTTTTTAACAAATGTAAGATCCATGAATTAAAGTTCAGGTACGTGAATTACATCTGGAGGAACATACAATTTTACATGAAACTCGTATTTAATTAAATTAAAAGTTTTCAGTCTCGTGACAATTTTAAAAGTACATCACGGTTCTCCCTTTTTTAGGTTCTGTTCTAGTTTACAATTTATTTGTGCACTTTTATTACCTTTTAATCGCAAAGGTAATTATTTTTCACTAAAATAAAATGAGTGCATGGATTAACTAAAGCAAGTATTTAAGGTTAAGTCTTGGGTTAAGTTATACAATTATACATACGGTATAAAGCTTTTTTTTATTTCTACAGAAACAATGCTTATGACGATCACTACTCATCAATTCGGTGTTGGTGTTGGAACCCATCGACCACAATTCAATTTACTTATATAGCAAACGAAAAGTTTCTTTGTGATACTCGTTGCTATATATTTTTAGGTCTGAGGGGTAATATTTTTCGACGTATGAAAATATTTAATGTTACAAAAAATGACCCTGCAGTTTATCGCTGTCACCGAGCTATGTGTTTTCTAACACAACCAAGGTTTGCACTAATTAGTTTACGAAAAATTAAAAAAAATACGCGCCCAACTCAAATCTTTGTCGATTTGACGTCATTGTTAAGCCTCCTATCCTCTATTTTGGGCAAACACAATAGACAGCCAATTAAAATTGCTGCATATCTAAAAGGAAATGATCGGAAACTGAAAAACAAGAACATACGCGCTTTCCCCTTGAATTGTGCTAGTTACTTAGATCGGATGAGTATACCAAAATAAATATAAATTAATGGAAAGCAGAGCTTTTATACTTATAAACGGGTGAATAAATCTTAAAACATTTTTTCGAGCTATTCGAAATATTCTGAACATTTTTTTAAATCATTGTATGTATTTTACATATTATGTTTTTTTAATGAGAACAGCGGACTACATAATATTGTATGTAGGTTAAATTGAATTTGTTCTCCGCAAATAAGTCCCTATACTTAAAGATCATAGGACCTGGGCTTTACAATGGTAAAGCTAAAGGTTTAGAACACATTCATAGATCATAAAGTGAAATTAGTGCACAATGCTTTTGTTACATGCTGACTGTTTCTAAAGATTATAATGCCGTGATTAAACATTTTGAAAATCAACCATTTCGACTGTATATGAACTTAATACCCTTAATGCATTTCAATTTTAATCCTTGATAATGGCGCTCTTGCATAAATGAAAGCACAGATACTGCATTCCAAAGAGCTTACAGTGCTCTAGCCGTTCCACCTAAACCAATGCAACGTACAATTTGAGCTTTCAAACTAATTTGTATAATGTAAAAGTAGAGTTTGTACCCTGATCGCAGTATACCATCTGAAAACTTTCCTTGTTTAAATTTCAAAGTAACACACTGGCTGAAACCCTCTAACTTTAAGAGCATGTAACGTTGCAAGCTAGCCCAGAAGGACTGCGCAGTGCGAAACCCAAAATATAATATTGAAATGAGGAAATTTAGATTTAACTACTGTGCGAAAAATATTTAAAATGAGTCGCGTCTCGTACAAAAGATAAATAACAATTCGCATCTTTTAAAGGAAAAGAATTTGGCAAGCAAAGTAGAGTAGGCACATCACAAACATTAGCATTAGTAGTCGACACAAAAAAAACTGGTAGAATTTTAGCGCTAGTAAATATCACAGTAAGTCAGTAACTATTGTTTGATTCGACGCAATCGTTATTTATATAATGGTCATTAAATGTACAATGCTCACCTCTAGTAAGCGAATGTGTAACCCCGAAAATTTGTTAGCGGTATAACTTTGTAATTTTTTAGCGCATTTCCCAAAAGGAAAATGAACGCTATTGTCCGCACGATGTCCGTCTGTCCGTCTGTCCGTCTGTATCACTACTAGTCCTCCAGTTTAAGCTTTTTCTTTGTGATTTCTTTCTTATACGGTGTACCACATTCAAGTTACTTCATAAGATCTGGGAATTTTTTTATTTCAAATTGACACAGAATGGGAAAATTTATTGAATTGTAATTTGTAATGTTAGTTTCGTAATGCAAATTAGTCGGTAATTGTTTAATTCATTTAATTCTATTTCTTATATTTAGGTTGTATGATAAACTGTAAACGGGTGGAGTAATGGCCGGTCGAAATTTTGCAAATTTTTCGAATATCGATTTGGATTTGTACTAAAATTGGATAAACCTTTCTTCCTTTTGGGGATAAAATTTTTTTTCGCTTTGTAACTATTGTAGTATGACATCATGTTGGGTTCATTGTATTAAACTTCCTTGTGCCGCGATTCGCAATAAATGGGATCACAGAAAATTCTCAGTGCAAAACAGGATGCAGATAACGAATAAATATCGGATTTCTTTAGATAAGCTTTTTATCGTTGAGTCACCAGCCAAGCTTGGGAACGCTGGTTTTGCAAACGCTGAAAAAATTAGTTGATAAGTATTCCCCAGTTAATTGGTTTAGATGGAGGCCATTGTATGAGAAGTACCAGTAATAAAAAAGATCAGCCATTTTGCAACGATTAAGGGGCGTGAATATGTTAGGAGAGAGCTAAGAGGAAAAAAATTTTAAAAGAATTATGATTGTGTAGCCGGGCCGAAGAGATCGTAAATTTTCAATCGCGTGCATTAAGCACCAAATAAGTGATTCCGTTTAAGTGACGGTCGATATTAGTCCGAGTTAAGTACAGTTTTGCACCATTAGTTAAAACGTGAAATTTCCATTGTGTAAATTTCACGCCCGAAGAGAAAAAGTAAATCGCGGAATCTTAGTTAAAAATTTGTCAAGCGTATTGTGCTATGAAATCATCCACATCGTGTTGAAATTAAAATTATACGTGGACATTACGGATCAAATATAAAGCGCTAAGTAAATTCGAGCGATAATAGCGGTGTGATATGAACCATTGTTCTTAAAGGAAAATAATACGAGCGCATCTTTGGCATCTATCCGACGGAACAAATTTGAACGTTTCACCCATTTGCCGTTGTGTTAAAATTTACTATTGTGCCTCTTTGGAATATAACCATCAAAGTTTTTTTTAAGTGTGGATAGCCGTTTTCATCAAAGTAATGTGTTTTAAAAGTTCAATGTAATAGTTTGTTATGAAAAAAAAACTTCTTTAAATCGACCAAAAAATCAGGCAAATTAATTCACGAACTTACGCAAATTAAGGTGTTCACATCAATAAAATTTCACTGTGGGATTATACCTACAAAACTACATGTTTTGGAAAATCTCGTCTACCTTCTACAAGGAAAATAACCTACTCAACAGCGAGCCAAGGATTTTTCAACTGTAATCATCAGCTATATAAAAAAAAAAGAAAAACAATCGACGACGTAAAGTTGGCATTCCAAAAGTTGCAGTCTACCCCATCCATCAATCAACTAGCATGTAAAGGGCTTCCCAATCTTCATCGAAGTCCTGGATTTTTAAAGGTTAGTCTATTTGAATATTTTCATTGTAATAAAAAATAAAGTCAATTTGTGTGTATTTATATGTTTTATGATATGTTTTAATCGATTGTTTATTGAATCAATTTCCTTAAAGAAGGTAATTAATTATATTTAAAATAGTGGAATTTGTGTCAAGGAAAATTCAGTATAAAAAATAATATTCACCTCTTCAAGGGAGAGAACATATTGTGAGTTGGCCAACAGAACTAATAATATTCAATTTTTTTGATAACTTAATAAGGTTTTAGTCATAGTTCCCAATTTTTATAATATTGATTGTAAAGATCGCAATTTTCTGGAATGCATTGGATTTTGCATTAAAATAAATGAATGAAATTATGGCCATTGAGTTGATGATTTTTCAACGGGAAGTTAGATGAGAAGTAGAGTAATTAACACCAGTAAAAAGTGAATTGGATACCTGATTTTTCGTTAAAAGTAAGACAGTAGAAATTTTGTATGTAAGTATTTGAGCTAGTCGGAAGCGAGGTAAAGATTTTGTGATTTTATTAAGAATTAGCGAATTTTGGTGAGATAAGCTATCCAAAAAGGTTGATGAGGTGAGAGAGGAGAGAAGGGAGAAGCGGGTACGTGTACCTGAGGTGGTTGTGTTTGTCCGTAAAAAGAAAGCACCGTCACATAATGTCGCCCAAAAGTGGAGCTCGAATTAGCGCCCTGAAAGAATCTCATGTTTAATACGTACGTTTGTGTTGATAGCGGTTTTTGATCCCGGAGGTAACGTGTTATTGTTGTACTAGGTCGCGGAAGATTAGGAATTTGTTTTGTCAGCAGTTAAGACGCGATTTATATAAACACCATACAGGGGCGTATCAAGGAACGGATTTAAAATTTTTATTGCGGTTTTGAAGTAATTTGTGGACATTTTATTATTGATTTAAAGGGTAGTAGTTGAGCGCTACGGTAGAAATAAATATTTCAAAGAGGCGATCAGAATTGCTGGTAACTTTCAAACAATTTGGCGCAAGTCCCTTGTTCTATGGAACTACGTTCAGGATTCAAGAAAACCACGAGGAAAATACCTAAGAAAATGGAAGCGAAAAACCAAGAGAGCCAAAACGTAGTGGAGGCGCAACCATTCTCACCGGAGAGCCAAGATCTTTTCGGAAGCTACGAGATGCCACAACCCAGCCATGGAGGGGGTGAAACCAGCCACCAGGAAGTACAACCAGGTGCAGCACCAGGTGAATTAAACCGAAGCCTGGGAGAACCCATAACAACTAGGCAACCTCAAACCACCAGCGGACCTGGAGAAATACTACGATTAACTAATATGATGGAGATGATTATCCAACAGTTAGGAGAAGGACAACGAAAAATGAATGAAGGGCAAAAGAAAATGGAAATGAAAGTGGATGCAGGACAACGAAAAATGGGTGAAGGGCAACAGAAAATAGAAGGAGCCCTACAAGCAACCAAAAGAGACCTACAACAACAAATAGGAGAAGGACAAAACAGAATGGAAGCGATACGGCAGGAACTAAGGTCTACACAAGCTCAATGGGAGAAAAAAATTCAAACCGACTACAACCAGCTCAGAGAAGAAACCCAGGTGGGAATCAAAGAAAATAAATTGGAGATTCAAGCGACGAGAGCTGAAATGGAATACAGCCAGAAGAAAGCCTATGAGAAGTGGGATGAGAAGCTAGAAATGCACACGACTAGAACAACAAGCAAGTTTGAAGAACAAGAGGAAATAATTCAAGACATTCAGGCCAAACATGGGAATTTCAAGGAGCGAGTCAAGGATGCAATATTGTGGAAATTGAAGGAAGTATGAAGAAAAACGAAGAGCGAATTGACCATCAGGATGAAGAAATAGGAATCATCAAGGCGAATTTAGAAGCTCGACCAGCCAAGGAAACCAATTCCCATCCAGCAATTATTTACAAGGCGGATCATTTACTTCACCAGAAGCCTAAGAAATTTGACGGCAACATTTGGACTATCCATCCAGTCAGCTTTTTGGAAGGACTGGAAAATTATTTAAGACATTTCGATAAAAAAGATGAAACCAAGTTATCATATGCCAAGGAAATGGTGGAAGGGAATGCCAAAGCATGGGCTGATTTGAATCGTAACAACTGGAAGACTTGGGAGGAATTTAAGGACGCTTTTATCAAGAACTACTGGTCTGAAGAGGTACAAGGCAAAATACGACTTCAAATAGCTACACCCAGACTATATCAAGCGAAATTTGGAAAGTACACCGACCATGTTTGGTTTTGGGTAAATAAGACCAACCACCTGCAACCTCCAATGAGAGAATCCCACCTTGTCGACGCTTTATCCCGACATTTTCCAAGAGAGGTGGAGCACATCCTCATAGGATCAGCAGTGAACACCGTCAAACAACTTATCAACACTCTTGAACGAATCCAAACCTCAAATCAAAAAACCAGGCCAAGATATAATGGACCAAATAGAAGTCAAGAGAACACCAGAGAGGAGCCAGAGAGGCAAGAGCAGAGAAGACAAGTAAACTACATACGAGGGGGATACAACAACTTCAACAATTACAGAAGAGGAAGGGGCAATTACGGACCAAATAGAAATTTTGAAGTGAGAAGGAGAGCAGAGGCTCCCCAGCCGGAAAACTACCAGAGCAGGGACCAGGAGCTCCACTAGTCCCTCAGACATCACGAAGATCTCTGGAGCAAACAAATTTATTAACCAGCGTTCACAATTATTTCCAACGATTACGACAAAAACCTACTAACACAACAAATGAAAAACAAATTCAAGATAATAAAATCACATCAATAGGAACAATCAATCATCAAGAAAGAAATTATGAAGAGGAAAAATTAAACAACTTTATTGAAGATTTTAAACAAATTCAACCAGAAGAAGAGGATGAAGAAAATATTTTGAACAACAATGAACAACAAAATTTGAGCAACGATGAAAAGGAAGAGGAACCGATACTAATGAATCAAATTCAAGAAAATTATCAAGATGATGAAGATTTTTTGAGCGATCAAGAAGAAGAAGCGGAGATTATTGATGATGGACAACCAATTATAATAGGAAAGCTGGAGGGGGTGGAGCAACAGTTATTATTGGACACCGGTAGTCAAGTCAGCGTGGTTTCCGAAGAAGTTTTTGAATTTATACAAAGAAAAAATCCAAGAGTTATCACATTACCAGTTAGTGGAATCACGATTCAAGGAATTACTGGGAAAATAGTAAAGGTTGTCAACCAAGCCCTACTCACCTTACAGATTCAAGACAGTACATATGAACAGAAATTTTTGGTTGTGAAGAAATTAGAAACAACAGCAATATTAGGCACCGATTGGATGAGAGACAAGAAAGCCAAGATTGATATGGACAGAGATGAAGTTTATTTTCAAGACAATGATGTCGATTACTACATTCGGTTTCAAGGAAGAAGTTTGAAAATTAGAACAGCAAATCTTCAAATAAATCAGCCTACGGGAAGTAGAGAAGAGAATGAAGCCATCGAAGAATTG
>NW_022170510.1:8701648-8772970 GCF_008802855.1 Photinus pyralis
CTTATGAATGTGGCCTGTAGAATCCATAATTTCAAACAGTTCCAAGATTGGGCTACTAGTTCAAAAGTTACAGCCCTTTGAATTTTCTTTCGAAATTGGTTTCTAGTCTATAACTTTTGATTGAGAAGTCTGATCGAAAAAGTACGAATTGTTTTGGATTCTACGCACCAAAATTAATAAGAAAAGTGTTTTCCCGAGAAATTTTGGTGCAGTCGATTTTTGGTAAAAAAGGAAGGTTATACACTGCCTTTTTTTGAGGCCCGAAAAAAAATTGTCTCAGATCGACCCGGAAAAAAATTTTCTTATAGAATGTGGCCTGTAGAATCCATAATTTCAAACAGTTCCAAGATTGGGCTACTAGTTCAAAAGTTACAGCCCTTTGAATTTTCTTTCGAAATTGGTTTCTAGTCTATAACTTTTGATTGAGAAGTCTAATTGAAAAACAATGCAAAAACATAGTAGGATATTATGCAATGAGCATTAAATGATAGCTATTAAGACACGAGAATTACGAAACTAGCCTTGGCGAGTTTCGTAATGATTATGAGTGCTGTGATATTGTTTAATTTATACATATATTTTTTCCTACTTTTTTTCTGTTGACGAGTGTTAAAGATTTTTAGTGTTTTATTTACACAATATACGTGTAATAGGTAGGTACCTAAGAAATTATATATACCTAATTACAGACCATCGAAACCACTAGACTCCGTTTGACCATGAAATGTATTATACCCCAGAGTATACCAAAAATAAATAAATTTCTCAATATGATTGGTAATTAGGTAATTTAGTAAATCGTTACTGGAAAAATTAATTTATGCAATTTACCCGATCAAACCGTACAAATTCAAATTCTCCACGTAATTTCCTATGAACTGTTTTTATTTATTAACTAAAATCGTTCTTGGCCCGATTACATTACACCAACCGGGCAAAGATATAATGCCTAAAATTTTAGGTAGGTACTCTGGCAGTGTCTCGATTTTGCTTTAATCTATTTTACTTTCGTTGCTCTCAGTGTCTGTGCTCGTAAAGTTACGAGAAAATTGAACTCATAAATATGAGAAATTTGACGGATAAGGAATGTTTAAGAATGCAAAATTCAAAGATTCATATATAACATTCAGAAAGACCTTTGTTTTACGATGGTAATTCGGTTTGTTGTATTATCTATCTAAAAAAATTAACTTAGATACATTTCAAGTAAGGTGAATAGAATTAGCAAATAAAGATAAATTGATGAAAACGTATCTGACACTATTACGAGTTTTCTCCTGTTCATCTTTACTATTTTCCTTTAGACTTACACTATTTCATCAGTAACTTGTTTGAATATCAATTTTTCACTGATCTTTTTTTCTGTCTATATGGTATTATGTGGTCCTCCAAAGAAATAAGGTGATAGTCAAAACAATAAACCCTTATTCAGGTAGACATAATTCAAGTAATAAGTAATGGCCTATCGAAAAAAATTTGCACGCGACCAACATGAAGCTCAGATCGTCTCTGCGCGAAAGGAACCGAAGAAATAGGACTGTGCCCAAGATCAAAGGGATGGAATTAAAAGTATCAAGAATCTACTCTTGAGATTCGGTGATTGTTGGAAAGAATAGCATAACTTACGGTAGAAAAAGGATGCCCCCTTTTGCAAAAACTAGCAACTACTATCATCAATAAAGCTGTAAAAATACCACTGCTAATTTGGAAACCTACCAAGGAATTCAAAAAATCTGGCAATAATATATTTAACGAATCATCTTAGATTACGTAATACTGGTCTAATTTTTTGATGTCCATTTATATTAGTAAAATCTACAATTGTTCCACGAAGGAGGCAGTAAATTTTGAGTCCACATTTTTTTTTCAAATTGGAATTCCTTGCACTAGGTATCGCTTATAAGTTGTATCCTCGATAAATCGAGTAACAGACGCTTTTTTATTTTATTTTGTTCTGTACACACCAATAAATTTGTACTGTACTGTACTGAAATAAATTCTACGAGCCTATAAGTTATTTTGAATTATTTATCTGGAATGAATGATGATCAAAATCTGCGTCTAATATGTAATTTGAGAAGTCAGTGGGAAATTAAAGTATAAAAATGGGATTAATACGGAGCGCACGCTTTCCTTTTTAAGACTTTTAAAGTTATGAAGTGCGTCTTTAACGTACATAACTTTCCCATCTTTTCCTTTAATAAAATAGAAAGTTTTTCAGCGAATACAAACTCGGGAGAATCTGCGCCGCTAATATTTTATCTTTCCCTCGCATGGATTTTTGTATCTATATAATAATACAATAAAATATAGCAACAGAAAGGAAAATCATCACAGTAATTTTTTACATCTTGTCCACAATATCGTTACGGTCATAAAAGGGATAGAGAGAGGGTACTCTTCAAATACTCCAGGGAAGTAAAAGATGAAACAAGGTAAAATTTGTCGTCTTTGATTCTCTCCCTCGTTTTCGATTCCAATAACGAACATCGTGTAGCTAAACGATTGTTATACTCTCCATTCCTGATTCACCGAGGCCCAATTGTCAAAACTGCCAGATTTCTTATTCGAAATTACTACGTGTACATCTGCTAACACGTAGCTATTGGAAATCACACAGATAATTCGATATATTCTCGAAACGCTTCACAATTTAATCAACCGACTTCGTTAACATTCAGAAGGACATCGGATGTAGGTACTTTTTTGTGATACGTAAAAAGTTTCATCGAATTTAAGAGAAAAGACTGAACTGAAAGTAAAGTGTACAATCTCGGAAACGCTGATTTTCTCCTTTTACCTTTTCTGCTGCTTTTGCGAATTCTGTAAAATGTATCTTAAAAAAATTACATGCAGAATTGCAATTGACATTTCTTTATTGATTTGAATGCGAAAGAGCAGAAACTCGGCAACCCACAAAATCACTTCCTTTCATTGCGAAATTTAATAATGTAGGAATCCATTCATTTTACTACGCTACCTACAATATCCATTCTTTGTTTGTCGAAGTTAGTTATGAAGTACATTTAGTTTTTATGTGTTATTGTATTGTCGCATATTTTGTACAAACTGTTGAAACTATACTAAACTTTAATGAATTTCAACGTCGCAGTTTTCTTTTTGAAAAGAGGAAAGGCAGTTAATTATACCAGGTTTTAATGTCACAGTCCACATTTACTGTTGATTATGCAGGAAAAATTAACAATGGTCTGGTCCAACGAATGGAGAGCTGAATGTTAAACGTCTTTACTCGTTATTATTTGTTTTCAACGCCCTCTCGTTTAATTAGAGGTAGGTGCGTTTGTAATTTAGAAACGGGTCTCTTATGTGGTAATTTTCGAGAGGATTCTCCGGATACCCACGCTGAGCAAGAGAAAGTCTAAAAATTCCTTTTTTTCTCTTAAAAATCCATTTAATCTGGTCAATACGTCGCGCGATATTCAGGCGCATGTAGCACTAACACAAAAACACTCAATAGCATCAGAAATTCAATGTTTGCTCAATCACTAGAGCTAGGTTTGTTGAATTAAAGGACAACATTTCTTGTAGATATTCAGACAGAAAACACTTTAAACTTCCTAAAACGTTTTTATTAAGCACGAAAACTGTTTTGCAAAGTCAACGTAGCTTTCTTCCGTTAATGGACCAATCTCATTAAATTTTGCACGAACTTTAACTTAACTGCATCTGCACAGATTATTCTGAGCATGACGAAACTGCGTTTTTAAACCACCAGAAATGCAAATAAGTTGACAAAATTAGTGTACAAAACGGTACACGCTCTTTTACCCGTCGCGTGGTGAACAGCATACGGCGAGACAGCCGCTTTAGGCCAACAATCATCGTTTCTTCTTTATTTTTCCTATTATTTCCACAAACCCTACATACCGCTACCAACCTTTCCCATAAAATTTATTAATTAAACAAAGGTAGTATAAATATTAAAGGCGATATGTTTTGCAAATGCCATCGTCAGATACTCAAATTTAAGGCTTTAATAAACTTGAATTAACCTATAGCGACGAAAGTTACAACAAAAAGGATCGACCGAAAACGGTATAAGGTCGAATTCCAAAACCACAAAAAGTGAAAAGGTACAATAACCCTGAAGGGAAAAAAGTCTAATACAATTAAAGCATCAACTACCCTGAAGGGGAAGAAAGAGAAAAATTAAATGTACATCGGAACATTAAATTTACTCTAGAAATCGAGGTCTCCATAATTTACCTCTGAATATCAACAACTTTAATTCTGAACTCCATATTATCCACCAAATAGCCAAAATTAACGGTTACACTTAAATATTATTTAAAATATGAACAATAAAATCCTCTTCAATAAACGATTTAAGATCATTGTGAATAAGTATAGACTTGCAATGGCAATCCACCCTGACCCATTATTTTTGGGGTCTGGGCAATATTGACGTTTGAAGTTATATTGAGTTTTAAAATTTGTTTATCAAAAATAATAATTATTTTGGTAAAACCTGGATAGCTCGCGACTCTATTATTTACTACAGTGTGTCAGAAGTAGAACACACCATAGGGAAACGACAATGTATTTTTTCGCGAAGTATCCATGAGACCTTTGAAATTGGAGTGTAACTTACTACTCCAATCTCTTTCTAGAATCAGGCAAGCGCAATAACGTACCTTGAACGCTAACTTCAAATACATATCAAAGGCCACGTGGATCCTTGGCGAAAAATTACATTCAGTCGGTTTCCCTATGGTACGTTCTCCCTGTGACACGGTATATACAGCTCTTGGATTAGTAGTACATATATCTGTATTTTTTTCACATATTTTTATTATTTCTTATGTTACCTCTTTTGAGTGTTGCCCATTTATTTGCAAAAAGTTTGTTTTTATTTTGGAAATTGTTGTGCTAATAAGTACTTTGAATTTTACTAGATTTTCATATTCTTTAAAGGCCATAATTTGTTGGTTTAAATAGGCATTTGCCAAGCGTATGGACTAATACGTATCAAAATGAGATAAGGCATTTTTACAGGACGAGGTGAAACGGTTCACCTAAAGGCTTTTTGGTCTATCTTAAAATTAGTTCGACTTTTGTAGTTAATACAATGAAATACCAGCGGTTAAATTGAATTTAAGAAAGTAAAATAAATAATAATAAATAATCAAAATAAAATCTATTTGCATTTTCTCACGTATTTATTTAATAATTAAAAATGTTGCATAATTTTTGTTTTGTTCCAGTTTCTACAAAAAAAGCTCATTTCTGATATAGGAATTGTAATCACAAATCCATTTTCTAAAAGAATTTATGTGTGTTAGATTCCCAGATAATAATCGGTTCGCCTCATCGTTGAAAATCCTTACCTTTACAAGTAGGTATTGTCTTCAAAAAAAATTAGCACTCAATATACCATAATAACATTGTAAAAAACATAAAATTTTCGGCTTTAATATTCGTAGAGTCAAGGGCTTTACGAATGAATTTCTATAACGAGTTTAGAGAAGAAAGGGGTAATTTCACGAAGACTAATTTAATAGTAATAGGACCTCATCTTCGTTTGCGTGATATAAAATAGAAGTAATTTACACCCCGTTTGCAATAATAAAATAACGCTTTATGATACAATATAGTATGCATATATGCATATATACTCTCAGGGATAAATTGATTTTCAAAATCGGCAAGCAAATATGTAATAATGTAACAGTTTCGAATAGACTCCGTAAATAAGACGAATTCTAAATACAACGATATTGACGATTTTCAATGAAACTTGTAAACGTTCAAATAAATTGCCGTTCATCATCAATACTTTTGCAGGTACCATCTTCGTAAGCACTATACCTACAGTTTATTTAGATTCTTTCTTGGGTTCATCCCTAACGGAAATTGTTCCTGCGAAAGTGTTGCTTAAAATTCAATTTTTGTTGCTGATAAACCTTTTCAAAGACCATGAAAAACGAGGAGAGTAGATGAGTGTGTGATTTGTATACGTAAACAGATTCCAAATAAGAGTGTGAACTAGTTTTTTCAACATAAGGGATGTAAGGGATGGGTAGTAAATCAAATAATGGCATTATGAATGTTGTAAATAAGTTGGTTTTGTTACTTTGTTTTCAAAGGCGGAGTTTATTTGAAAATTACAAATTGTGTGTTTAACAAAAGAAATTAGACAAGAATTTGGTGGTTTCATTATTTTCATAAAAGCAAAGTTGGCATCAGTATACGCTTAAGTTTGCGAGTACAATAATAAGTTTTCCGTTGCATGCCATAAACTTTTGACGTTGTGATTATGCAACGTTCACAGACATTTGGTAAACTATAGCAGAAACCGCAATTAAGGTTTAATGGCGTAAATATGCCACTCACCATAAAAGCAAGTTATGGTTGGAGTACATAAATGCTTTCCACTGTTAAAAATCTACTCAACGAATAATTCCTTTTAAAACTGAATAGAAACCAAGTTCACCGATGCCCTCCCGGGATACTGGATGGTCAACTATCACATGCAGAACATTGGGCTTGTAGGAGAGCCAACGTGCAGGTTCTGTGGCCAGGCAGATGAAACTACCGAGCATGTGGCCTGTCACTGTGACGCCTTCATCAGAGACAGACATCAACTCCTTGGCGACAGTTATCTGGAACCTAGGAGGGTGAAGCAACTACAGGGTCCTATAAATGAGAGGAGCAGGCTCTGAACGAAAGAAAGGGGGTAGGCATAATGAGCGTCTGCGGCTTCAAACAATGAAATAGTGCGAAACTCCCGAATAAAAATGGCGTAAAGAAACGTACGCGTTCCAACCCTCGTGAACCAGCTCATCCTGCAGCGTTCTCTTGGGAGTATTTCACGAAACATCACTTCCATAATAAAATAAATCTCCTTCTTGTTTTTACAGATAAAACACCAATCATAATTAGCCTTGATAACGTCAGCTTCGAAAAAATGTGTCCCCACCCAGGCCCCCGGTATCCCGTTCTCTTCTACCAGCGATAAAAAAACACGTGCGTTCGATAACAAAAGTTCTTATCGCAAACGACCAGATCCAAATAAAGAATACGCAATTACAGAGAATTTTAAAAGGAGATATAAATACAAATTCGAATAAGATAAACCAATTCTGTGCTTATTCGTAAATAAGATTCACTTCCGCTATTAATTTTTTATTAACCACACCTACACAATGACGGAATGTTTTTTAATAGGGCAATGCCTAATTTTTACTGGTCAGTCACTTTCTTTCCACCAATACCAATCTTAATGCCGATTTTTCAGAACTGCTGACGCAAGGCTTCTACGGTCTGAATTTATGTTTTGGCGGTTAGAGGCACTTAAACGAACAAAAGCAGCATTGATACTGACAGTGTGAAAATGGCGCACATATCATTAATTGCAATCATCAAATTTAAAACAATTGAGCAATATTTGTCTGCGAGACTGTTCCAGAACCTTGCAATTTTGTACACCTCATTTCGTCGGGAAATATTCCAAAAATAAATTCAAAATATGCGACCCGTTACATGTAGCTGTGGTTCCGGTTGTATTGATAAATTCAAAGTAGTAGTAGAGCAGAAGAAATCTCTGAACTTCCCCCATACGTTATTACTTAACTTAAAGTACTGAAGTATAGGGGAGGTTTAGAGTTTTATTCAAACCCTAATGTCAATTCCCCCCATTTGGAATTACACCAATCGAACATCAACCGTGCTATTTAAAATACTAAAGTTAAAGTCGGTTTCGGTTGTAGATTGTGGAGTTATGTGGCCGACGGATTTGCGCCATGTTTGAATTACTAAGCCCACTCAGCCTGGTCGTTGGGCCCCTAGATCGTCTGATTAATCGACTTTTTTAATTAATGACAAGTTTGATTGTTACCGTTACTAACTGAAATTCAAATATTGTCCCATTCGTAAATGAATTTGCGGTATTTACTGTCGACCACGTTTTGTACATAATATCCTTTTGTTAGTCATCCAGAAACAATTACAAAATATGATGAGGGTATGAAATGGTCTTCTAAAAATGTTAGTTTTGTTTCCAAACGTTAAATAATTAGGAACATTCATTAGCCCAAATTCCATTACATCATTTTAGTAGCTTTTGACCTTTTCAACTTTAAAATCACAGATGAAAAATGCGTACTTGGGATTCTAAAGCACCCCATTGTTCCACGGTTTTATAAAGTATCCGTGATTATGAGAAGTTGGAGATGCTTTCATGTACTTTTTACATATCTATCTAAAATTAATAAAGCTCAAATCTCGGTTTACAAGTACGATTTTGTCACAAATGAAACTAATTGGACATCCTACCTATGATATTAATTTCACATCAAGACAAATGTGCGCTGGAAGCCTAACAGTGTATCGTACTGAAGTAATCTAAATGGCGGTTTTGACTGTGATGGCGAACTACAAATTGCCTTTGTGGGAAAATCTAGAGAATGCAATGTAAAAAAGTCTATCGAGGTTTTCGAGCTTAACATTTACTTCTATTCCGGGGACGATTGCTGGGGCTCGGCGTCCTGTCTCATCGATCTCAACCCGGCTCGACTGTATTTATAGCTGCAACCAAACAGTCAAGCGTGCGGCCACCTGTTCGCAAGTGCGCCGCAACAGTTTTCACAACCGCCACCTCCATCGTCTTTCCAGATCCTCATTTCAGCACATATTTGGAAACTTTAGGTCGCCGTCAAAACTTCTGCATTATTAATAAGAAGAAATTGCATGATAGACATACGACTCATGCTTCAAGTTTCATGACTGAACCTTTCAGTAATTTTGATTTAAGCCTTTTTGGTGGATGACCTGTTGCGTTGACAAACAAACGAGAAAAAGGTAGTTTATCTATTAATTCCGACAGTTATCCTGTTACACAGGCTCGGTTAAATTCATATCACGTTTCTGCACCCCTAAAATAAAGGGCTATTAAATTTTGGTAAGCATATGCGGCTGTGTGGTTAAAAACAAACAAATGTAATCCATGCAAAGCATCGTCGTCATGTTTAACAATTAATCATGCCAGAAGGGCCTCCCAGAGGAATGCTACTTTAAATGTGGGTAAGGAAGTGCATTCAGATTCTGCACAATATAAAGTATAGCAACTGGGTTATCGACAATTAAAAAATTTGATAATATGAATTTTTTACATTAGCTGCAGAAATCAGGAGAATTGGTTTTTTGTATACAGCAGGCATCATCGTCTACAAAACTAGCAAAGGATAACCACGTAATCGAGCGTGCAGCCCTGGAGGGCACGTAATTGATGTAATGAAAGATCAATTTCGGTTTATGCATACATTCTTACTTCCTCCGTATATCGCTTTGGGGACTCGCGGATTCTCAATCTATTGATAAACAAGACCGTAACGCAAACATAACTTTGTGAAACTTTTTAATTAAATACCTTTGCTAGATTTTGCTACATAAGGAGGGAGCTGAAAATCTCATTAGTAAAACATAAATTCGGCGGTCTTAACATAGTTGGGAAAGTAATATCGTATATCACTTTCGTTGTGTTAAGCCATTTGCAAATCGTAATCGAATTACAAACCAAAAGCTTTTGCAAACAATCCCATTTTTAATTCGATTTGAAGTTAATGTCTTCAGTACGCTTTTAGAAATCTATGTAAAATTTTAGCACAAACTAAGGCAGTAGCCATGATATGATTTCGGAGGATTTATGTGTTAAAAAAGGAAAAGAAAAATTTGTAAATTATGTTTTTCCACTTTTTGAAATTTCGGGCGAACCTCCGTCAAGTAGACTCAACACGCGTCAATTAGTACACAAATGTTCTTGCTGATTATAGCTAATTACTTCTACCCTCGAGAATGGTTTTAGAATTAGACAGTAGGTATATCCTTCATACAATGTTTGATTTAAAGTAGTCAAATTAGACTTTGCCTTCTACAATCGCTTTAAATGAAATTTTCTTCCTCTCCTAAATCATTAATTTTTTTCCAACACCTACATTGCTTTATTTAATCCCTAATTTTTGTGCATTAACAGGTAATTTTAATCCCTAGGGCTTAGAGATTAAGAAAATTTTAATTCCTCATTTTTGTTTTTGTGTGAACAATTCATAGAAAAATGGATTTAAATCGGTCGGTGTTGAAAAAAATAATATAAACAACACTGAATGAACTATGACAAGTTTTTGTTCCCTTGAGAATATTAAAGCCCTCGGCTATTCTCTCAGGAACAAAAACTCTTTTTAATCCCTTCTTACTTAATACACTATCTATGTGGAAAATATTTTATATGTTTAAATAAAGTTGATTATGAAAAAAAAACTAATTGAACCAAACACGTATCTTAAATGTAAGGTATATCAGTTAAGGTAATTACACTGTATAAAATATTTAAGTACTATTATATTGGGTAAGAATGCTGCCAGAATGATTGCGTCCTAGAAAAGTGTGTGTGTAAAGTAGGTTAGAGAATTTAGAATTAAGTAAGAAGAAGATGTTCAACCTGCGATCAGACAACATGTAATAATACTGTTTTTAATAAATATATGGAAAGTCGAGGTACGAATATTAAATAAATTATTCTCTACAATTTGCCTATAGAAAAGCGCAGTTTAGCGCATGAGCAAGCAACTGCAAATTAGAAATTTATAATAATTAATAAGTGCAGGTAACAACATTTGAACATTGAGGTGCGGGTGCGCAAATTTTGGAACGCGTGGCAGGAAAATTTAATTTTAGGAATTTATCGGGGGTAAATACACAAGAGCTTGATTTTTAATCGGATAATTTTATTTTTATACTAAAGTTTTGTTGCAACGGAAAAAACTAGAGATCAAAGTGTCATAAAATCGCGACAGCTTTAGCTGGAGCGATTTTATCTTATGCTTTTGATCGAGAGTTTTTTCCAGGAGGCAACAAAATTTGAGTGAATTAATAAAATGATCCTGATTTAAACCCAGATCGTGTGGGTGTATTTTAGGGAGATTAATAAAAGACAGTAAATTTTAAAACCACTACACGTTTTACCATAGTGTAAGAAGGTTTTACGCACTCCTAGGCGCATTTTATCGCTGATAAAAGCTACTTAGCTTTTAATCGCTGATAAAAAGCTACCTAGCTTTTAATCAGATAAAAAATCATCTGCTTGGTTAGAATTTGAAACAATCACCAAGCTGATTGGTCGTATATTAATGGAGTGTATTAATCGAAACAAATGAATTTTATTTTGTTTTATTTTTATGCTGTGCATTCAAGTTAAATCGAACCACCCTTAATAAGTCATTTGATACTGACACACGTCAATTTTGTCTTTATGGGTCACATTTCTACGTAAAAATCATCTCCTCGTCAGCTTCTCCTCATAATAAACCACATATCAAAAACTTCAAATGAGAATAGGAATAGTATCTAGCCTGCAACATTTTTAATACAACGATGGGCAGTGTCGGAAAAATAAAATACTGTAACATAAATTTAATTACGTGGTTTTACTTATTTACAATTAAAATAAAAAAAAATATTAATTTATAACAGTAAATATTATTTATCACTTACAATTTATAACATAACACAAACGCATCGAAGTTGGAACTGAACTCGAAACACAATTTCATTTGCTTATATACCTAGAATGTTCTTCAGTGTTCAAGGACGCTTTAAAAGTTCTCGAACAAACACGTCATATTTCTCGGGATGATTACGTCACATCCACCTTCGTTCTTTATCGCCGACTTCGTCACACAATAATTGCAAGATCTTTCAAATAACGGTGTATAAATTGACTATGGGTCCCATTTGAAATTTTTAACAAGAGAGGGAGGGGGGATTTTTTCGTAGAAATGTGCCTCCCCCCCTGAAACCAAAGTTGGAGTGTGCATCGATTTTTTTTACTCAATATCAATTTATTGGTTTCCATAAATGTGTTTCACCATTTTTTTTATAGTAATCTGGGAGATTAGGAAAAAAGTTTGCACTTTTGAGTAAAGATATGAAAATTGGCACTTATGCTCTTTGACCCTTCCTCTTAGACTTCTGACGTGCGACGGCTGCCGATGATTTGTCGTACAACGAACTTTTCAATGTCTTACCGGAAATATTCATAATTTGTACCTACTAGTAAGGGATGAAAATACCTTCCCTACGTCACGTCGCGTCGTCGAAACTCGAGTTCCAAGCTTCAAAGGCGTTTTCTTCCCACACTTGTAGGAACCGGAGACGGCGTCGGAGCCGGTGATCGCGTCAAACACCGGGAGGGCAGCTGATCTTGATGGACCTGGAAAAAGTTGAGCATGTTCAGATAAAAAGCACAGCATCAAAACCTTGTCCTTTCTCTCAGTAATTCTATTCTTATGAACTCAAGAATAAGGGGTCCCGAGATAGGTTTTCTAATTTCTTAACATTTATGTAATCCGTTATTTATTTGGGAGAATGAGCTAATTAGAATCTAAAAGGCCGTATGACACTGTACTAAATTTAATGCCAGATTTATAAACATAATTTGAATCAAAATTTGATACAAAATTTTGAATAAAAAAATTTACTTCTGTCTGACACTATTACTAAATTTTGAAAGGAAAATTGTATTTGCGCCTGTGCTGTTTGGATTACTATATAGGGAATTGTGTTTATTTTCCAGCACTATATTCTGTGGTTCTAGTTTGGTTCAATATCTGTGGTTTTCACTAATAGATTTCTTTGCAACATTACCTATAAACTTTGTTTATTAACAAAGCTAACGGGCGATCAAAAATGAGTGGTTGTCGAGTCGCCTTTGGAAGTTCAAGCTAAATACGAATTCTCATGTAAACAAAAATTCCAAAGGTGACTCGACAGCAACTCATTCTTGATCGCATAGTATAAACTAAAGTCCCTAGATTACTAAAGTAATGCGAATAGCAGCCATTTTGGCTCAGTTTGGGAACCGTGAAATTTGAAAAACAACAGTGGGAAAGTATGTATTTTGTAGTCTCTCTCTTGGATTGTACAGATGCTTTTGGATAAGGCAAGTTTTGTGAGCGTATCGTTTAATAGCCTTTAACATCACAAGAAAAACAATTCTAAATATTTTAATTGATCTTCATTAAGTTTCCGAAAAATTCTCTTCACTTCTGAGTAGGTAATTTCTTTTTTCGGTTTTTGTTTTCTTGCAAAAGTGCCTACATGCGCTTTTCTAATGAATTAATATGGTTCATCAGAACTCTCTTTAATGTACACACAACTATTATAATACAAAACAACAAATGTCAAACCTGACACTAGATTGTCAAACGGCCATTTTGGCTCGTTTAGCAGTTTGTTTTTGTCTAATACGCTGGCCTAATGATTCGCGTTACTTTAGTAATCTAGGGACTTTAGTATAAACGAGGTATTATGGAATTTGTTGTAGTTACTGCAACTTCTATAATTTTAATAGCAAAAGTGTTATTGCGTTTAAAACAACGGCGTAGTCATTACAAATAAACAGATATGATGCGTGGCAACTTTTTGCGCAGTTTTTGTATATAATTTATGCAGTTTTTAGAACACGTTCTAAATAATTATTGCCCACAAATTTTGTTGCAAGTTTTCTTACAAAATGCGGATGACACTACACAAATTTTTGTCATAAAAATTTCGTACTAAATTTAGTACAGTGTCATACGGCCTTATTTACGCACAATACTTTAATTGTGTTTCAGGGTTAATCATCGCGCATTTCTACGCAACAACAACCTACGAATGTATAATTAGATGCCGGAACGCCTGGAAATTAGAATTTAAATTAAATCGTAATAACCGGATAACAAACCAATAGTGAAATTGCTCAAATTGTGGTTGAGTAACATTCAGGAGAAGCAATACTAGCCCTGTTTTAATTAAATTCCGATTGTGTGCAATTTTGCGTAATTTTAAAAAAGATTGCAATATCTATTTCAAAGTCTCGATTCGTATGAAGAAGTATTGTAATTGTGTTTATGCGTCCAACCACCACTAACCCGACATTATTTTCTTTTAGTTCAGCACAATAAAGTTTTATCGTTATGCGCATAATTTATGCGTTAGGCAATAAATGGAGGGGCATAATTTTCTTACATATAATCTCAGAATAGCAATTCCAGGTGTTAGGTAATCTGAATGGACTTATTTATTACTTATCCTTTTAAATAATTGGATCTTCTCTTAATAATATTATATTTTCAAATTCGGAGGGACATTGAACCCCATGATCCCCTCTCTTGACTACGGCAATGTCAATCAGAAAATTCTCTAAAAAAAGGTCATATTGTTTTTTCATTGTATGTACATTTCAATTATTTTTATTACGTTAAAAGTTAATTGTAAATCGGGATTAAGCGTGATTCCCATCATTGTCATTTGAATTCTAGGTCAATCTACTTTTGTATTAGAATTAAGATAAGAATAAAAAATACAAAACTGATTCTTAAAAACTCGAAAGAGGAAAATCGGCTAAGACTATTAGTGATGTAATTGTTTAAATAATCGCTTGTATTTTGTTTATTTAATTGTTAAGAAATTTCGTGTTATTCACATGAAATTATTTCTGCAGAATTTGCAAGAGTTTATCTAATGGTTTTCGTTTGCGATAAGAGTTTTATCGCTGCGTAAGCTAATTAATTTCAAAATAAGAACATGTTATCGCCGAAGTAAGCAGATGTTAATTCTTTCGAAGACGCAGTCTTTTGTTAAGGAAGGAGGAACGGAAGTGAGAAACTTAAAGTATTTGTGTTAGGGTAACTGGATAGTAGTTGATAGGATTTGGTTGTAAATTTATAAAAAAACGTATTTATTACTACTACTATGTTGGAAGTAGGTACCGACATAGACTTCTCCATCCCGGAAACTTTGACAATACAAAATTTAAGAACAAGATAGCAGTCATGACCTTCATTACTAGTGTGAACAGATCAATTTGTGCAACATACGGTACTTAGTTTTCTGTTGTTTCTCTATTAATTAGCATGTGGTTTCTTTCTAATAAGAATGTGCCAATTTTCTTTGTGGCGTTTTTATTAAAGCGCATCCAACACGTCCACGATTTGACACATATTGCTAACGGAAAAATGTCACAGATTCTTACTGATCACTTTCTAAATTCTTTTACAAAGCAAATAAAATTTCAAGATAATCGTGTACATTTATCGGTTCTGATGGACTTCTCTTTCAAATGAATAGACGTGTATCTCCACCCACGGTATTATTTCCTTCCTTTCCAAACGATAAACAGCCCGATGTTCGATGTGGTTGTACTTCAGAATGTGATGTGACTTTAACATGCAATGCTCTAGCGAGTTTTCTCGAGCACAATTCAGCCGAATCTCTCACGATCCTCCGACATTTAATAAAAGTATAGGTACTTATTGCACGAAACAGAGAAGGAAGTGTATTAACAAAACTGATGATATACCCAGTTCATAAAAACACAGTAGGAAATAGGTGTTCTTTTGAAATATGGCAGACTTGTTTCATTGCTATAATAATGTAACACGGCAATAGAATTGTTACATCCGCAATATATAAACAAGTTTACGATCCATCGTGAAAAACAGGGCTCAACAAATAAATATTACAAACAACAATTTAATTTAACGAAGTTTCACGCGATTGCGCATTGTTCTGTCTGAAATAAAGGGTTAAATCGTCAAATGTTATGGGCAGCAATGTGCTTTTCCGTTTTCTCGACAAAATTAATGATAATAGAGATTTAATCAAATTTGAACACCACGTCTATGCTTTTTTGTCAGAATTGCTTCTTGTTGAATAAATAAGGATCTATCTACACTGCTATTTCGCTAAAAAGGGGGTATGTCAGATTGATTGGAATCAAATGTGTAGTCCCCGCTACGGTTTAAATACATTACACAGTAGTAAAACTTACAAATTAAATCTGGTAGCTTTGGAATAGACATAGAAATGCTACGACGTACATCCTATGTGTCGCTTTAAATTACGATCACATCTGAAATTTCCTGCTGAAATCGCTTCTTATAATTGTACCACATTTAACGTTATAAAAGCTGAAGGGTGTGGAATTTTTAAGCAGAAAGTTAGTTTTCCCTGGGAATTATTAACAAGTGGTGGTGAGCATCTAACAATAATGTTTAATCGCACGATTTCAACTTGATTTTGATGATGATTTAAAGAATTCTTAAAAATACTCTAAAATGTGCATCAGTGCTTGAGAAAATCGTTAAGAAACTAAATTCAGCTGTATTAGTTTAGTGTCTTTTTGTCAATCTTTGTACAAATTGGTCACTTACTGTATGTTTTATTAAAAATTTAAATTAAATTGAGCTAAACAAGCTCTGACGTATACGAAAGATAAATAACATTAAAATTAAATATAAACACAAAATAATAACGACAAACTTTCAAGCGGTACCAATACGTAGAGCGGTTAAATGTGCCTAACAATTACACAAAATTCATCAAATCCTCGGCAATAAAATATATTCGAAACCGAGTAAAACTTTATTAAATAAACCGATTGGAGTAGTAAACCCCTAAAACTAAGTTCGAATTTCGTTGCATTTAAAATGAAAATAAACCTGGTCTAAATCAGCAACCACATTTTGTAGCTGGGTCGCGCATTCCTAGAAGGGAGCGGCGAAGAATCGCTTACAGTGACAGGTAATGGATAGTTACACAACATTCGTCAAGTCCTGAGCGTTAAAGTAATTTCATTAAGGCACAACTTTATTAAACTGATTGGAGTACCGTACTTTTAAAACTAATAGATTAATTTTGCTATTTCGTGTAAGTGTACAATGTATTACTTGAGGAAAACTCAGATTTTTCCGAGACCGTAAGTTCTCAACACAGCAGTGGGATATCTTTGCGGGGTTTTGAGACTGTAGGTGCAAAGTAATGGGTTTTTGTACACTCTAAACGGTAAAAACGTATCCACAAGAATTTGTATGCAACGAATTTATTTTAAAGAAACCGTTTTTTCAAATCAAGAAGATTTTTGAAATGTCTGACCTCACACCATCAACCAGCTTAAGGAATTACAGTTGTAATTCTCCACTTCCCCTGTCGGTTCGGGCCTTCGGGGGTAGGGTTGACGACTTCCGCTTCTGGAGATCGTAAAACGTGATCAATGGGCATTAGGCCAGTAAATGAACGTGGAATACGGCGATACTGTGTAATTTTCCACGTCTCCACCGAATCGCATGAAAATTTGGATTTAGGTAGGATTTAATTCTAAGCAACTTTTGTTCTATAGAGTTTTTTCACTAAGTCAATAGTATTCGAGTTAATTGCGAGTGAAAATGTTCATTTTTCAACAAAAAAACTACGTTTTCAGACGGTTTTTCGCAAATAACTCTAAAAGTAAGTATTGTATCGAAAAAAGTATTCTTAGCAAGAATATAGCTTATAAACAGACAAACAAAGTTTACTTTATTTATGTATTGTTTATATGATCTGTAAGTTTGACCGGTGCAAAGTGCTTATTTTTGAAAAAATGTAGTTTTGAAGTAAAAAAAAATTTTGAAATTTTGAAAAATTGTCATTTTTTTTCCAAATAACTATTAGTGTATTAGTTTAGTTAGTGAAAAATTGCCCACTGTAGTAAACTAAACTAATACACTAATAGTTATTTGGAAAAAAAAAACTTTTCAAAATTTCAAAATTTTTTTTTACTTCAAAACTACATTTTTTCAAAAATAAGCACTTTGCACCGGTCAAACTTACAGATCATATAAACAATACATAAATAAAGTAAACTGTAAAGCGGTAACGCTTAATTACAATTGGGGTGCTAATTAGGGGGTGATTTCCTCAATTATTTTTACCAAAAAAAAGGACCAACTTTATTTTGAGCGTAACTCACTTAGTTTTGATGCTAGGAACTTTTCTTAAAAACAAAAAGAAAGGTTTTTTCAAACACTTTTGTTGAGAAATGACACATTTTCTTTTGTACACAGTATTTTTATTTTCTGTATTTGAGATCCAGTTTTGTTATCATATTTCGTTCACGGTCAAGTTGGATAGAAAATTGTAACAACAGTTGTTGACGTAAAGTGTGTGCGATTCAGCTTTCAATTTTATTTTCGTTTTGTTGTTTTTGTTAATAAATTCCGCCTAATTCATGTTAGTTTTTTGTCACTCACCTTTATTACAGTCCATTAAGCTTCCCTGACATTTTTTGGTCCAATTCGACCACGGATAAGTGCCGAAATTCGTCATTTTTCACTTATAATTGCACAAGAGGTTTGTATTTTACCGAGTAAATTTGGGTTGTTAAGGTAATGAAAATCTGTTGCCTAGCAATTCGACGAGAAAAACTGTCAACTAATAAAAATGCGACACCGCAGGTGGAGCATTTTTAGGTTGACAGTTTTTCGAGTCCAATTGCTAAAAGGAAACAGATTTGAATTGCCACAACCCAAATTTGTTCGGTTTAAATACAAACCTCGAGTGTAATTCGGCAGGACAATTTAACGAACAAGAAATTCACCAAACTAATCAATTATTGACAGACGTCAAACTAGTCATATGGGTAAGGATAATGCGATTATTGGGTCGAAAATGAATAAGTGAAAAAACCACTAGTGCATTTGTCGCTGGAAAAGTTGCAGGTAACTTTTGCCGCTGTCAAAGTGACAATTTCACTGCGGCTTATGCGATTTTTTATACATGAGTTGAATTGTCACTTATAATTGCACAAGAGGTTTGTATTTTACCGAGTAAATTTGGGTTGTTTAGGTAATGAAAATCTGTTGCCTAGCAATTAGACGAGAAAAACTGTCAACTAATCAAAATGCGACACCGTAGGTGGAGCATTTTTAGGTTGACAGTTTTTCGAGTTCAATTGCTAAAAGGCAACAGATTTGAATTGCAACAACACAAATTTACTCGGTTTAAATACAAACCTCGAGTGTAATTCGGCAGGACAATTTAACGAACAAGAAATTCACCAAACTAACCAATTATTGACAGACGTCAAACTAGTCATATGGGAAAGGATAATGCGATAATTGGTTCGAAAATGAATAAGTGAAAAAACCACTAGTGCATTTGTCGCTGGAAAAGTTGCAGGTAACTTTTTCCGCTGTCAAAGTGACAATTTCACTGCGGCTTATGCGATTTTTTATACATGAGTTGAATTGTCAATGTTATAACATGCGCTAATGTGTTATTTTCGATCGCGCGCTATCACGGTGAACAATAAAAACTTGTACATCGATCCCTTGCAGTGAATTTTTGGATTGATTTTTCATGTGGGCAGCGTAACGTTTGTTAAAGTGGTTTTCGCGGCATTTATTAACATTATAAAACAAAGTTCGACAATCAAAAATTAATTATAATAATTTTTCCTTTACTCACTAAAAACTCGTGTGTTGTAAATGTTCTGCTGATTGAAAACGCAAGCTTTTCTTCAGTGATTGCGCGCATTTTTGAGTGACTTTAAATACAAACACTGAAATAGTGTGTGCATCGATTTTTCCAAGTTTCGTCGAGTTCCAGATCGAACCTGCAGCAACAACGAACGATTCCCAGTGAGCAAGAGGACTTTCACGAAGGTTTCGAACTAATTAATCAACGTCTTCACTTACACTCATTTTACCAGCAAACTGTGAGTTCTTTCCAACTATTTATTTCTGCGGATGCAAACGGCATCTCGTATTTCAACTCAGGACTTTACTAAAATAAATAGTTTTGAGCAATTAAATCAATCTTCAGAATTTTAAATTCGCATTTATTGTTTGTAAATTTGCTTTTTGGTCAATTTTTTACAACCGTTAAAATGGCCGAGCTGAGTGCCATCATTGAACGTCAAAACGAACTTTTCGGGTTCATATCTCGCACGGTTGAAAATCTAAACAAGTTAGGCAAAGATAACATTACGCTAGGCGCAATCAAGGGAAGAATTAAGAAGATTAACCAGCAATGGGAAGAATATCAAGACAATCATAAGAAATTGCTAACTCTTGAGGTGAAACGCGAAGAGTTCCCCTATTTTAGGCAAAATCTAATGAAGGCAGTGGATGAATCCTATGCCAAACAGATAGGTGTGTTACTTGATTTAGAAATCGCGGCTACTCCTATGCAAGCACCTTCCCAAGCACCCCATTTTCCACCCGAATTGGTTGAACTTCTTCAAGCCTTACGTGCGCAACCACACACCCAACCTCCTGTACAGCCTGTTGTGCAACTTCAGAGTCAATTGCCTCGCATAAATTTGCCAAAATTTGACGGCAATTACACCCATTGGCCACAATTTCGAGATCTTTTCACGTCTCTTGTTGGGTCAAAACCTAACCTACCACCGGTAGAAAAATTCCATAATCTAAAAACCAGTTTAGAAAAGGAAGCCCTTCAATTGATCAATAATTTAGCAATAACAGACGACAACTATCAAATAGCTTGGGATAAACTGAAAAACAAATATGAAAACAAACGTTTGCTAGTGAACGCACACCTTGCATCCCTCGATGCGATTCCTCCTGCGAAGTCCGAGTCAGCGACTGAACTCAAACGCATTCTCTTGTCAACCATTGAGGCTAAGGATGCTCTCCAAGCCTTGGGCAGGCCTGTCGATAATCACGAAGACTGGCTCGTGCACAAGACCACTAAGCGTCTTGACCCTCAAACACGACGCGATTGGGAGACTGCGAACGGGGCAGCCAATGACCCCATCTCTTTCGGTGAATTGCAAAAATTCCTCGAAACTCGTATAAAGGCACTAGAAGCCATTAACGAGAAAACTCTTACGAACCCAGCAAAACAGGTTCATCAAACTAAAAGCTTTTTTCCCTATAAAAAAGGAAAATCTGACGTGAGCTCACATCACGTTGCAACTACGAAATTACAAAATTCGTCAAGTCCACGTACTTGTTCGCTATGTTCACAAGAACATTTTATCTGGAAATGTGATCAATACAAAGCACTCAGCCCTTGTGAGAAAAGGCAGACTATAATTTCTAAAAATCTCTGCCTAAACTGCCTAGGCGCTCACAAAGTTCAAGAATGCAAGTCAAGGTTTCACTGTTTTAAATGTTCGGAAAAACACCATACGTCTATGCACGGAGTTAATTCTGGTGGTTCGTCACGCTCTCACTCGCAGACCATGACAGAGAACACAGCACCTGCGCCTGTACTATCAGAGTTGCCCACACAACTTCAGAGTCCTCAATCATCACTCCTGCAAGTTGTAAATCACTCTTCATGTACAACACCCAAACCTTCACTTTTGGCAACAGCTTACATCAGAGTTATTGCAGCGTCCGGCGCAAAAAGCTACACCAGAGCACTCGTTGACTCCTGTTCTACCGACAACTTGGTTTCTGAATCTCTGTCCCAGCGACTGAGATTACCCAGACGTTCAGCCCAATATCCAGTCAGTGGAACTGGCAAAAAAGCAACTTGCATTACACGGGGAGCAGTGTCCTTCGAAGTGAAGCCTCATTTTGATTCTGATTACAAGATTCCAGTCAACGCCTTTGTAGTGAGGGATCTCACTCATTACGTCCCGAACTGTCAAGACGATCAGCTCAATCTGCCGCATTTAAAAGACATACAATTTGCTGATCCAGATCACTCGTCTTCACAACCAATTGAAGTGATTCTTGGAGTTGGATCGTACTCTAGAATCCTCGAAGAAGGCATCCGTAAGGGCCCTGATCATACTCCAATCGCACAGAAAACCGCACTCGGATGGATATTGCTCGGTGAGCTATCCACTGATGTCGATCCATCGCAACCAGCCACTCTCGCAAGTCACCAGTGTCACATTGACAAACAACTCCCAGAGCTCCTTCAAAAATTCTGGGAACAAGAAGAAATTTTAATCAAGTCACAACACTTCAGTGACGAAGAGCAATTTGTTGAGGACCATTTTAAGAGAACACATTCTCGAGGTCCAGATGGCCGATACACGGTATGTTTACCAATTAAGCAACCAGAGATTCAACTTGGTGACTCTCTGACCCCAGCGACACGCATGTTTCAATATATGGAACGACGTTTTTCACGCAACGATGAGTTACAAGAGCATTATTCCAAATTTATGGATGAGTACCTTGAATTAGGTCACATCGAGAAGGTAGACGTTACAAGTGAATCATCCCCACCTTCAAGGTCGTTTTACCTACCTCATCATGGTGTCTTGAAAGCCACTAGCACAACCACCAAATTACGTGTCGTGTTTAATGGCTCCCAAAAGACAGACATGGGGAATTCTCTCAACGCACAGCTCTGCGTTGGCCCCAAACTCTTACCAGAACTTCCTGAAGTTCTGTTAAAATGGCGATCGCACAAAATCGCCATCTCATCGGACATGGAGAAAATGTATAGACAGATTTGGGTCCATGAGAGCGACAGAGACCTCCAACGTCTCTTGTGGTATGATCGAGACACCAAAACAATGGCTACTTATCGTCTTACCACCGTTCCTTTTGGATTGTCATCTTCACCATTCCAAGCAATCCGCACACTTCATCAATTAGCAGACGATGAACAAGAAAATTATCCCGTCGCTGCTAAACTTCTCAAGACTGACGCCTACGTCG
The DNA here is from genome assembly GCF_008802855.1 of Photinus pyralis. Classification (NCBI taxonomy): domain Eukaryota; kingdom Metazoa; phylum Arthropoda; class Insecta; order Coleoptera; family Lampyridae; genus Photinus; species Photinus pyralis. The sequence continues at coordinate 8,724,115 of NW_022170510.1, forward strand.
ATGACATCTTGTCAGGCGCCGACGATTTACCGACTGCCTTTGTGATACAAGAGCAGCTGATCAATCTCCTCAAGGCGGGCGGTTTTGCCTTGAGAAAGTGGACTTCCAACAATAGAAGTCTTGTAGATCGCCTGCCAGCTGACATGGTTGCTCAATCCAACTTAAATTGGCAATCAAGTCCAGTGTATAAAATGCTCGGGTTAACCTGGCAACCCGATGCTGACCATTTCATCTTCAACGTGAAGATGTCAGAGTTGCCTTCCAAAACTACTAAACGCCACGTGCTCTCCATGATCGCACAGCTGTTTGACCCTCTAGGCTGGCTCGCCCCAGCGATCGTGACTGCAAAAATCTTTATGCAATCACTCTGGCAACTAGACTTAGGTTGGGATGAACCCTTGCCAGACTGCAAGTCCAATAAGTGGAAAAATTTCTACTCCCAACTGAATCTACTCGCACAAGTCAAGATACCAAGGTATATCGGACTTTCACCATCTAATCGTCTTTGCGAACTCCATGGGTTTTCCGATGCTTCGGAGCAAGCATACTCGGCTGTCCTCTACATACGAGTGTCAAACAACAATGACTTGTCAACAGTCAGATTACTGGTTTCAAAAACCAAGGTTGCGCCATTGAAAATGATAACCTTGCCCAAGTTGGAACTGAACGCAGCTCTTCTGCTGGCTAAACTTTCATCGGTGGTGCAAACTACACTCAACTTACAGCAGGTACCTCTGCACTTGCACTCTGATTCGACCATAACACTCCATTGGATCAGAGGTCATCCTACTCGATGGAAAACATTCGTGGCAAACCGAGTCTCTCAAATTCAAAGACTCGTACCAGATGGTCACTGGCACCACGTCTCATCAGGGGACAATCCAGCTGACATCGCCACTCGCGAACTGGACATTTCAGACTTCATCCAACGGGATAATTGGTGGAACTGTTCGGCCTTATGTCTCACTGACGTCACACCATGGCCCACATCCACAATCATTCCATCTCCTGATGCTGTCCTAGAAGAGAAAACCATTGTTGTTCATCAAACAATACCTACCATCAAGGAACCATGGGATCTTATTCAAAGATACTCTCAACTTACCAAATTATCTTCGGTAACAGCATGGATTCTACGCTTTGTGACAAACGCTGCTGAGCGTAAGAGCATCAAGTTAAGCTCACGTGGAGCTCACGACATCGTGTCCCATTCAAGGAATGTGTCACCTCTAGAACTTGAAAACGCCAAACAATTTTGGATTCATCAAGTTCAGAAACAATACTTCCAACGAGAGATTGATCGACTTACCCACGATCCTCTCTGCAATATCAAGGGACCTCTCGCACGTCTTACACCATTCATCGACGATCATGGACTTCTACGGGTCGGAGGTCGTCTGAAACACTCGCTTCTCGATGCTGATGAAAAACAACCAGTCATTCTGCCACGAGAGTCGTTTTTCACCACATTGATTATTCGTTATTATCATGAAAAAACTCTTCACGGTGGCATCCAACTAACTCTTTGTCAAATCCGTCGCAAGTACTGGATTTTAAGAGGACGCAGCGCAGTGAAAACTATCATCTTTAAATGCCTTAAGTGTTGGAGACAGCGTAAAGCAACAGCTCAACAGCTGATGGGAAACTTACCTAAAAATCGCGTTACTCCATCAAGAGCTTTTCTCAACACTGGAGTTGACTACGCTGGACCAATCTGGTTAAAAACCACAAAAGGGCGTGGCCATAAAGCAAACAAAGGCTACATCTCAGTCTTCGTGTGTCTCGCTACACGAGCAATCCACCTCGAAGTTGTATCAGATTATACATCCGACGCGTTCATTGCAGCCTACAAAAGATTTACGGCAAGGCGCGGAATATGTGCTACCCTACGTAGCGACTGCGGTACTACACTCGTGGGAGCCGACGCAGAGTTGAGAAAACTTTTCGATTCAGCTCGACAAGAATCGCGACACATTGAGCATCTTCTCGCTCAAGACGGAACCCAGTGGATTTTTAACCCACCTGCCGCTCCACACTTTGGTGGGATTTGGGAGGCAGGCGTGAAGTCTACCAAGCACCATCTAAAGAGAACTATCGGTGAGTCGACCATCACCTTTGAAGAGATGTCGACCTTGCTCGCACAAGTCGAAGCGTGTCTCAACTCACGGCCGCTTCAAGCCCTAACGGACGACCCTGACGACTTGTCAGTTCTAACCCCTGGACACTTCCTCATCGGAGGTCCTCCAGCTACAATTCCGGAGCCCTCTCTTGCTGACATCTCAGTCAATCGACTCTCCCGTTGGCAACTCATACGTCAACAGTACGAGCATTTCTGGCAGAGATGGTCTCACGAATATCTTCATGAATTCCAAACTCGCTCAAAATGGCAAACTCGTGAGCCACAAGTCAAAATTGGAGACTTGGCAGTGCTAAAAAATGAACTGCAACCAACTTCCAAGTGGGTTCTTGCCAGAATCATTGACGTTCATCCCGGTCAAGACGGAGTTGTTCGAGTCGTAACAGTACGCACAGCCACTTCGACTTTCAAGCGCCCAATCGTCAAGCTCTGTCTGCTTCCAAGGACAGACGAAAAGGATGACATCGCCTGAAGTTATTTGTGCTTGCTATTAACTCAGTGTATTAGTGTGAAGTTACAGTTTTTTTTCAAATTTATTCATCGTGTTAGATGAAGGCGGGCGGAATGTTGAGAAATGACACATTTTCTTTTGTACACAGTATTTTTATTTTCTGTATTTGAGATCCAGTTTTGTTATCATATTTCGTTCACGGTCAAGTTGGATAGAAAATTGTAACAACAGTTGTTGACGTTAAAGTGTGTGCGATTCAGCTTTCAATTTTATTTTCGTTTTGTTGTTTTTGTTAATAAATTCCGCCTAATTCATGTTAGTTTTTTGTCACTCACCTTTATTACAGTCCATTAAGCTTCCCTGACAACTTTAAAAAAGTATTCATAACTTTTCCCCGAAAAGTGCTTCATTTTTTAGTTATTTCATGTTGAAGTACTCGATTTGGAATTTGACGAATGAGAACCTACTTTTCATGAGCTACAACTTTGCTTCTACTGGGTCTACAGACTTCATATATTTGTCTGTTTATAAGCTATATTCTTGCTAAGAATACTTTTTTCGATACAATACTTACTTTTAGAGTTATTTGCGAAAAACCGTCTGAAAACGTAGTTTTTTTGTTGAAAAATGAACATTTTCACTCGCAATTAACTCGAATACTATTGACTTAATGAAAAAACTCTATAGAACAAAAGTTGCTTAGAATTACTCAATTTATCAATTTCCGGACTTATTTTGAACGTATCTTTTTTTCCCCCCCGAGAAGGGGTGGCATTCACCCCCCAAGTAAAAGCAACCCTGGGCTCAAGTTCAACTTTGAATTAGAGGGTAAGAGGAACCTAAATCCAAATTTTCATGCGATTCGGTGGAGACACGAAAAATTACACGGCAAAACGGTCATTTACTGGCCTACATGGAAGGCGACGTATCCACAAATTAATAATTATTTATGATATTAATGATTTCACCTCGGAATGAGAGATAATAAACTATAAACTTATATAAACCTTCATTTTGGTATTCTGAAAGTTGTCTCAAAAGTCTCATAAAATTTTGTGTCCGGGCCTTCAGATATTGAAGCTGAAAGGGTACAAAAATCGTTTTTTTACCAATATCTTGTTTCCTATGGTTTTATTGCCATTTGCATTTGTTATAAAAATTGTAGAGAATAAAATTTTCTACAGCTTTTGTCCCAAACATTTTTTTATATACATACAACCGTTTTTGGGAGAGAGAGCAGAGAGCGCGCCCACTTACCGATTTACCATACTGCAAGGTCAACTGTAAGTGCCAGTAAATAAGCACTTCACAGAAAATAAATCTCTTAAGCTCCTTTAACAGTTAGCGGTACTATATACCAATTGGATATATCAACTTTTTCTTTAGTTGAATACATCGCACATGAACGAAAATTATGATACGGAAGTCAAAGCGATAATATTCAAATTAATTACATTGACAGGCAGATCTTCATTTGTTGTAGGTAGTTATCTTGGTTACATAAAGTTAGGCGTCCCTCAGAAGACTTTTTATCATTTAAAAGTAGACATAGGAAATTCCTATAGAAAATCCCTATGTCCACTTCTATCACTGTATATGAAAATTGAAATGTTATATTAAAATACGATTTCGGCTAAAATTTAATACAAAACTCGTCAGTAAAATGACATTACCTGTAATGTGTCATTTTCCTGACTTTTATGTAAATAATTATTCTTGAATTTAACATTCGTTATGCTGTTATACACGATTGTCAGAGCAATCGTAGTCGGACCAAATCTTGCTTTTGCTAGTGTAAAATGATTCGAATTATTGATTCTTTTTGAGTATTAATTACAGTTTAATATACGATTGCCTCAGTGTCAGACGTTAAGCTTTGCTATATCGCAATATTTTATGTGCAGCGTGATTCGCTGTTCCTTTTATTTGTTTGTTGTGTGATTGTGTAATAGAAATTTGCAAAACGCACCCTTATGAATTGAGACGGCCGCTACCAAAATCAAAGGTAATTTTGTTATGACTCCTTGATCTTTATTGTTCAACAGATTCTTAGTAATCCATAAATGAACAATCATAAAAGTAAATATACAAACGTATATATACTGCATTATTAACATTATTATAGAAAAAGTAAAAAAAAGATAAATGGAATATAATTATTAGAAATCAGTAAGAAAAGTAAACAAACAGTAACAGAAAAGGGTAAGTGTATATAATAGTACACTTAATGTTGCAAAGTAGAAAGCAATTCTATGAACAAAGGCAAAATAATTTCAAAATTCTGTTAATTAAAAATAGAACTTAAAACATTCGATAAGGAATTATAATTAATGTCTCAGTTCTGACAATTCATATTATAATTACATACCATTATTAAAGGTGGAGTTCTACGAAGAAGATTGGATTTTGGAGTAGGATAAGTGTTTAAAAGGCTTAAAATGATTTAGGAACGTACCAATTAAATTTTAGGTAATTCTTCTGCAAAATCTACAATGAATGATTAATCATCACACTCGCTGTAACATTCCCCGGCCTTAATTCTTTTATCTGTAGGTACACAAACTCACGTTTTGATTTCCGTCTCAAAAAATATTACCCGCTACCACAAATCACAAAGACGGCATGATACGGAAGCCAATTTTGTCAAAAAAATCTTTCTTGCGAACTATACCTGCTTGCTTTCTTAAAGATCCGAATTATGAGCCTATAATGGTCGCCTTGATTGCTATATCGGGAATTTCACTAATTAATTCTCTGACTAATCCCCTTCTATTTTTGGTTAATTAGTAGGTACTATGCCTCCTTTTTATATCACGTGTAGCAAAGTTCATCACGTTTTCTTAAGAATAAATCTGATTGGAGGTCCGGCGAAGCACCTAATTTTTGATTACTCCTACTTCTTATGGTCTAAAGAATTATCTCTTCCTCCATTTGCAGGTGTAACTAAATAGCTCCGATTAAGAAGACGAATGCGAAATAAACGCAAGACATCTTTGCTCGGAAAATTTCTGAAATCCATTAAGAAACAAAGTCGCATAGAAATTAAACAACGCAGGATATTTACCCGTCCGTTACACTGCAATTAACTATTTATTCTTTCAAATTCTACCAAATGCCACTCATCTTGAAAATCATTTTGAACCTTTAAATATTGAGAACCTATTACTCAAATTTATTCTCAAATCCCAAAAGATTAAAAAATTCCCAGTTTAACTATTTCTGCGAAAAAATCGAAAATTTAAACACAAATACTATAAGATATTAGAAACGCCCGAATATATTACAAGGAGAGACTTTGGGTAACTTTTTCCGACAATCATATCAAAGCTCACAGAAACCAATGGAAATGTTTAAGATCGGTTTCAGAAATCTAAATTTGCAGACCATTTGTAATGTGTTGGGTGGCGATTATCATACCTACTATATATTATTCATTAATAAATAATATATTTGGCTAATCACACGACCAAATTGTGCTCTACATTGAATTGAGGAGAAATTCTACCTACACCTGCTGATGAAGTTCCATAAACCGAATTATTGCTTTGCTGTGCTACGCCTAAGCCGTACATATTGCAAGTCAATTAAATTTCGTTCGTCGCTTTGATCATAAATAGAAACTCGTGTTGTCATAGAGACAACGTTTCAAACGGTAATATTGTTTTATGAACCTCCGTCAAATTCAAATCTAAGGATTACATTTTGGTTTGATCATCGCCAGAAACAAAAAACTTAAGTATAAATAATAGAGTACGCCTAATTGTTTTACCTACGTAAATAATTAATTACGAGATATACCTATTAACGTACTGGCTATGGAATTGGCGATGCTTGAATTTGCTTTTCATACCCTCGACATGGCTATGTATGCACCTTGAATTGAATAGGCTTTAGGCTGAAGTACGTTGACATGAGCGTGCATGGCAGTATTATTCAAAACGTACCTAGAACACAGCAGAATTTACAGTTTGAATCGTGAATGCCATTATAGTATAATTTTCACCAACCACAAATAAGAAAGAGCTTTACGCTAAAATTGGGAGAACTGTTTCAACGGTCTGGCGGTTGTCCATTGTGCAGAGAAACAAATAGTGCTAGTGAAATGGATATATTTGAAGATGAATTAGAGGAGTTAATAATATTGATTCATTATAACCAAATAATTTGGTGAGACAGATAACAGACAATACCTAGTTTATAGATTACTAATTTATAGTCAATAGATTATATCTTGTTTACAAACATCATTTAACATATACACACCAATAATCCCGAACAGTTATAATGGAAGGTATTTTGAGCAAATCAGTAAGCAATTAGAAGAGTTGAATAAAACAACGGAGCGCATCGAGTATAAGATGGACGAGTGTCAACGCCAGATTTTAGAAATAAAAAAGGAAAACACAAACCTTAAATACGAAAATGAGGTCACCCCAAGCCACGTATTCAAAGAAGGCGGCAAGTATGCGTTGCCTATCAAGGAACTAATGGGAATACTTCAACAGAGACGACGACAAATGCGTGGAAACGGGCCGAAACCAAAGAAGAAAAACAGGAAGAAAGAAAAAAGTACTGGAAACTCGCGACGTGGAATGTAAGGGGAATAAACGGAAAGAACTCAGTAACAAATGCAGCAAGTATGGGTTATAGTTATAGTAGGCGTAACGGAGACAAAAAAGAAAGGATTTGGAGAAGAAATGATGGAAAAAGGGCAGTTACTGGTCTATAGGGGAGTAGAAATGATAAAAATGGCAAAAGCAGGAATAGCGAGCATAATTTCGGGGAATAGAATCAATCAATTACAAAAATGGCAGGGATATTCAGATAAGATACTTACGGTAGAGCTAAAATCAAGTGAGAAGAAACCTTTGTGGTAGTGTATGGACCGAACGAGGATGAGGAAGTGGAAGTTAAAAACGCTTCTTGGGAGGAGCTTACACAGACAGTTGAAAACTGCCGAGGTACAGTCTATATAATCTGTGACTTCAACAGTAGAGTTGGAAACAAAAACGACGGTTATGAAAGGATCCTATGGAAACATGGGGAAAACGTAAAGAATAACAATGGACAAAGACATAGATTTCTGCCAATTAAATAATTTCATTATTGCAAATACTTTCTACCAGCACAAGAACATACGCAAAATAACAAGGGCAGCACCAAACCGAGGAGAAGAATCAATTATTGACTACGTATTAGTACAAGAGGGAAGAAAGCGTACAGTCATAGATGTAAAAGTGCGAAGAGGTGTAGAAATGGGTAGCGACCCCCATTTATTAGTAGCCAACATTAAAGACGAACACAATTATTCAAATAGAACGGAAAAGAAAGAACTGCAAATCGAATTTGAACTCATAAAATCATTCAAGCTAAGAGACAGCGAAACAGCGAATGTAAAAAAAGAAGTAAAGAAGAAAATTGCAGGTTAATTGCGAATACCTAGAAGAGCTATGGAAGAGCTTTTCAGTAACATTTTATTAAATGCAGCAAAGAAGGCATGTGGAGTGGGAAGGGCGACAAATAGAAAAAGGCAAACGGCATGGTGGTCGAAAAATGTAAAGGGACAAGTTAAAAGGAAGAAACAGGCATGGCAGAAATACTTAAACAGCAAGACGAAGGACAAAATTACGAAATGTACAAACAGCAACGAAGAAATGTTAAGGAAATCATACAGGAGGCAAAGCAGATTACATGCGGAGACAGTTCGGCGAAAAAATGGAAACGGACAGCAAAAGAATCTGTTCTACAAGACCATTAAGTCACTTAAGGTAGAACAAAAAAAACAGATACCATAAAAAATAAAGACGGGTTGATACTTACGGAAAGACAACAAATAATGAGCAGGTATATTTTGAGGAGTTATTAAATGTCGCAACTGCCACAGAAACTGAACCACATGGAAGGATCTAGACGACAATAAAAAATAACAACATAACGATTGAAGAGCTAACAGAAAGTATTAAAATGTTGAAACAGGAAAAGCGCCAGGACATGATAAAATAACAGCAGAAATGGTAAAAGAAATAGGAGAAGAGGGAGGACACTTAGTCTACAACTTTTTATTGAGAAGTCTGATCGAAAAAGTACGAATTGTTTTGGATTCTACGCACCAAAATTAATAAGAAAAAGTGTTTTCCCGAGAAATTTTGGTGCAGTCGATTTTTGGTAAAAAAGAAAGGTTATACACTGCCTTTTTTTGAGGCCCGAAAAAAAAATTGTCTCAGATCGACCTGAAAAAAAAATTTTCTTATAGAATGTGGCCTGTGGAATCCATAATTTCAAACAGTTCCAAGATTGGGCTACTAGTTCAAAAGCTACAGCCCTTTGAATTTTCTTTCGAAATTGGTTTCTATATATTACTAAAAATTTTTAACAATAAGCAATAAGCCACCTCAACCCAGGTTCGAACACCCGACCTCCGGATTTCTAGCCCAACTCTCTACCATGATCAACAAAATTTCAAAACCAGAAAAGCGGTACAGAAGGATCTGCTTAAAAAAGACGTAATTAACTGTTTTAAGTTTTTTAGCTGTCAGACGACTATTTCTCCCTACTATAATTCTTAATGACTTAATTCCAAAAACAAAATGGCGATATCTACATTTACTATTCAATCCCAGAACAAGCTGACTGAGGGCTTTTCACGATTATTTTAGCTTTATTTATTTATTTATTTATTTATTGTCCCTCTTGTTCTAGGCCCTCAACAGGCTTACGCCCAATTACAGAGTAACCCGCATAATGCTTTTTAGAGGTGCCCCTGCAGAAGGTCTCAAGTTGTTCTATACTACTTCGGTATTTACCTTACGAATTAGGAAAAATGCAGGAAAACCTTATTCGGAGTAGCCGGCAGAATGCTCGAAACTGATCTAAGGAAATTCCCATCTCTGCTACAGATGAAAAATTCACCTCAAACCAGGTTCGAACACCCGAGCTCCGGATTTATACCCCAACGCTCTATACCACTGAGCTATAATGCCGGTCATGATGAACTAAGGATTGCAACTTTATATAGCCTGTAAAAAAGACTGATTGTGAGATCCACTTGAGCTATCGCGGCGCCGTAATAATGGATTTCCAACACGGTTTAAAATTGTATTAGTATAATTCCACCACAGATATCTTTTTGTCGGATAGATTAACTATCTATACTCGACCTTAGTTTGCACAGACGTTATCAATTCTGTTTTTGGGAAATATTGTAATGCCAACGTATTAACAAAATAAAAAAAAAACACAATAAACGTTAGAATTGCGCGTTATTTGTGCTAGGCCGACTAATGTATTTTACAAAATGTAGGTTCTTGAAAAATAATGAAAAGGGACTTTTTGTTTGTGCGAAAAATGTTTGTAACTATCTTCCCAACTACCGAAGATACATGGTCAAGAGATTGTACGTCAATTTTAGAACACCCGGTATATGAGCATTCATACAGTATTAAAATTATCTCGATTTTTATCTAAACATAATTGTCTTTTTTATCTTTATCTAGATAACACAAGAGCATTCTTATCTTTCTTATCTATCGTAGATTAAGCAAATTCTTATTTATCTTATCTTTATCTAGATGAATTTGAAATTACCTTTGAATAACACTGCATTTGGCGTTGACAAACTTTCGGGGAGAGAAAGTTTGTTGACAAGTGCGACACGAAGCAATTGACAATTGAACCCTGTATGGGTTTATATTGTTACATTTAAACAATTTACTTAAAGCCATTTTTCACGAATCTACAGCATTTTCTTGGGAGAGGAAAACTTTGCATTTTAAATGTGAAGATAAAGTTCAGCGTATATGAATGTACGCTCAAGTTCAAACAGATTTCTCACGGCAACCCAAAGCTTCAACTTCACTTTCAAGCAATTTTCGTTTAGAATACGTGAGGAAATGTGACTTCATAGGTAATCCTTGAACCTGACAAACGTGAATATAAAACTGAATATATGGATGCGTGCTCAGGATTTCATAAATCAATGTATATTTTGAATCTGTTGCATATTTTATTGAAACGGTGAGTTCGTTTTTGTGGTAGACCATTATTAACGCTAAAATGCGTTGAAATTTGTTTATTACAATATAGTTTCATTAATTAAAATTATCGATTAGCGAGGAATAATTAGTATTGATCTGGAACCTTTGGTCATCAACGTCAGAGGGGCCTTTTTATTCATTAAGGCGCTCAAGAAATGTCTTACATACTACGATGACGGCTTATTAATAAAAAAAGGTGGACTGGGGAAAGCACCAGTGAAGATGGTGAATTTTAAATGGTTTTGCTTCACATAACAATATTGATACTTGAAACGAAGTTTAGTAAATTAGAATTAAGGGAGAACGGAGTTTCAGGGAGAAATGGTAATAGAACGCCTAAGAAAGGATGTACCAGAAAGCTAATTACACATGAAGGCATATATATAATATATTAATCACTACCTCTGTTCCAAAATGGACTCATTATCTAGCTTCACGCTCACGTAACTCCGTATTCTAGGTCTAAGTCTATGCGAACAAAGAAAATCTGTTGAAGTATGCGATTTTAAACTGATATTCAAACACTTTTTTTGACATACAAACACCACAAAATTATCGAAATGGATTAATTATTTACCAACTGAATTATAGAATTAACACAAACTCGCTCACATTTATAGTGTCTTTTTTGCTGTACAGCAAGAGCATCGTTCATCAAGATGATGATGTATGTGCTTAAAATGAACTTTACATTTTGATAGCGCAAACATTAATCAACCTTTTCATCAATTATACACAACAGTGGTCAGTGGACGCATGTGTTACATTCGTAGCACAACATTTCCGCCACGAAAAAAGACGCAATATATAAACGATATGTGCGATAAAATAATTTAATAAATGAAATTGATTTTTCTTCCTGTGAAATTCAATTACGTAGATATAAATTGCAGGATGCTGTTTACATTAATACTTTTTCGCCCTCGAACAAAAACCTTTTCTCTCAATTATGATAGAAGCATGGTGCTAATATTTCCAAGCAGCGTCGGTTATAATGCCGAGGCATTAATTAGAGCTCCTTCATTTTCCAATAAGTTCACTAAAGGAACAGCGGGTACGCAATCCCTTCTTAGTCTATAAACCTCTATAGTTTCGTAGTACTTAGTGGGTACGTTTTGAATAGTAGGTATTAAAGGACGAGATAGGGGGTAGGTATATTCAATCATTACGTCAATATAGGACAATACCGAAAACAATTTGCTAATGTAGGTATAGCTTTGTAGTGCTCAGTAACGGAAATGTTAAACGTCGTTACATACTAAAGAGTCATCTTTAAAAGATGGAAACCGTCTTTGCTGTATGATCCCCGTTTTCCTTGTTGTATTATACCTTGTTCTTGGAGAGTTCACTTTTCACTTCTTTTATTGTGACAATTTTGTTGAGTTGTTATTGATTACATACGTAAACTGATAAAAACATTATAACATAACATCTCCCCCCTTTAAATGGGGTCTTAACTCGTGTTTAATCTGTACATATATAAAATTTATTGAACATTGTTGCTCCACAGGAAAAAAGCACACATTGCCTACTGCTTGTTTGACCACTCTGTTAGTATTTTAATGGAGACCACTCGCTAAATATTGTCCTTTCCTGAGAGTTCCATTCGCCAGTATCCAACTGGTACGTTTTCCATTCACTTCTATTTTGTGCTTCTTATTTCCAATCTTTCTGATGTCATCTCCCCACCTCATCTGGAATCGCCCATTTACTCTATTTCCTATCCATGGTCTCGATTGTTATACTATGTTATTCCATCTATTGCCTTCTTGTTGGGCGTTATGGCCTGCGAAGCTCCATTTTAGTCTGGTTACTTGTTGTTTTGCGTCTTTGACTTTTGTTTTGTTTCTTACCCATCTGTTTTGTTTCTTGTGTTTTAATTTTACTCCTAACATAGCTCTTTGCGTTTTCGCTTTTTATCCATGTTTTTTTTATCTGAAATTAAGACACTTCAACTACGTGGTCATTAGCGCCGTGTGATACATGTTGACACAGTATGTTATATTTCTAGTTTCATTAGTTTGATAAATCTAATTATGTTTGCTATATTGGTATTTGTTGTTAGGTTGGTCGTCTGATCGTTCGTAATGTTACAATTCCTTCGTTCGTTTTCAAAAGCATTGCACTCGGTTATTAGGTGATTTATTGACATTGGGACTTGGCAATGTTCACACATTTTTGGTCGCTCTTTCCTCATTAGGTGGCCGTGGGTAACTCGGGTATGTCCAATTCTCAGCCTTGTGATGTCCCCTGGTCTCTTCTTCGTGTCAATTTATGGTAACCGCCATCGAAGAATGTATAGTGTCTCTAATTGCTCGTAGTTTGTTCGTCAGTGGGTCGATAGCTTTCCATTGGATTTCCCATTTTTGTCTAAGGTTTTTGTGGATACTTTTTTTGAGGTCGTGGGTTGTGAGCACTTTTTCGTCGATATTTGGTTTTTCAGTCGCTTCTTTGGCTAACTTATCTGCGGCTTCGTTTCCTGCGATACCTATGTGTGATGGGATCCAGATGTAGTCCACAGTCTTGCCGTTGTTGTGTACATCCTCATTTAAGTCGGAGATTTGTTTAATTAGGGGGTTTGGCGATAAAAAGTTCTTTATGGACTTCAGTACACTTGTAGAGTCGGAGAGAATCACATACTGTTTATTTTCACTTTGTTTTATGTACTTTAGAGCTTTTATTATAGCTACCGCTTCGTCTGTGTAATTTGAAGTGTCTTCCGCTAGGCTAGGCGGTACATTTCATTATAGTCTTTGTGTATGAAGGCACATCCAGTTCTGTGATTTTTTTACCGAACCGTCCGTGTATATGAGTTCGTGGTTTAGAAACTTGTCATTAATTATTTCATTTAGTTTGTTGGTATAAAATTTTGGGTTGGTTTCTGTTTTTATATAGACTAATAGATCGAAGTGGATACTAGGGGAGTTAGTTAACCAGAAAGGAGTGACGAAAGGATACTTATAGGTTGGGATAGGTAAAGGTTTGTTCAGGGAGAAGAGGATTTTTTGTGCCCTTATACTGAGTGGTATGATTCGTGGGTGGTGTGGTTGGGTGTTTAAGGCCTGTGTGGTGAAAAGTGTAGAGTTTATGTGATTATTATTAGATATACAAGCTATTGCATAGTTGCTTACGATTTTTTCCCTTCGTAGTTCTAGGGTGGGCTCTCCAGCTTCGCATAGTATGCTAATAGTTGGGCTGGTAAGGAAAGCTCCGATAGCGAAACGAAGACCTGCGTGGCGAATTGCGTCAATGGTTTTCAAAATATTTTTGTTTGCAGCTCCGTATACTATGCTGCCGTAGTCTATTTTGGACAGGATTAATGTTTTGTAGAGTAGTTTTAATGTGTTTGTAGCGTTTTATTACAAAATACAATAAAAGAACTATTAGCGATTTGAAAATATAACAGAATGTCAAATATTAATTATTTATTATCCTACCTAGACAACCACCTATATTGTCATGGTCGCCACATGTTCCTGTCAGCGCCCCATTCGTAATTTGATAATGATTTGAGTAGATTGAGTCGTTGTTTGCAGTCCTTTTTGAGTTGGTTTAAGTGTGGTATCCAAGAGAGTTGAGAGTCGAAGATCATCCCCAAATGTTTTATACAATTTTGATAAGCAATAGGTTGTCCGTTTAAAATTAAAGGAGGAGGTGTGCAGTTCATTTTTCGTCTAGTGAAGCAAATTGCTTTTGTTTTTTGAGGTGAGAATTTAAAGCCCGTGTTCTCTGTCCATTGTGTTAAGTTAGTTATTGTGTTTTGCAGCTGTGATGTTATGTCTACAAGTTTTCTTCCTTTGCAATATATTATAATGTCGTCTGCATATAGTTGATTTTTTACTGGGCTGTTTACAGATTCTACGACGTCATTTATTGCTAAGAGAAAGAGTGTGTAGCGAAGAACTTTTACTTTCGCTTTCTAAAAAGTGAAACTGAGTTCCGCTTAAATGATCCCTTTTGTACAGGACTGAAAGTGACCGGTCCTTTTCACATCAATTATTCGACACCCACATGTACTACCCCTTATAAGTATGGGTTGCGCTGTTGGACATCAAAAACGTAACCCTTCACGGCGACACAGATGTTTATAAGGGTAGTTCCTATTAGATGCAAGTTAGTTAGTTTGGTTCCTCGTTAGGCGCTTGTAAAATCATTTTTGTTGCTATAATAAAGGTTTATTAATTGTTTGAATCCCAAATACAAACAATTCCTGAAGTGCACATATACCCAGCACCTCAAGTGTTACACTCAGTACAGACCCTTGCGGAACATCATTTTCCTGGGTGAACTGATTTGATAAGCTGTTACCTATTTTTACAGTGAAATATCGTTCTTGCATAAATTGGCTAATAAAATCCAAGATGTTGCCTTCTAAGCCTATCTTTTTTGCTATTTCCATTACTCTTCTTCTCCAAACCAGGTCGTATGCTTTCTCGAGGTCGAAGACTACTGCTACAGTGTGTTGTTTATTTAGGAAACCGGTTCGCACCCTGTGTCCAGCTTAACAATAGGATCTATCGTTGAGCGATTTTTCCTAAAACCGCTTTGGTGTCTAGTGACACGGATACCATATTAGACGTTTGTTAATCATTTTTTCAAAGAGTTTACTCATGCAGCGTTTGCTTTAGTCAAGGTCCATGTTTGGCACGCGTGTTTAAGGATTGGGAGTATGCACTGGTCGAATACTCTTGTTTTTAAGTACTGCGGTATTTTCTTATTCTTTAGCACCCATTTTAATTTTCCAAATCCTGCCCAGGCTAATCTAGTCCCCCTTGTTACCTCCGTTGGTTGATTTTCCTTATTTATTTTTATTATCTGTCCCAGATATATATAGTCGTTGACCGCTTCTATATTGTGTATTGTTATGTTTCTAGTATCTCATGTGTTTGTCATTGTTTTGGTTTTGTCGTAGTTAATTTTCAGACCTACATGATCGGATTCATTTGCTAGTTCGGTTAGCATAGTTTGTAGTTATTCGAAGGCAGAAGCTATTATTACTACATCATCTGCATACCTCAAGTGATTTAGTTTCTTTCCATTTATATTTATCCCCATGTTTACCCAGTCCATTGCTCTGAATATATCTTCTAGTGCTAATGTGAATAGTTTAGGAGAAATAACATCGCTCTGTCGTACTCCTCTCTCAATTGGAATAGGTTTTGTGGTTTCTTCTAGTTGTATTGTCATTGTTGCTTTCTTATAAATGTTGTGTATTAGCATTCTGTATCTAGAATCTATTCTACATTCGTTTTTAGCTTTTCCTATTGCCCACATTTCAAAGCTATCGAAGGCTTTTTCATAATCGATGAATGCTAAATGCATGTCTAGGTGATATTCGTTTGCTTTCCCGATTCGGTGGTGCTGTATCCTTTTCGAAGTCCTGCTTGTTCCGCTGGTTGATACGAATCCATTTTTATGTTAGCCTGTTGTTAATTCTCATGAATAGTTTATAGGTTTGCGACAGTAGTGAGATGGGTATATAATTCATTAAGTCCTTTTTGTCGCCTTTTTTAAATAACAAGATTGTATGACTTTCATTCCATTCTCCTTTATGTAGGCATTGATTTAAGAGATTTCTTAATATTTCCATGACTTCTTCTTTTCCCTCTTTTAACATTTCGGCTAAAATTCCATCTTGTCCCGGTGCTTTGTTATTCTTTAGCTGTGATAGTGCGGCTCCAATTTCGTAATTCTCTATTTTTGGTAGTATTTCTGAGTTCAAGTTCGTAATTTTTTTCTTAATTCTTCTATGTTAACGTTTCCATCTTTCTTAGAGGTGATATTTTAGTTGTATTTCTAATTTCATTTCCTGCTTCATCATTTATTGAACTAAGTAGTGGTTTCCATAAATTTGGTCGTAAGCATTTTAGGCCCCTATTCCTCTCGATTACCTTTTCGATTTCGATTTCATTATATTTTCTTAGGTCTTCTCTTGTTTTCCTCCTAACAAGTTTGTTCATCAGCGCTACGTATTCTACTGTTTTTCTTTTGTCTCCGCTTATTAATTTTCGTCTATTTTCCATTAATTTAATTGTCCGATTACTTAGTTTATTTCTTTCGTTCTCAGTTAATTGGCACATTCCATTCCCGCTTTTAATAGCTTTTCTTTCATTTCGTTATTGATTTTATTAATGTCTCTCTCCTCTGCTTCCGATTTTTGTTTAAGGTTTCTCTTCATGATCTGTCTATATTTTCCCGCGTTTTGTCTTATTCTATTATGGTCCTGAAAACTGTTGGTCTCTTTCTTGTTTTCTTCATCTCCAGTTTATCTATTTCTATTTTGGCTCTTAGTATACGATGATCGCTGCCAGTTAAAAATTTATTAAGCGCGGTTACGTCTTTAAAGATTTGTTTGTTCTGGCAAAGGAAGTAGTCTATTTCATTTTTTGTCTTCCCATCCGGGGAGACCCATGTACATTTTCGGTTGTTTTTTTTTCATGAAAGTACGTTTTGATTGCATGAAGGTTTTGTTGTTCTAAATAGTCCAATAGTCGGTCACCTCTAGTATTTATCGTTCAAAGTATATACTCTCCTATTTTGTTTTCGGGGTCCATTTTCTTCCCGATTTTTGCATTGAAATCTCCCATAATTATTGTTGGTTTGATATTTTCATCTTCTAGTGCTGTGGTGATGTTCTCATCGTGTGTTATTGTCGGGGCATATACTTGTATTAATTTTATTTTTGTCTTTCTGTTAGCTTGCAATATTATATATCCTACTCTATCTGATATATTTGATTACGTTTTGTTTCATTTCCTTTTTGATTAAGAATCCAATTCCTCCGTATGTTTCTTCCTCCTTTCCTTTGTAATAGAGGCGATTTCCTTTCCCATTTCTCCTCTTCTTTTAACCTGTGGTAGCCCTAAAATATCCTATTTGCTTTTTCTTAGTTCCTCTTCGAGTTTATTTTTTCCTGTTGTGTATTTTGTTGTTGATGTGTTTCTTCTGGTTTTGTTTTCTCTGATTTTTCCCAGTCTTTTTCGAGCTTTTGCCTCCCCCAGAATTCTTGAGGCTGATCGGTCGTCCGATGTGGGATTCCGGATTTAACCTACCTACCTGGGGTACATTTCCTTTGTTTAAGTTCGGCATTCCTAGGGGTAATTTTGACCATAAAACACCACGCTGGCCAGACGGGTTGGTGAGTTGTGGACTTCAGCCGAGCCGAGTATATTTCATTTCCCCGGTACCACCTATATCTAGGAGGCTATCTGGAGAGGCGCCCGATGGGGGACTAGCAACCCCGCACGGGAACACAAAAAAACACAAAAAATGGACCACTACACACTAATATGGGTCCCACCATGTGGAATTTCTGGAAACGAGACGGCTGATCAACAAGAAAAAACTGCAGCACTCCAACCCTACAACACCATAAGTAAAATCACCACCGCAAAAAATAAACCTCTAAACCAATGGCAGAGTAAGCGAACAGAGTAAACAAAAAACTAACACCAATTAAACCGAATGTGAGGAGACTATCCAACAGGAAATATGAGGTGACCCTAACACGACCGCACCTGGGCCACACCGTAACGTGGACTGCATGGGAAACGGCATTAAATCCGGAGCAGACTATAGCGGAAGAACAGTAATAGTTTTTCTGAAAGGGATACAAATGACCAAACAAATATAATTACCTATTAACCAAATGTAATCCAACAAACCATATATGGGTGCCAATAATCCTGGGTAGTTGAGATACCTTCCAATACAGTTACATAAAAAAAAGTAAAATAAAAGACTTCATCAAAACTATCGAAATGTGTATTGAATTGTTAATTCGTAGAGAAGCAGAAATATATTTATTTTTGATTTTATTACGAAAAGTAATGAAGACAACAACAAATTTTCTAGAGAAAAGTCGTTTAGTTTTCAAACGCTTATCCATAATAATATGAAATTTGATTCACGGTGTGATTTGAATTTTGTATAGCCTGGAGGTTTGCGTAACTGCGGATCCATTAAATTCTTTGGATCTGATTTAAAAGGTTATCGAGAAAAAATGCTGTGTGTGATACCCCTGCTACAAGTCGCAGAAGTGCATTTCAGAAAGAACTTACTTTTTCACGGGGTACATTCGGATTTGCCACAAATTGCTTGCCTTATTCAATATCTAGAAGAGTACCATAAACACACTGCACGCGGAAAATAGGTAATCATTATAAAAGAAAATTCATAAATGTGAAATGAGAACTTTAATATTGTTTTCGCTGCACTGTTGGAGAAATTTTGTTTTGTGGCGACCGGTTTAATGAAATTTATGTAGCAATTTAAAATACGCAGCAGAGAAATAAATTAAATTCCGAGTGTAATCTAGGAGCTAAAATAAAACCTGGATGGTACGAAGGAAACTCTTTAGAGACGACATCTTGATCCTTAGTTTAACGAGGAAACCACTAATTGGTATGAGACACAACAGGTGTTGCTCCTACCCGGATACGTTACCGAGCCTGTTTCCATTAATCTTAATATTTCCCTTGTATTCTAATTTCTGCGAACTAAATACTTGAGCTTATTTTTCTTAAACATAAATACACTTTTTATGAGAATCGCAAAATCATCAGGGGATACAATAGATTAGGCGCGGAGTGGAATTACAAACTTTATGATGAGGAGAATCTCGAAAATTCCAGACCGTATTAAATTTGATTAGTGCTCGACAAGTTTATTAATTTAACGTAGTAGCTCACTGCGGTACGGGGTTTACCTAAGCATGAGAAAATTAGATCTCATATAGTCTAGATTTACCCTACAGCATCAACTGCTGCTGCCTCTAACCTACTTGAAATGAATCCGATGTACGAAAAGATAATCAATTAAAATGGAATTATTGATACAAATTGGTATATATTGCCAGAGACAGAAGTGGAAATCCAGCCCTAACAAGCTGCTATATGCCTTCAAAATATGCGCAGTTCACAGTAATTGAAATTTCCTAAAAATTTATCACTATTCATCCCCAAATCATTTGGATATCTCATTTTATGCGTACAAATATAAAGGTTGGACTAATTTTATAACAAATTTTCGTGTTTCTTTTTACTGTAAGATACATCAACAACATCCCATACTAAAATTGTAGTCCTAACCACCTTTGATTAGGTATATATTGAAAGGCCACTTCTTCATTTTATTACCCCACAAAGTTTCATTTTATTGTATATTTATATTTTAATGAAACCTAACTGGGAAGGTGAGTTTTTTATTAACCAACCCCAAATTTATAAAAAAAAAGGTTTTTATTATCGAACAAATCGATTAGGGATTTCCTATGTTAAGGGGGTCGAGGACTAAATGAAAATGAGTTTTGATACCAGCAGGAGTTATAAGGTTAAAGGTAAGTTCCAATAGTTTTCGTTCGATTGGCTATATAGTCGGTGCAACTATTTTAATTATATTTTAAAGTAGGTAATAAGTTCAAATTACCCGTTACAATTGTTGCTCAACCGTGGGGCTTAAAACTTAAAACAAGGACGCGTTACAAAATGCAAGCTCTTGTGCTAAATCCAGTCTCAAAGCTTATATAAAGGGGCGTCAAAACCAAAATCAAACCTTGATGCTTGGTCCTCTTAAAGCCTTTGCACAGGTTCGGTCTGCAGGTATTTTCAAATTTCAACTTTAATTTAATTTAATGTAAATTCTGTTTTAGGCTTTATCTTTCATTCAAAAACCGTTGGAAAGTTTTAACGATTTATTGTATTCGCCCGATAATGACACACCCTTTTTAAGTAATAAACGATCCTGGACGCGGCTTAGAGTCTTTTTTAGAATCCAATTTAATTAAATCCCATTTGGAGTAATTATCAATATGAACGATTAAATCAGTTGCTGATGCCTTAGACACTCAAATAATTGCTGCTATATCCGATATTTTTATTGCTTTCATTTGAAATAAAGAAGCATTAACTTAATCCAAAGACATTTCCTACCAAATTCAACTTTTCATGATGAATTGTGTGTCTCTAAAAAGGTGGAATATCATATCAATAAAAATAAATATTAGTAACGGATGCAACTTTTCAATTTTTATACATAACAAATCCCCCCTGAGTCCAAACGTTCCTTTCATTTCGTCCTTGCCTTTCTTATTTCTTTCGTAATAATGATGTTATTTTATTTACAAAGTTCAAAAGCGGAAAGAATACTTATTCGATGGTACGAAAGTCTGTAAATAAAATGTTTTTATTTGATTTCTAAAACTGGCAAGGCATGTCAATCAAACAACGGGAATAAATCGATCGAGCTTAGGTCCTCCGGGTTCGTTGTGGTAAACCATTAGTTCCCCTTTGTGCAATAAGTTGTATTATCGAAAATTCAACTGGCTGTTTTCGATGTCAAGTGTTAACTTTTGACAGCGACGAATATTGGATGTGAAATTTAAGCGCTCTAGGAGAAAACGCTGTGGTGCTTTATCGAAACCTATAAGTAAAACTGTCGGTTACGCTGATCGTCCTATTATGTGAATTTTTGTATGGGAGTAGATTGAATTGGCAAATCGCAAGTGTAAGTGCAACAGGTTTGGGAATATTCAACAAGTGCCCCATTCGCATCAATTTAGAAACCCTAAGCGTACAAAGGTTTCCACATTATGGACTATTTTCATGAAATACTAGTAGTGAGCTTCCGAATAATCCTTCCCTTTACATGTAAAAGCAGAACATCCTTTATTTAAATGCGATTAAATACTTCGGTTTGGGGAATTATTTTAATGTTATAGTTTACGGGTTTACAGTGATTTTGTTTATTATTCTCCTTGTTTATTTCCTTTGACTATAAAGATAAAGGTTTCGTCTTCCAACCACAAAACAGGTCCATTCTAAAACCACATCACGTTTCGTTTCTCAGATTCTACAGGGACAAGTGCTACGCATTTACATATATGCATATATGATTTACAGAAATAATTACGTCGGGATACATTATTCATAAAGTTTAAAAGCAAAATCTACTTTGAAATTTCCAATCACTCCATTACCCACGTAGTATAAATTAGCATTTGTGTTACAGGATTTTAAAAACCTCATTATACTTTTTTCCAATTTTTTTCCGTTAAACTGTTACAGCACTGATCATTTCTTCTAACATTGTAATTTCGTTTACGCTTATGTTATAGATATTGATTGACTGACTAAATATGTTAGAGGAATTACATTCAATTCCTTATAATATACAAAAAACCTCTTGGCACCCCAACCAAGCCATCACACTTAAATATTAATTATGTATATTGTTGTGTAAACAACGTGAAGTGGACGTTATTTAGGGTGAAATAATACCGAAGATAATTACGGGCTATCTTGTATGTGTGAATGTTTTAATTAATTGGTTTATTTCATCGGAATTTGTTATTTTAGTGTCTATTTTCCATTTTAGAATTGTTTTTTTAAATGTTACCATTCGTTTGTTTAAATTATAAGCATTATTTAAAATTAAGAAACATCTGGTTGAGTGCATTTAAGTACTATCTGCTCGGATGCGATAAGGATGTTGTTATCGCGAAAGTTAATTGCTTCGAAACGCACGTGTGTTAAAAAACACATAGGTAGGTGTACGACTTTTTTTGCGCGCAATTTTGTTATGGAAGTTTTAAATCGTTTAAATCACATTTTTTATTTTATTATATAATATTTTTTATTATACCTGAATCACAATCTCCGTTTAAAACACTCAAATGCGTGCGAAAAAATGCCTTTTTCTACTCATATTAAATAATAGGTAGAATACTGATGGGTTTTTAATTGAGAAAGTTATCCATTATTCAATATGTTTTCATTATTCAACTGTTGTCACCCAATCGTATTCCGAGTTTGTCATTACTCTTCAGGTCACATTGTAGGGTTGTCTTGGAAACATGTATGTAACAAAAATCAGGATCTCGGATACCGATAAATTCAGTTGTCAAACATTAATGTCAATCAAACAAATTACGAGAAGTCAGTTTTGTGAAAATGGACAATAGTGTAATCATGATGAGCAGTAAGGACAATATACCTAATTCTAACTCCTCGGGATGTTGAAAAAACGGCAAAGCAAATTACCCTTAATTTACCTACTTCCTGAAAAATCTCGCAAGAAATATGAAATGGTGTGCAAAACGTTTATGGATTGGCGCAACACAAAATCGATAAGTTCGCTTTCAGAAAATGTACTTCCAGTATATTTTGGCGAATTAGCTGAAAACCGTTAGCAATCATAATAGTGTGAACATCGATAGCTATGCAAGATTGCGCGCCTTTTTAAAACGAAATTCTGAAGGTTATCAACCCAAAAAAAATCAAAAACGTTCACTCCTGAGCAAATTAACACATTTTTACGTCAAGCTCCGGATAACGTATAATACCCCAGGAAATTCACAATTACGGACGACAATGTTATTATTACTGTAATTATTGAATACAAGTAGAAAAAGTATAGTATTTAACTCGTGAGAAAGGCATTATTCACTCAGATAAATTTTATCTTCGTGAATAATAAGATACTATTAAAACACACATGCTTTAAAGTTGCTAAGTAATGATACTTCAAGTAAGACTTTTGAAACTTTCATCTGGGTGAAATAAAAAATCCTCCTAGGTCGCTTTTTGTGTGCTGAACATTTCTTTGGCTTGTACCTATCCTTTGGCTGAAGCTTTCACAAACGCGCGTAATTTAGGGTATGCTTCCAAATCTGTTCCACTTTTTAACCGCAGCGTTGTTTGAAGTTTTGAATGAATGCACCAAAAGATATAATATTTAAATACCTTTTACATTCCCTTCATATACGCCAGCATTATCGATGCATTTAAGACTTTATTCGTAAGTAAATTCCTATTCATCCATGGAAACAACTCATATTCTTTATAATAGGCTTTACTAGATCTGGATTTTGCACCTACCAACGTTTGTTTAGATTTTACAACAAGCGATTTAATGGACGGTGTATTATCTTTTTCAACGGAAATCGTTTTATTGACAAAGACGATGATTTTTAAGCAAAAACGTCAAGTGACATTTCCATGGCAATCGTGAAATTACGAACACCCAGCCCATTTAAATAGACATGCATTCGAGTATAACGTCAATATGATTTCATTGTATTTCCGATTTTTTAAATTATACTGCAGGTATAATAAAAAAATACTATAAGATACACGTGTACAATTGGTCTTTAAAGCACTTGCAACGTTAAAAGCACTCCGCTTCGCGTCGTGCCATTAAACTCGTTGCGCGTGCTTTAAAGACTTGATTATACACTTGTATCTTAATATACTATTATTATAAAATAAAAAATAAGTCTCGATTTTTCCTATTCATTTTTAATTTACTCAAAACACAATGGAGTTCTTCGTCAACAAAATTATGTGTAAAACTTAATAAGAAAGTGTTTTTCAACCCTCTTTCAATTGACACACTCGCTACGCTCATGTGTCAAACTTTGACTCGAGTTGAGAATGTCAAGTACATAGATTGATAGCAAACTTTTATTTATTTATTCTATTTCCATAAAAATTTTATTTAAAAGAAAGTTTTGAAGATGAGTGTTCCAGACAACATTTTCTCCCTGCATATCATTTTCGTAACCGCACCCTTAGCGGACAACCTACACGCTATATCGACTGCTTAGTATCCACTTTTTACTTTTTATGTCGCTATTTAAGTATGCTGTCCGACAGGAAATCTGTTACGGACCCACCGAAGCAGGAAGTTCGCATTCGCATGCAGGGCTTCGAGAGCTTTCGAAGTTGTCTCTAAATAGTGATTTTATTCTTTCTCTTGTTAAAATAACGAGAAAGGGGACACTAACTACTTAATATCTTCCACTGTTTTTATAGTAGGTACATTCGAATTCATTTTCTGTAACATGTTTTGTCGATCATTAAAACGATCATGCGGGTAGAGAACGATGATTTGGCTACACTGTGTCTCAAGTTCGAAGTCTTTTTGAAATCCTTTATGGAAAGAAATGGAAATCCTTTCTTATAAAGAATTTACATTCTTTCCATAAAGAACTTACTTTCTTTCAAAAACTTGGGTAAAATCAAACCTTTTTTAATGAGCTCTACTTCCCTATTAGATGAATTTGAGCTTGCCATCCGTAATTCCTTTTGCAAAGGCTTCAGGGCTTTGTAGTAAAATTCTTATATAAGGAGCTTTGCACAGCCCTGCTCAAGAGGAACACTTGAAAAAATGCAACAAACTCTTTAAAATCATAATACATAAACAGTAAACAGAGTCTAGGAAATTGAAGGATTTATTGATAGATTCGATTTCTATTGTGAATAAGATTATGGTGGAGGGTGTCAAGGATATTAACATTTACGGTGGTTCAATGCAATTTCCATTAACACTGCTAATGTTGCCTAAAAAAAACCAAACAATAATAACCCGGTTAGTTAGTTACCCTTGCTCCCAATTCACTTGTGCCTATGCAACTGCCTTCAGCCAGAACTAGGCATTTTCCGTGCACAAAATTTCCTCTTTCAGAGAGAATCTTTTGTATCTATAATGTAGTATTGAAAAGAGATGATGGATAATTTCTTAAAGTAGGCACTTTAAATTTGTACTACGAAATGTAATTACTTCAGAGTTGATTTATTGAACTGCAATACCATCGCATGCGTTGTATAATAGAAGTAGGAAAAGTTTCTAAATTACAAGCGCAGAAAACTGCGGTACTGTCTAGAGAATATCATTGGCGTATTAAATAAATTGGATAGAATATTTTCGCTCAAATGCACGCAAAGAAAGTTTTCTTTCACGCTGTAGAAGTTTTTGTGACAATATGTTCCCACAGCAAGGAAATTCTCTATACGTCGATTTTAATTTTGCCTTAGTTTAAATATTTCCATTTTCAAATAAAGTTCTTCACAAAAGCTCGTACAATTTATTCGATTGAGAAAATAGTAAACACATAATAAAAGCTTTCATCTTGTGAATTTCGTAAAATGCTAAATAGGAATTTTTCATCCTGAAATTATACTTCCATAAGCACTGATTTTTAGGAGTCTATTGAAAACCGTCCACCGCCAACCACGTTATCCCCTTCGATTTCTTCTATTTTGTAACACAAGCTGTTCCTCTTTTCTTTCTTTCTTTTTCCACAAACTTGTGGTTTTTTATAGGTTTACCTCATTTTAAATCCGGTCTTGCGAAAAGGAGTTCGTTATCGTTCCTTGAGGCTAATTAGTTTGAAGATAATCATTAATCAGTAACACATGTCTTAGTTTATCGATGGCGCTTATTGAACTTAGACGAGAAGGGGAGTGGACCGTCTTTTCTAGTGGATTTGATTGGCTGAAGTTAACAAAATGTTAAAGAAGCAGTATCGAAAAGTTGAAAGAAGGGAAGAGTCGTTAAATACGCGATGCATACGGAAAACTAGGCTCTTTGGTATGGGTTAGTCTTTTGGTCAATTTCTTACAGAAGGTCAACTTGATAACCAACGGCTCAAAACCAATCTCCTTTCACAAATCTCAGGCTACAAATACGTCCCCCTACCTTACATAGACTAGGTTTCTAATTTCTTCCGTAACGTCCACGGTAAACGTCACCGTCACACTGTGACTAGGAAGCTCAATTTCCATTTCTGAATTTAAATTTAATTATGGACAAACGTGATTTTTTCGGTACTAAGTATAATACTTAAAAATATATGATGAAAATGAATTGAGACTCAAAAATTTTTTATTTTCTAACGGCTATCGATTACCGTTAACTGTAACTAGATATTTGTTTTATACACGTTTTCATGTAAAGCTCGGAATGAAGATGACATTCTCGTCGAAATCGATAGCGTTAGAAAATAAAAAAAATTTGAGTCTCAATTCATTTTCATCATATATTAATAATCACTCAAACAAAAATGGAGTCCTTCATCAACAAAAATAATACTTAAAAAATTGAATAACTTAATTCCACGCTCTTTAACTCGTCGTGACTTGAACAGCGGTATCGGGAGTCAGCATTATTTTGCCTATTTATACAGAACACCACTTAGATCATCACAATCCTCCCTCCGTAAAATTAAATGTAACACCAATCAGGAGCAGTTGAAGTGTCCTCTCTTCTATAACATAATTGCCCGCAAAAGAACACCGCAACTGTGGCCTGAAGCAGGCCTTCCACGTGCATTCATTTCATCGAACTTGGAGTGTACACTCCTGCAAACAGACCAAGTTCGAACGTGGAAGGGGTCATCACGCAAAGTTTGCATCGTTCTTGGTGCGGAGCGAAGAGTTTTGCCAATCCAAATTCTTGGCGCGGAGCGATGCTGGGCGCGCGTATGGATGTGCTTGTCGCTCCTAGAGTTAAGACATAAGTGAGATAGATTTACACATTGTAGTATATGAGGAACCGAAAACGCATAATGTTGTTTTCGCGTGCACAATCGTACGTGTATTTGTTCGCCAAGTTTGTACGAACCATGTGCGAACGTGGAAGTGGTGTTTCAACATTCTGTTCCAAGTTCGACGACATGGCGTTAATTCAAAGTTCGATGAAATGAATGCACGTGGAAGGCCTGCTTTAGTTATTAACGCCAGATACACGTGGATCTCGAAAATCAACTTTTGCAATAACAACGTCCTTATCGCGTCCGAGCAGATAACACTCTATCAAATGTTCTAAATCCGAAATAACCAACCTTAACATCTTATAAATTAAACAACAAATGTACATGAATGATAAAGTTTAAAAAACAAATTAAGCAATTAAACACAAAGCTAAAATCATTACAATGCTAAAATGGACATCTAGACAAATAGAAAGAAATTCCGATGAAATAACTCAATTCCGTACTTATTCTTAATAAGATTCTCCAGACTTAATATGAATTTTAAAAAACATATACACATACAGGATGGCCCGTCCTTATCTACGGCACGGAACAATGTTGATACAGAACTAGGTGGATACAGCCTTCCTTCAGGGATAATGAGCTCTAAATGCTACTGACGGACGATGTATATGGAATTCTGGTTTTTTTGCGGAGAGCTTCTTTGTCGAAAGTGCGAATCATTTCAAAAGTTCGAAACGTAATTGGTTTCGGGTATATCCTTGTGCTTCTTGGAATATACAAACAAACCACAATTTTTAATTAATTTAATTATTTGCGATTAATTAATTTGACCGACCATGGGAAACAATTTATTATTTTAATACGGAATAGGAGAAACTTTTTTTCGGCCAGTGAAACCAACGGTAAATTAGTTTAATTCCCAGTTACAACTGTAAATTAGCATAATTCCCAGTTACAACTGTAAATTAGTGTAATTCCCAATTACAACTGTAAATTATAAACTAATTCTGTAATTTACAAAGTAATTTCCTATGTGTCCTATCCAGAGCTTCGTAGCTTCTGGTGTTTCTGTTACTGCCGTTAGTCGGGCAAGTTGATCTGCTTTTTCATTGTATTTTAGTCCAATGTGCGCTTTTGCCCATATAAATCTAATTACAGATCCGCCAAGCTCTAAAGATTGTACTAGTCGTTTTATTTCATGGATGATATAAGGGTTCAATACGTAACCAAATGCACTTTACTGTTTCTATTGATACTATTCTACTGTTATAATTCAAATGTTTTTATCACTACAAAAAAAATTCAACACACTCTCTTACTTCGCGGCAGGAAATGTTTTGACAGAAGATTAAATAATCGTTCTTTATTATAACTATAATATCTTCGCGTTTTAATTAAAGCATCCTTGCTCATAATGCATCGAAAAGGACGTTATCTTGGATTTTTAGCGATAGTCCGTACTTTTGTGTTGATAAGTGAGAATTTTATTCGCTTTCAAGATTCTTCTTTAAACAATAATCAATATAACTAGCGTGATTGAAATTTGTGTTCCATATACGAATTCTGGTGGCGGCGGATATTTACAAAATGAACTTGGTTCAAATTCCGCACTACAACGTTTTACACACAAAATGTTACTACGGAAATTACGCGACAGTATTTTCTATATCGTGGTCAAGATTCGAATTTTTTAACTTTTCAAAAATGGATCCGGCTTAAATGCTAATCCTTGATTGGTTATCGGACTGTACAGTGGTCGCGCCGGTAGTTACCATACGAATCTTCTCCAAAAGTAACCCCTACTGTTTGGTACTCATCAAACACCTCTTTTGACATCACGTGTACTAAATCTGCCATGTTTTTATTGTGCCAATTGGAATCTTCCTCATCCTTAAAGCACAGAAAAAAGAAGCAGATTAAGCTTTCCATGGTCAAAAAGTGATCTCATGCTGCCGTAAGAAATAACGGGTTTCCTAACATGCAAACAAAGAGGTCTACGTCCGTCCTACTACAATCGATCAACTTATTCTTCACATTGTAATCAAAACCACTTGAAAATAAATTTGACCCTCTAAATTTAACAATGAAATTTAGAAGAAATTTAAATGCAAATCTACCGGTCTACCGCTACCGTTACACACTTTTTAATCTTTTTCAAAAATATAATCCGTAATGCGTCTATTTCATTCTTCATAGAGTAGCATTGTTGCCGTTTTTTTTAAAGAGGTTATCATACGCATTTTTGTAATGATATCCTTCCTATCATTTATTAACTAATTTAATTAATCCATCTCACCTCTTCTGAATTATAAGCACCCCCAGTAAAAAGTTTGTCTGTTCTACTTTCTTTGAAAGGGATTTTTTAAATTTGTTTTAAATGTGATACAATCATACCTGAGAAAATTCGTTTTAAGGATGTACTATTTTCATAATGTGTCAATCAAAAAGTACATTTATTATTAATGCGGCAGAGCAAAGCGTACATGTAAGCTTTATAGGGGAGTCGATGGTGTCCGTCTGTCCGCTTGTCCGTCCGTGACCACGATAACTGCCAAACGCTTGGACCGATTTGGTTCAAACTTTGCACAGTTGACCTTTATGCCACAAGTAATAAGCCTATTGAAAATGGGCCAAATCCAATTACCCCGTAGGGTCACACCGAGGTGCTCTGCCGCTTCTTTAGATGCTCTTTAGGGGTTTATTTAGTATACCTACTTTCATTTTGGACATTTAATTGATACTTGATACTTAAATCGATATTAAAATGTCTCCTTTTTTCAGGATGTTGGGTGGGATGGCAGGACGGCATATGTCAACACGGCGTCGAGGATCATCACCTATGGTACGCGTATCAGATGAAATGCCGTTACCACAGAGCAACCGATATGCGAGAAGACGTCGCGCCGTCACCACCTCCGACCACAAATCATGTGCCCTTATACAGACAAGACTTAAACTTGGAGATATTATGTACGTATCCGTAACAGTGAAAGTAAGATAGGTACCTATTCCGCTCAAATTTCTGTTCATTTCACCCCACTCACTGATACCATCAAATGTAACTTATCTAGAGATGTGTGCTAAAACGGATTATGATTACGTAAAACAGAAAAATTAGTGCTATGTAAAATAAAGTGTCCGTAAAGTGAACCAAAAGGTTTCGGATTGAAGTGCTGTGACATAAGAGGGCCGCGACCTGTGTGTAAAACCTAATTATCAGACAGAGTGTATTTTTAGATAAATTACATTTACATACTTCTCTAGAATGAGCAGAAATTTAAGCTTTTCTAGATTTACCTTATAAGGGCCAGATCCTTTGCATCAAGGACCAGATTTTGGTTTATATCCTTTCTAAAAACCCCAAATGTAGCACAGCGCTTACACATTAAAGAAATACTGGCATCGGATTTATTCAAACAATATACTCGTATAGTAAATAAAGGATTTATGGCTCAGTGGTAGAGCATTGGGTTATAAATCCGGAGGCCGGGTGTTCGAACCTGGGTTGAGGTGAATTTTTCATCTGTGGCGGAGATGGAAATTACCTTAGACCAGTTCCGAGCATTCTACCGGCTACTCCGAATTAGGTTTTCCTGCAGTTTTCCTAATTCGTAAGGTAAATACCGGAGTAGTATAGACCAACTTAAGACCTTCTGCAGAGGCACCTCTAAATAGCATTATGCGGGTCACTCTGTAATTGGGCGCATGCCTGTTGAGGGCCCAAAAAAACAAGAGAGGGATAAGTAATAAAATTTCAAAAAAAAATAAAAAAATAAATGCTGTACTACAGTTGGAGCTTTGGACAATGTGTACCCGATCCTGAATTTTGTTGAATACATCTAAATTCTAATATCGTAAAGGTGAAATATTTGCTCTCAATAGTAATCAATAGATAATTTTTAGTAAACAACGGAATTAATGTTTTAGGTAGTCATCACAAAGCAAAAATAGAACTTTTTTGTGGCCACACATATAGTAAGAGCGCTTATATTCTCGTTCTAGTACAATACAACTAAAAATCATTTATTCGCTTCGTATTTTTGCCATATAATAGCTTACATTCTCTACACCTTTTCCAACTTTAATTCAAAAAGTATCACATTGATTTCAAACTATATACATTGTAATTTCAGAAGATATAAATTGCCTATATCATATCATATATTGTATTTCAGTTTAGTCAATTTGAATTTAGAACGCACAAATGTACTTATTTCTGGCAATTTAAATTCAATCCAAATTTGTATTTCAGTAGTAAATTTCAGAAAACATGAATTGCATTTCAGAGAGAATCATTTTTATTTCAGGAAATATTAATTCAAATTCATAATGACCCTGGTATTTGATATAGAGGCATATGTCGCGAATATATTGATTTTGTTACTTGAATCGTTCATTATGTTTCTGTGATTTATAATATTATGTTATAAAGGGCATATTGTGTTTTAGGCATTCATTCTATCAAAACCGTTCTGTGTATGCATGTATGCTATAAATGGATGGAAACAAAACTTTCTGATATAAAATAATTATGTTAAAATGAAGAATTTGGCATTATTAACAACAAAAAGGAAAACAAACATAATGGAACATGTTACATTATTGTCCTACACCGACATATCCGAAATGTTGTGCCTTGCTGAATAGCTTGAGCGGAATCACCTCCTGCAATTTGATCTTTTGACACATCTACATATAATGCCTTTCAAGTACTCTTTGGTTTTATAAAGAAGGTTGTAACCAAGTTCACCCAATCGTCCCCTTTATTAGCGCATGTGACAATCCGTTACCGGTCTTGATTGCTATGTGGTTTATACTTCTTTCTTTCTACGCTTTCTTATACTGCAACAGGAGTTCATCACATCCGGCAATTTATTTCTGCTGCCATTCTGAAATTAAATTGACTGAACTGAAATTCAATCGATATATTCTGAAATTAAAATGTACAATCTGAAATACAATTTCAATTTTCTGACGTACGGCACATTAAAAGGAAAAGTTGGAAATTGTTGGTTCCAACAGGATAGTGCACCCGCGTACGTCATCGAATATCTGTGAGACAAATTTCCTGGATAATGTAAAAATGTTCGAGAGGTATTCTCGCACGATATCAGCTTTGTGCGCGGGCGCTCCATCTTGTTGAAATCAACTGTTTCCAACATTTGTTTTTGTTATGTGCCGTACAATCGTTGTATTTGTGATAAAAAATGCTACTCAATACTGTTTGGAAATAAACTGTTTCAAACTCCTGTAAAACAAATAGAAAATTCGTAATTCATCAAAATAGAATTAAATCTTCAACAATGAGAGATAAATGTTTAGACTCGATTGAGAATTACACCCGCTCAATCGCCATAAAGTAATAATAATAGGTACTTTTGGAATTACACCGTCAATACATTTTTAGAGATGAACAACTACTTTTAAACCGTGCCGACCAACAAGTACTCGCAAGGAAGATAAAAGGAAATAAAACAGCAAACTAGCACGCGCATTCCAAGTTGCTTTTAAAAATGCACCCAGCAGAAAACCGAATGCAATTGAATAGCAACTGAGAGTTTAAATGTACCTGAGAAAATAAAAATGTTACAATCCTGTTACGTCAAACGTCCAGAGGGTTACAGTATTTCCCATTCCTGCGTAGAGTGTTACGGAGGGACCATGTACGGAAAATCCTCGGAAAATAAGCGCCTGTAGGATTCGCACGCGCCAGGAAAGTTCGTCTTTGGAAGATTCATAACTTGAGATTCACTTCGGTATATTTTCTCCCCGAACTTTCTTCTCCGAATAAGGTACCCACGTTGGAAATTCATTTTGCACGAAACTGGCTCGATGGAAAATTCGCGTCCAATAAGCCTACACCTAATTATTAAAAAAACTTTTCCCTTTTTTTAGATAAAACTCACTCCCGTAAACTCATTTTTGAAAATTTTCTTCCATTAAAACTCGCTCTCGCTCCCATGTAAATTCACTCCTCGTCGCCGCCGGTATATTCGCCCTCATAAGATGTGGCCTCTAGCGATCCGTATATACGATGATCTAAGATTATATGCAAAGTCGGAACTACAACACCTAATTGAATGTTACGATAAATATTTACGTAGAATTTGGATTGGAAAATGTGCACAAGTATAATACTATAATAAAAGGAAAACCTTAGGGAAAAACAGTAGCAGATTCAAAAATCACAATTGCTACTACGGCCAACAATTGTGTGATAAATAAGAGTAACGATTATAAAATAGTTCGTAAATTCCTTTTAGCGAAAGGATATCTACGCCTATTTGCGTATGTAGATTGTATTGGTTATCAACAAATTGACGCGTTCAAATACCGGTATGACGACCTTTCATGTTCAAAGCCTGCAATTTCCCCAAAAAGCAGTTAGTCATTCTCTTTTGCAATTCGCCAAATGTACGTCGTTTGCTCTTATTCGCGAAAAATTTGAGTAGTGATTAGTGAGGATTGTTTTTTTGCTACCACCAAAACACAAACAGCCCTTGTGCCTATGCAGATAGAGCTGGCGTAATGTGTAAGTCGCTTTTATTATATTTTCTCGAATTCAATTTTTCACTGTGATGAGCATACGTACTATTTGTATTCAGATTGCAACAATATTTATTTTCCAAATAATTAGGTATTACTTAAGAGCAAATTGTTTAAACTTTTTAAAGATCGTTTTGACGTAATAAGCGTTAAATATTTTAAGCCTTAATAGTCAATCGCGCTATGAGTGGAAGGCAATTTATACTAACAGGAACCGTTGGAAACTCAAACATAAAATAAGCAATTTTCCTTCGCATTAAATATGTTTAAACGGCCGGCTGCCTTAAATTTAAAGATAAAAGGACCCAAAGCCACAACGCATAACCTTTTAGCTTTGTACTTATGATAAGTATTAAAGCGACGAAAATATCTAAATGCGAGGATACAGAAACATTTTGTAAAATGTGGGGAAATTAAATTCGCAAGTTCATTGTAAGCAAAGCGCCAATTATAGTCCTTTTGACAAATCAAATTGTGTACGGTTTTTAGTTTGACATCTGGGCCTGTTTATGATGATCATCTTTCCTCAACATGCGATAACGACCTTTTGCAAAAGTAGTAACGGCTTATCCACAAACTAGGCGAATTTTAATGCAACGAATTATACATTTTTTTATTTGATTCCTGTATCGCGATACTGATGGATGAAGCTAGTAGCTATTCCGAATGGTAACATTATCAAACTTAATTTTTAGGGCGTTATCCTTAAAGAAAAATTGGCAAGTTCACACAAAGCCTGCCGTTTGGTCAACTTACCAGCCTTAGCCTAAATAGCCTCAATTTATGTAGTATGTAGAATTGTTTCGGGGCTGTGTAAGGATGAGTTTTGCTTTTTGAGAATATGAACCTCTTTGGATATCTCAACGCCCTAAGAGTGGAAATTTCAGAAAGAAAACATTTTTGTTTTCGCGAGATACCGTGCAGTTTTGTACCAAGATAAAATGAAAAACTTTTAAAAAATCCTAAAATTATAATATAGGTACCCTGTAGATCAGCAACGAAATGTTTGCGGGACCTATGTTTATATGAACTTTTATGAGCATCGTAATACTGTACGGATTTCTACGGATGTGCTAGGGTCACTTATTTATAACGAATCCTAGGGGGTAGTTTGGTAAGCACTATGCTCCATAGCCGCCTTATTACCCAAAGTTAAACGCCAGGTACTAAATTTTAGAGAATGAGTGAACCCTACGGACGATAAAGCGCCAAAAATGGTCTACCGGGACCGAAATGTCTTGTTCACAAGCCAGTTAACCAAAAACGCAAAAGACAGATTTCAAGCTCTCGTTGTGGTGCAATTCAGCAAAGTAAAATTTAAACACAACAATTAAAATAAAAGGAGGTGTATGCTTTAACAGTGGGTAGTGCAATGGTAGAACAAAACAAAATGTGTTCCAAAAAAAGATGCTTACTTATAAGACCGACTTATAAAGATTTGGTCCAACTTTCTCCCTCTCGGTCTCCCCTACCTCATCTTCCAGTAGAACAGCTACTCCAAGTAGGTACGAATTTCTTTTGGGGGTGAGTTGGATATTTTCAGATCTTTTCTCTTGGTATAGCCAATGAGTTTAATTCATATTTTACTTCAGTTGTTGAGAAGCTAATGGGCACTTTAGACTCGGCTGATGGTTGTAGCGGTAACGATTACAGAGACATTTTTCCAAACACATATACCACGAATTCCTTCTTCTGTATGCCTACTTGTAATGAAGAAGTGCATAGTATCATAGGGAAGCTAAACTCCAATAAGTCGCCAGGTTACGATGGCATCTCTGCTCATGTCATTAAAAAAATTAGTGTTTCTATTAGTCCTGTCTTAGCCTACATAATTAATTTGAGTTTTGAAACTGGTGAGTTCCCTGACTGTTTAAAAAAAGCTGTAGTAGTTCCTCTGTTTAAGAAAGGGAATGTGACCAACCTTAACGACTAGGGACAAATATCCTTGCTTTCGGTTTTCTCTAAAATAATAGAAAAAATTGTAAAAATCAGAGTAGTGAAGTTTTTAAACATAAATAATTTCTTAAGTAAAAAGCAGTATGGTTTTGTCGAAAACAGATCTACGGAGGACGCACTATTGTCCTTTTGCTCTGAATTTTTAATGGCATTAATTCTAATTTGACGGTAGTCGGACTTTTTATAGATATAACGAAAGCCGTTGACTCTGTTAATCACAGTTTACTTCAGTCACGTTTGCAGGAAGCGGGATTCAGGGGCATTGCATTAAGTTGGTTTGGTAGTTATTTGTCGGGTAGAAGTCGGTGTGTTCGGATCAAGCAATCCTATAGTTCTTTGTTGCCAATAACGTGTGGTGTACCCCAAGGTTCTGTTTTAGGGCCAATTCTGTTTATTATTTTTATCAATAAATTATGTTCGGGTAACTTCAATGGTGATCTTACTTGCTTTGCCGATGACACTGCCTTATGTTGTAAAATGAGTGATGAAAAACTACTTAATAATTTAATTCAAGACGACCTTAACTTAAAACTCTGGTTTACCGTGAATAAAATGGCCTTGAGCACAAAAACCAAACTGGTTCATTTTTCCTTGAGAAATAGAGCTAGGGGATTAGACAGTGTATTTTTCAAATGTAAAAAGTGCCTAAAAGGTCCGTCAATATTGAGTTGTGATAATTGTCTCAAAATCGAACAGGTTCGTAGTATTAAGTATTTAGGGCTGGAACTAGATGAAAATCTTACGTGGAAACCACATATTCAGACAATCAAAAAGTATATGTATATGGTCTTCAGTAAACTCTACTTGTTAAAATATGTCTGTCCTCCGAATATTCTGAGAACCGTTTACTTTGCCCTTGCCAACAGTAAGCTTCAATACGGGATAGTTCGGGAGGAGTGTATGTAAGTATCGTACGTCCAATTATTGTCGCTCAAAAAAAAGCTGTTAGGCAAATATCAGGAATTCTAAGATTTGAGCATTCTTTTCCCCATTTTTAGTCTCTTGGAATTCTCCCAATCAGACATCTCTACATATTTAGAGTGTTACGTATATTTTATCTGAGGGGTGGTCAAAAAGTAGGTAATTCTCTAGTCTACTCATCTAGACTAAAATCTTTGAATAGAGTAGCCTTACCAAGACCCTCGTGTGAGGCTTTTAAGCGGTTTTATGTATACAATTGTGTAAAATTCTACAATAAACTTCCATATTCGATCACTAGTTTAAATAGAGTGACAAATTTTTTAAAAGGATTAAAAACGTGGCTGTTTACTTTTAGCCACGAAACTGTTGAATGTTTTTTCTAGTATTATGTTTATTATAGTTTCCTTATATTATATAATTTTTTTTTTAAGTTTGAGCATATCTAATAATGCTTGTAAAATTAGCACTAGTATAATGTAGGTATAGTGCGATGAAGCAGTCTTACATTCTGCCATTTAACTAATGAATTAATTATTAATTATTCCAGTATTAACTTTTATTTAAATTTTGTATATAGTATGTTGGTATTGCTGCTGGGGAGCAGCCACGTTAGTCATTTTCTCATTTTCAATTATGAAGGCAACCTCAACACAGCTAATGCTAATGAGGTGCCTAGCTGTAATCAATAAAATTAGTGTCTATTGACTGTAAATTTGGTTGTGAAATTTTCTTGTTTACAGTAATAAATTATTTCTATTTCTATTTCTTATTGAGAAAATTTCACTAGCGAGTATTTTTAGTAGGCGACAACAGGGATCTGATTTTTAATTAAAAAATACAAAGTTTTCGCATTTTAATTTAAAGCCATCTTCATACACAAACTTGACGTTTCGTGTAAAATTTAAGACAAAACTCATCAGTAAATTGACATTACTTGACTCGGAAATTAAAGTACTACAAAGGAACCCCGCACTTCAATATTTCCCCGCCAGTAATGTGTCATTTTCCACACTTTTAGGTAAATAACTATTAATCTCCATATTATGGATTCTTTGGTTATACGAGAACGGGTCAAATGAAAGTGAGCCAACCCACCCTGCGCAATAATGGTTCGGTCCATCCTCTGCGACGCATGCGCGTAGCACACAGGCATCCCTAATTTACGAAAGTGACGTAAAAGTGTGACGTTAAAGTTCTTTAGTGCGCTCATACACCGTGCTTAAGTCGTTAGTGTAACATAATGGACGCTCCAAACGAGGAACAGCGTGGTGTGGTCCGGTTTTTGACTTTTTTTTCGATCATCAGGGGCTATTACTGATCGAATTTGCTAAACCTGGAGAGACTATCAATAGTTCGCGATATTGTGAAACACTGGATAGGTTGTGTCTCGCAATCAAGAACAAACGACCTGGAAAATTGACGAATGGCGTGATCTTGCTACACGACAATGCCCGCTCCCACGTTGCTGATGTGGTTAAGTCAATACTGGAGAAGTTCAAGTGGGAAACGCTTCAACATCCTCCATACAGCCCGGATTTGTCGCCTTGCGACTTTCACATTTTCGGAAAACTGAAAAACCATCTCAAGGGTACCAGATTCGTGTCGGACGATGCCGTGAAGTAGTCTGTTACAGACTATTTGAACCAGCAGCCCAAGGAATTTTATGAGAAGGGAATAACGCGGCTCGTTAGTCAATGGGACAAATGTCTTAATGTTCATGGAGACTACTTTTAAATAAAGTACTTTGTTTGTCATTTATTTGCATTGGCTCACTTTCATTTGACCCGTCCTCGTATTAATAATGAAGATCGTTCTAGATCTAGGCTTTACTATTTGTAATTAATCTAACACATAGAATGGTATCAATGAACTTCACAATTAATAAACAAAATCACCAAAATCTTTGGTTTAGGTTGGCCCCTTCAGAAATTTTTTTAATGCAAAATCATTTACATTTATCGATGCGTCGAGGTTTTCTCCAATTGACGGTTGATTCTCTTCTTTTGAAAGGCAGCGCAAATTCAGAAAATTGGATGGTGGAACGTCCCGTGCACTGCAATCAAACCTATTATGTCGCTTGGTAAATTTAAGTGCTCGTAAATTAATGCTGAGAGATGGTTCCTTGGAAGGTTCACTACCGCAACTCAAGAACTAGCTGGGAATCAGGTTTCTCAAAGTTTAATAACAATGTTCTGCAGTAGAGAAATGTCAAAATTAACCGTATAACTTAGGGTTTTTACAGTCAGAAACAGCGCCAATTAATTGTCTTTAAATCTTTTACCGATTACCGTTTTATTCAGATTCTATTAACACCCCGTATACACATGACAGGTGCGCAATTTTGATTGATGAACATGTTTTTTATCGTCTAAACGCGTTAAACATGGTGTACTTTAACCACAATTCTACATCCAACATATATTTTGATTATTATAATAGTGGTGTTGATGGAGGGAACAGAGTATTAGGGGTATCATAGAATACATTCATATTTCTTCCTATTCTACCCTTCCCAGACGACTTTGGGTATTTTGTGATACGTTTTACTTTTAAAATATCACTCTGCATACAATTTTACCCTTGTACCAAGACGATTTAGTCAGATCATCAACTGGATGCCCTATACCATTATCACTAAGCGTGCTTTAGGTTTTGTGCCATCGACAAATTTGAATTTACTTCATTAAGTATTTGTAAATCACTGTTGGAATTTAAATTTTAATAAACACCCTATAATTTGCACGATGGATAAATCCATTTAAATAAGCCGCAAAAGAGGGAGACCAATACTTCACAAAAAGCGTTCCGTGTTGAATTTAATTGACACTTGAATTTAATCGAAATTATGTAATTTGAAGTAGGTAACTTTGATTTAGATATATGTACTTTATCTGCCTACGTTAAATAGAATTCTCTATGCAATTAAGACAACCTTAGAAATAATCAGACTAATTACGCGTGTGATGTTAAACACAAATATTTAATATATGAAATATATTTAAAATAAAATTGATAAATTGTGATACAGATAGATCTATTTTTAATTTTTGTTAGATTATGTCATTTAAGCGAGTCATGTCCCAAAAGCTTACATTGAGCTTTGAGTTAGGCTGTTTATTTATAAAATACTTTAGTTTCAGTACACCTACTCCAGAATATTTTGGGACAAGTAGACGTTACTTACGATACGATGAAAATTGAAAGCCTCGCCTAAATATGAGTGAAATTAGGTCGTGTATAACTAAAGGTAGACTTAATTAAATTCCATTTTCATTACACGTGTTAACAGGTGTATGAATGATTACTTCGTTTGCTCGCTTTTGCAAACAGCGTACAATGTTCATTATTATTATTAAATTTGTAATTAGAAATGCTAGTTATTAGATCATAAGCATAACCTAAGTTTATTTGATTGTAGGTCAGAAGACAATTCCATGTAACGGAGCAGCCATACACTTTACATAAACTTTGACAATGTCTAAATTATTTAACTCTGATCCTCGACAATAAATAAATTAAATTAAAAATTAAATTAAATGAAAATTTGTTTGGTTAAATGTTACTGAGACTTTGCCCGTTTTTAAACTTACAATGTATCCTTCCGCATATTACAATGAAAAAGATCGAAAAACAGTTAGGTACGTAAAATACCCGCTCTAGTTACAGATCTTGTCCGGGGCTACCACACTCCCTTTGTCGGTACCCATTTCGGACGTCTCGCTCAGGCGCAATTCGCATTTGAAATTTTGACTCGACCATTCATAAAATATTGTCGGGGGTTACTACATTCCCTTTGTCGGTACCCACTTCCGGCGTCCCGTTCACCTGCAATTCGCATTTTGGCGGATTCCGCTATAAACCCTCCACAAAATAGTACTCAATTTTTGGGGCTCTTCTCATAGCTCGAGCTTCTATTGCCGACACGAGACTAGAGCTTTATAAAACTTGTGCAGAAGAAGATAGGAAAATACTAAAAAATCACCACGTTTGTAAACCACTCTCGGGGATGTCGTCCCTAAAGTTGTTAATTACACGGCCCGGTTAGGTACACGAACACTCCTCGTCTTTCTAAAAGCGTTATTTTACGGGATCATTTGCCTTCAGCCAGTCAGGCGACCAAACTGAGATTAAAAGCTAGCTTTCACAAATCAATCTGAAAAAATGCGCTAAAAAACGGATACGATGTATCTTTGGCGTTCAGAAATGGAGTTCATAAAATGCTTGTTACAGCTGCATTCATAGAATTGAACGAATCTTCATTTTATACCAATGCAATTCCACTGGTTAAACGATTATTTTTGTAAGTCTGGAACTGTTTGCACATCAGACAGTAAGGTCCAATGCTGAATGAAAAATTGCTCAGGCGTCTAATTTTTAAAATGATAATTTCTTTTTCTTAAATTAAGGTAATTTTTAAAGATTGTTAAATTTGACTCACAGATAATTGAGAATGCAACTGTTTCCATTAAATTTAAAGGAAGAAGATAAAGGCGATCTTGATACTAGTTACAAAGTTTGGATCTACATCTTATCCAAACTACAACTTGATTAGATTAGTAAGCATACTTTGTTAACCGGAGTACTATAAAGCCTGTATAAGAATCAAATTAAATTGGAATAAAATTCCTGAGAGGATTAATTAATAAATTAGTCTGGTTTCGAACTGCCTGAAGGGATTCCAATGACAAAATAGAACAATTTCTTCAACGAACTGCAAATTACATCGGAATCGGAGTTATTGAGTGTGAAAGAATAAAATAAATTCCTTTAGGGAACGGCATAATTGAAGTTGTTTTTGTATGAAAAGTCTGATCTAAACATAAATACGAGCGGGTTTTGGATTAATAAGCATTCAGTTACATTTGGAATATATTACACTATGTCTGCTTCAAGATTTAATTTTAGGTTTAAGTACCTACTTGACTCTATTTGTAGAAATGTTGAACCGAGTAGATAATGATTCCAACAACCCCTCAATTGTTTCGTAATTAGGGGGACTAATTCAATAACGCGACCATGTGATGGAGAGTTGTGTCCTGCGTCTATAATTTTACTTCATTCTGTTTCCCTACGTCTTTGCACAATTTCAATTGGAAAGGCAATGATCAAAATTCTCGTCGAATTCTTTCATTTCAAGCTCTAGTAACTCTGTCCCCGTGCAGATATTATTACCAGATTACGATAAATTTTTCAATACTTTGTTCGCAGTCACATACCTAACTAGATAATGATTAGAGCAACACAAAGGACTCGTGCTTTGGAAGCTAAAATGGAGAAACTAAGTATGAACGAGGCGTAGTGTCACATTATTAGTTTTTGGACAGGTATTGGAAAGAGCGCTAAGAAGCCGAATATTGTTCCGGTCCTTCAGAAACCTGAGTATGGTACAGGAAGTATATACAGACTTACCGAAATCTAAATTGCTCGTCTCACACGGACCGGTAATCAAAAGTAGGAGCTGATGAATCATTTTTTTCACATATTTGTTTAGTATCTCTCATTTGAGGTCTTACGCTTCGTCTTTTAGCGCGATGAGAGCCCTACCTTTAAGGAGAAACGGTATACTCGTATGTAATGTAGATGCGTAATGCGTATTATTAATTCAATTCAAACAAAATCTATTACTTTTGAAGAATTCTCTCGAAAATCCACATCGAAATTTATATCTAAAATATCAAAATCTCCAGACGCCAAGTAATCATGTGAAATCTATGCACTTGGAACGCGATTTCACGTTTAAATGGAAACACTACATAAACATTCAGAAGAATAATTTAATGTCTTTCAAGAACGTTTATTGTTTGCGATATAAGTAAATTGAATTGTATTTAGTCTTAATCTTAACATCGATGTCGAAGTGATAATTCCGCGCTTATGTTAGAAATGTGTAATAAATTTACATGTTATGAATGTCAGCACAAGTAAGCAGTAAATTAAAACTAACTGCTATAAAATCATCGTGAATTAATTACGTAATTAAATTTCTGTTACAATGTTTCAAGAATAAGTTATGGGTGCCTAGGTGTTCACTTCGTTGACATCGATCCTGCGTTTATTATTATGTTGGTTTTTACTTAATTCTTAGTTTCTTACTCATACGCAGTAAAACAATGGTTTAACATAAATGGGAACAAGTTCATAGACTGGAGTTCGTATGATAATTAATTATGGTTTAACTCATTTGAAAATTTAAATAACTTTCCCAATTTAAGCGTTGTTGAATTACACATACCGTAGGAAGCTTAAATTTATACTTTATAGTTATTAACGTCATAAGGCCGATATGTAGCAAATAACGGACGTGGTTGAAGTTTGTAAACCGAGGCGTCAACCGAGGTTTATATTCAACCAAGTCCGTTATTTGCGTATCGGCCGTATGTCGTTCAAGATTTTTCGTCATCCCATCATCTGGAAATTATATATTTACACTTCATAAAGATCCATCTTTTCGGAATAGTTAAATATAATAATTATCTTGATCATGGTATGCTTATGGTCACATGTTAGCGGTTGTCATGGACGCAACTGCTTAACGCAACTAAACAATTCGTTAAAAACGCGTGCTGAGAAGCTGTACGACGTTTTTCCAAAAATATGCACGAAATTGAAGGAAATATCAATATTCCTCCAGACGTATTAGCAGATTCCATGGCTGCAAGTGTCGATTTGCTACCAGAAAAAACAGGGAGCGATATAAATAATACGAAGATTTCAAGTAATGGCTTAAGATTAAGAGGATTAATTTAGTAAATGAAGACGTGTTATTAGCGCACGTAAAGGAAATACGGAAATGTACTTGTGTGCCCAATTCATTATGCACAAAAGTTTCGAAGCGATTAAAAATCACCAAACAACTATTTCAAAGTTCCGATGGAAACGCTGAAATTAAAACATTCATAGCCACAGCTTCTTCATAAAGTGTAATATCCACAGGTGCTAGTGGTCCTCAAGTTTCCTACGATGGTCTACATATTTCTAGCAATAACTGTCACTTTAATTTTCATATCCATTATAATAAGTAGTTGTTTATATTTCAATAAAGCATTGTTCCTTAACGACCGCATATGCGTCCGTTATTTTTTAACGGACGCCGTCCGTTACGAATGACATTTCACTTGTCAAATGAGTTGAGTTAAATTGAAATAATAGTATGGGATAACGAAAAATTCTTAATGAGTAACCGTGTATGGATTTACGGTCTTCTTAAATGTTGACAATTATAAGATGAAATCTACGGTAGTTCAGTAGTACTTAGTTCAAAATTTTTATCCACACAAATTTATAGAACTGAATATTCTTACCTTACCTTGCGTATACAGGGTGTTTTTTTGGGAGCTTTAGTTAAAAGTTTTTGGGAAAGTAAAATAGGTAGGTTTTTGAAAAAGGAGTTACTCTGAAGGCCGAATCGATGTAAAATATTTTCAAAATGCCCCCACCTTCGGAAACACCGGAAGTAGATAGTAACTTCGTTATTTTCAATGGCAATAAATTGCATTTTTGAATTCTACGTGAAATTTCAGTTCTTTTGATACCCACATGTCTATATCTGCCATTTATGGTTTTTAAGTTATTTTGACTTTAAGAAAAACAAGTTGTAAATCAGCATATGCATGATTAAAGCGCATTTTTGGTAATGCAGGTCAGTATTTTATTAGCGAAGTTTAAAATTATCGATCTCACGAGCTGCGTTAAATAATTAATTTTATTTAATTAATTTCAATTGACGGTACGTCTTCATTTTGTAAAACAAATCACAAAGTAAATAATA
The DNA here is from genome assembly GCF_008802855.1 of Photinus pyralis. Lineage (NCBI taxonomy): Eukaryota > Metazoa > Arthropoda > Insecta > Coleoptera > Lampyridae > Photinus > Photinus pyralis. Next base: position 8,768,203 of record NW_022170510.1, read on the forward strand.
AGTTTTTATACTGGTAGCGCTATCTAACGGTAAAATTATAGCACCTCCGAAACCCATATCGAAATTATTTTTTTTCAATTATCGATCTTACAAGTAATCTAACTCAAAATAGACTAGTGCCTGCACATCTACACTATAGCAGAAAGCTTTTAGTGAAAATTTGAAGTCTTGTAGTTGTGGAGATCTAACGCGGACAGCCGGCCTGCCAGCAATGACGAATATAATAGCGTATTTTTTTCAAAAATGCGCTAAAAATGGCGGGTGCAGATGGTACCTTGATAATTGATTGCTTTAAAACGGTTCTAGTCATGGCAACCCATTTTTATCAGTGCATATAGAATGAATAGGGCTTTCTCTTAGTGTACTTAAAAAAAAGTTGCGTACAACCGAACCTATGAAGATCTAAATTTAAGAAACTTCAAAAACTAAAAACTCAGTTTTTTTAAATAGAATGAGCATGTTGTGCCTATTGCATGAGATAGAGGATCGAAAATCGCATATTTTGATATTACATGTTCCTATAGCTTTCTTTAACAGTTTCTGATTTATTCCCATTTCATTGAATTGATACCATTTTTTTTCGCATTTTCTTTTTAGTAGTTCGCCATAATTTTATGATAATCGAACTTAAACAAATCAAGGAATTATAGTCTAAATAATTCATTAATAAAAAAGAGAACAATGTGATCAGCTATAATTGGAAAACAAAAACTTATATGAAAATAGGATCTAATTATTTAAAACCCTACTCATCTTCTTCAACACATGCTCAAAATGAGAGCCTTCGTGTTGCAAACACAATTCAATTCATTTTCTTAAATATTCTCTTGTAGAGCTTTGTATATCACTTGTGCTTCAACAAATTGTACAAAATTTCCAAAATTCATACAATTTTGTTCCAGTGTTCGAATAAATGTACGGCAAGTACGTGCCGCAATCCTGTCCATTTTACCATAAATAACAATTAAATTCCAAAGTAGGTGATACCACTGCGAGTAATTTTACGATTTTTGAAAACCTTATGTTAACCTATAACAGTAGAAGACGAATTAGTGTCACTAGGTTATAAAATCATGGCCGAAAAGTATACAATTATTCATGTCATTAAAATTTATAATGATTATTATTGTTTAGGCCATTAGAGTTAATAATTGTTTTGTATAAAAGATGTGTTTGTATTATTTAAATGTTCTTTCATTCAGTTCGCCTTTTGGAGCTTTTGCAGTTGTTTAATCTCGGTATGAGATTAAGATAGTTTTGGGGTAGATTATAAGGCGGCACCCGTCACTGTGCCAAATTGTAGACTTGGAACCTTACACCCCAAATGAGTAAGATCAGCCTAAGCTATAATACTGGTTTATTCATAATATATTGACACGTTTATATACAAAATTGTTGTCCTAGTTCTACCATTTGTTTACCTAGCTCAGCGATACTATTATTCTATTATTTGCATTTTCATGCCTTACTCAATTGACCTGTTTTATCTATGCATAATAATGATGTCTTAATACCTACTTATTACATGAATTACTTAATATTGTTTAATTCTAGATTAATCCCAGATTAATCTGTGATTGAACATTCTGCCGGCCGCAATGGTGCATGTACAATTGACAACTGAACATCTTGCCCCGGCCGCAACGGCTGACTGGTTCCTGGGTTGGCGTACAGTGGCTCCATCATCTGTGACTCCTGTGCTCGTTCTGGATTTGAATGGATTGTTATTAGCTGCTGTACACTTCTTCTGCTGATCTTTCCTCCTTGTTTGCGGATCGTTACTACTCGTACCTTCCCATCTTTTGCGGGATGTACTTCTGTTACCCTTGCTAGCGGCCATTTTGCTGGGTGTATATTATCTTCTTTTATTAGTACCACATCGTCGACTGCCACGTTTTCTTTACTTTGCTTCCATTTGTACCTTTGCTGTAGATTGCTTAGGTATTCTGATGACCATGTCTTCCAGAAGTCTCTGTTCATTTTTTGAATCAACCGCCATCTAGCACTCAGGTTCTCTTCGATGGTGACGTTTATATTTTCGACTGGACCAACTAATGCTTTTCCAATTAAAAAGTGACCGGGTGTTAATATTATGCCTCCTGGTTCACTGATGAGTGGTATTAGCGGTCTCGAGTTCAAGCACGCCTCGATCTGATATATAAGGGTTGTAAGCTCTTCCTATGTGAGATTCGCTTCGCCAATAACTCTTCGTAGGTGATGCTTGACTGATTTTACTCCAGCTTCCCACAGCCCTCCATGATGTGGTGTGGCTGCTGGTATAAAATGCCATTTAATTCCGAGTGTGCCTTCCTGTTTCTTCCCAACTTCCTCTATCACGGTCTGTATCTCAGCTTGAAGTAAATTGCTGGCGCCTACGAAGTTCGTCCCGTTGTCACAGTATATGTGCGCACAATGACCTCTTCTTGCCATGAACCTTCTTAAAGCAGCCAGAAATGTTTCTGTCGACAAGTCACCAACTGCTTCCAGATGTATTGCTTTGGTTGACAGACAGACGAATATACCTAGGTATCCTTTGTACGCCTTGTGACCTCTTCCTTTCCAGGCTCGTATGCTGATTGGACCGGCATAATCTATCCCGGTGTGTGTGAATGGTGGATTTGGTGTTACCCTGGCCGTAGGTAACTGTCCCATTAACTGATGCATTGTTTGCTTCCTGTACCGAATGCATGTTGTACAGCTGTGGATGATCGCTTTTACTGCTTTCTTGCCATTTATGATCCAATATTTCCTTCGTAAGTATGCGCTTGTGAGCTGGACTCCTCCGTGCAAGGTCCGGATATGTGCGTCCACTATCACCAGGTGTGTTAACTGCTGTTTTGGTGGTAGTATTATGGGATGTTTTTCGTTAAATGCCAACCTCGAATTGTGCAGTCTTCCTCCTACTCGCAGCATTCCTTCTCCATCCACGAATGGGTTTAGTGATGTTAACTTGTTGCTGTTTTCCAACTGTTGCTGCCTTTGAAGTGTTTTTATTTCTTTCCCAAACTCCAACCTTTGCGTCAGTGCAATTAGCTGATTCATCGACCTTTCCAGCTCCTCTACTTTTACGCACGTCTGTTGGCTTGGATGTTTTCTGCAGGCCCTGCTGAATCTATTGCAGTAGGCTATTACCCTTAGTAATCTTGATAACGATGAGAACCGACTTATGATACTATCGTCTTTCAACGACGTTGTGGCTACTAAACATCGTTTCATCTCTTGATCCGTTGTGACTTTCGGTGTTTGATACTCCTGCCATTCGCTTGTTTTCAACCATTCGGGTCCGTTCCACCAGATTGGGTTGGCTTGAATTTTTGATGCTGGGTATCCCCGTGATAAGATGTCGGCTGGGTTTTCCTCTGTGCGAACGTGCTTCCAGTGGTGGTGAGGTACGAGCTTGTTTATCTCTGTAACTCGATTAGTCACAAATGATTTCCATCGATTAGGGTCTCCTTTTATCCATGCTAACGCTATAGTTGAATCACTCCATGCATATATTGTGATGTTTGGGATCTCCAGAGCTGTAGCTGCTTTCTCCAGTAGTCTTGCTAATAAAACTGCCGCGCACAACTTCAATTTAGGTATGGTTATTTTCGTCTTGATTGGTGCTACCTTCGTCTTTGATGTGAGTAATGTTACCTCTCCATCCTTCGATCTGGTGTATACTGCAGCTCCATACGCTTTTTCGGAAGCATCGCAGAATCCGTGTAGCTGTAGCTCTTCGTCTGTGTGCTGAATCCATCTTGGGATCTTTAATTCTTGTAATAGAACTACCTCCTTACAAAAGTTTGTCCACTTTTCCGCTATATCTTCCGGTACTTCCTGGTCCCATGTGACTGACTTCATCCATAGCTCTTGAATTAATAATTTTGCTGTTACTGTCACTGGGCTGACTAATCCTAGCGGATCGAATATCTTTGCGATATCTGACATTATGCTGCGCTTTGTCATTGACTTGTCGCTGACTTCCACTCTGAACCTGAATACGTCTTGTTGTGGGAACCATCCCATCCCTAATGAGGTTCTTGCTTCGTCCTCTCTGATTTCTAGTGGTTCAGGTACTCGCTGATCTTCTTTCCATAAATCTGGATGATTTCCGGCCCATTTTCTCAGTGTAAATCCTCCTGCATTCAGTAAGCTCATTAACTCTCCCCGCAGTAGTTTTGCTTCTTCTATCGTGTTGGCTCCTGTTAACACATCATCCACGTAATAGTCACTGAGAGTTACTGACGCCGCCTTTGGGTAGTTATGTGCTTCATCTCTGGCCAATTGTTGCAGCGTTCTTACCGCCAAATATGGTGCTGATGCTGTCCCATATGGGACCGTTGTAAGCTGGTATTCCCTGATTTGTTCTTGCGGTGCGAACCTCCAAAGAACCGTGTGATACCGATGATCTCTTTTGTCCAGCTTCATCTGCCGATACATTTTTTCTACGTCCGCTGTGATGGCATAGCGATGTTTTCTCCATCTGACTAGTAGACTCCAAAGATCTTGTTGTAGCCTTGGACCTACGTGCATGACTTCATTTAGGCTCTTCCCCTTTGCCGGTCTTGAGGATGCGTCGAAAACAACCCTCAACTTGGTCGTCGCACTGGACTCTTTGATTACTGCTTGATGAGGAATGTAAATTCGTTTCTCCTGTGGTGTGGTGGATTGGTGGCTAATTTCATGTGCCCCAGTTCCAAGTATTCTTGCATGAAGGCTTTGTACTCCTTCTCCAACTTGGTGTTGACAAGGAACTTCTTTTCTAATTGTACTAATCTTGCAA